>NC_062544.1:41459883-41771133 GCF_016906955.1 Phacochoerus africanus
ATCTAATGGTGTCCTAAATCTAAAAGTTTTTAATGAAAATCAAGATTGTATAACTCGTAATGATTTAAATCAAACATTTAAAATTTCTTATATTTTTAAATGACCGATTTATTCTTTCATTATATAACGGCACAATTATTATTAGGTTAAAGTTTTTTAAATTGTACATATGAAAGTGGTCACATGATTTCTTGTGTAATCATCCTAGCTTCAATCCTATATGGGCAAAAAAATAAAAACCTACCATAGTAAAACAAAAACAATTGTCTGTTGTTAAACATTTAAAATTTAAATGCTAACTTCTTTCTCAAATGATATTTAGAATTAGATTTACTATTAACATTTACAGAGACCCGAGGCTATAAATCAATTTTACATGCACCACATTTCACTGATCCTCACTGTCATATTTGCAAACAGACAAGAAGAGTTTCACTCCTTTTCTCCCAAGTGTTATGACTCCTTTTTTGGGCAATGAACATAACTCTTCTAGAAAGTCTTCTTACTCTGTCTTGCTTGCTCTTGTTTTTCAACATTTCAAGGGTTCTTGATGTGTTTTGTCTTGTCTTTTTTTAATTCAACAAATACTCACTGAGCCATATGCAAGATGTAGATGGTGTGGCATGGCCCATCCGTGAATTAGAGGATGCACTACAATACGGACCAGCCCTTCTAGTCCAGAAGTGAACAAAACTCAGGGAAAGAAGCAAGTGATTGTTAAACAGAATGGAAAAGCCAAAACTAGCAGTTCCCATTGTGGTGTAGCAGAAATGAGTCTGACTAGTATCCATGAGAATGCAGGTTCGATCCCTGGCCTAGCTCAGTGGGTTAAGAATCTGGTGTTGCTGTGAGCTGTGGTGTAGGTTGCAGATGTGGCTTGGATCCCTCATTGCTGTGGCTGTGGCATAGGCTGGCAGCTACAGCTCTGATAGCCTGGGACCCCTAGCCTGGGAACTTCCATATGCTGTGGGTGTGGCCCTAAAAAGAAAAAAGAAAAAGAAAAAGAAAAAAAAAGAAAAAGAAAGAAGGAGAAGAAAAAAAGAAAATGCAAAAACTAAAGGTTGTGTGAGATCTGATATAGCAGAGGGATGGCTAAGCAGTTTTTCCTGAGGAGTTGATATCTAAGTAGGTATTTATTCCCCCAGGCCAACCTGAGGAGAAGGGAAATTCCAGGAACAGTGTAATGCAAAGGTAGTGATGAGAAAGGAGGGCTGCAGGGAGTCTTGCAGAGGCAGATTCCCAAAGGACTATTAAAATATTTCAAGAGATCCCTTATTGTCTCCGATTATATGGACGACGCACCGAGGCTCAAAAATGCCCAACGCGACAGAAGTAACAAGAAGCAGTGCCAAGGTTTGATGCAAGTTTGACTAAGCTTTTCAAACTTTACTTGATAAGAAGTATTTATTATAATTTCATTATGTATTTTTATTCATTGCACTCTAGTAAAAACAAAAATTAAATCTCAAGTACACTCAAGTTCCAGGGATATGGCTGTATTTGTGTAGTTATTTCTAGCAATTCTTGGCATTCAGACAAAATTCTCCCCAAATTGAGAAATGTGATGTGCCTGGCACTTCACTGTGTCACCACACCAACATACCCACTGCCAGGGGGAGAGGGTTAGAGAACAGAGGACATCCACCTTTCAGCCACTGAGAGTACTGACTGGCTTCATGGCTTCAACATTTGTACTTTTAATTACGCGTAACTAAGTGCACATAAGCAAAGACATTTACTTTCTAACCAACATCCATTCTTTTTTCAGTTTTGTTTACATCATCTTTCCTCACTCTGTCAGAATCATTTCAAATCTTGGTGAAGTGATCCTGAGATTGTATCTAGATTGAATTCCTGAGTCTAAATAGTCCTCCAAGTACCCAGCGATGTTTGGGGTCTTCTGAATATAGAAACCTCCATATTTAGGAGATTGTGACACTCCAGCCTGCTACCTCCATGCTTCCAATGGGTAATTAGCTGGGAAGCTTAGCTGGCACCCTACTCCAAAACAGTTTTCAGGTAGATCTTAGAAGGATTAAGTATAATCAAATGTTGTCTCCTGTTGCCCCATCCCTTGATCTTTCCTTTTTCCAAGGAGGGACTATAAGGGGATTAATAAAGCATAGCCTGATGGGGACCCCATGAACTCCAGGACTTTCTGCTACATGAAAAGAAGGTAAACAAACAAACAAAAAACCCCCAAACCTGGTGGAATGTTCTATGACCTCTTCTCTCTCTTCTCTGTATAAAATTTAATGTAACTAACTGCAAAGAGAAAAGTTAGTCACTGAGAGCACTTTTCCAAACGTAGCAACCATGTCAAATGCATGCAGTGTTATTTTGAACATTACTTAAGTGGGTTTCAAAACGCATCTCCACAGAAAGTGGTCAAATATTTTCCACTATGAAAACCCCATGAGTATTTTGATTACCAGATGTCTTCTGTGATTCCAGCATAAAGTATTTTGTCCAAGTTCACTCATCTTACTCCTTCAAAGAACAATGCATCCATACTCAGTTTCCCCGTGTCTATTAATATGTAAATGATAAGCCTCATATATCACAACTTTTATTTTCATCTTTATGGGATACTTGTATCTGTATTTATCTGAATTAATATAAAAGAAATTCCCTAGGAATGGAACAATAGTCTCTATCCACCATTGTTTCTGGACTCGGCTCTGAGCTAAATGCTTTGTATGCAATATCTCATTTAGTCTTCACAATGTCCTATTAGGCATTTACTCTCCTTTTCTTAAAAGGGTAAGAAAACACTTAGCTATTTAAGTAATTTGCCCATAGTCACAGGACCGGTCATGGGAAAAAGCAGAGGACCCAGGAGATTTAAGCCTGGCTTAACTTCTGGAATTTGACAGCTCTAGGAAACTCCATGTATGCTTGTGTTTTAAGATGTCCTTTCACCTGAGAACTTTAAAGATGTATACAGCTCCTCTTTTCCTCTTCTCCCACTCAACTAGGTCTTGATCTGTGGGATGGAGAATTGCCTTGGCTTTAATGTGACCTCAGTGCCCTTTGCATTTGACACAGTGTTGGGGTCATATCCTGATCAGCTTTGAAAACATATGAGAAGGATTACTGGTTTTTAAAGGAGTCTGAATTATGACCATACAACTGTGAGACAACTGTGAACAATAAAAACATTATTCACATTCTTTTCTTGAGCTTCCAGAGGCATAAAGCAATGGTATAAAGGGTAAGGACATTCATTAGGTGTGCATGTACATATATTGAGTTGCTACTATTTACTTTCAAATGTGAGAGCTTGAGTACATAAATGTATAAACTCAATGAGATCCAAGTCAAATGCCTAGGAGGATGCTGGGCAATAAGAAGATTAAATATTCAATATGTAAAAGTATTTCTCATTATAGATTTTTCCTGTGAGCCCTGTATACTGATTAGTGATTATATAAGGGATAACTGATGAGCTTCAATAAGGCATTTTTAATATATCCTGAGACAAATTATTCTATTCTCCCTAGTTTTCTGCCAGCACCCCAAAAACAATCTTTAAAGAAGCAAAAGTCCAGGATAGAGAGAATAATTATAGAAACATATGTAGGGATAGAATTAAGGAAATGAAATCTGGGGAAAAAAAAACCTATGAGAAAAAAGGAATTTTTGCAATAGTGAACACTTTAAAAAGTTTTAGAATATTTTAAATCAAATCCAAAAAATATATATATACTTTTAGCTGCAGCGTACTTTCACTTTTTTCAATCTAAATTATTCTTTTAAATTCAGGTTATTCATCCCCCCACGATGGGTGTAATTTAGCCCATCTTATATTAGAGACTTCTGCATTTCTCACTCATGGATATGATCAAAAGCATCTTATTTTTGTCAGAAGAAGAGAAATGAAGACTATTTTCTTGTGTTGTCCTAGAGCCATGTTTTCTGTCCTTATTAGCATTTTATTTCAAGCAATAGATTAAACAGAAATGCTTGTGATTGAAAGCAGATTAATTACAGGGTATGTGAATATTAGAACCTATTCTATTGTCCTGAATAGTGTCTTCTGCTGTTTTGTTATCCAAAAGGGAGTAAGCATTTGGGGAACAAAGATTGTGACACATTAAGTAATATTCAAGATGCTCACCCCCTCACTAGACTGCCAAAAGGCTGGGCTTGTCACAGGTTTCGAGGCTATGATGTATTATTGTCGCCTCTGCTGCTATGCCCTTGGATGCACCTCTTGTGATGTGTGACTTGCATTGAAAGTGGGAAGGCACATAGGAGATTTTTGATGCAGTGTATGTAGGAGTTAGTGATGCAGAGCTGGCAGATGCAGATTTCAATCATCTTTTATTGTAAAAATTCAGGATTTTGACAGTACTTCTGACTGGCTTCAAGTTTATGGTGGTACATCTCTTTTACAGAGGATTTTAATTGTTTCAAAATGATTGATACAAAATGTGGAGTTCCCGTAGTGGCGCAGTGGAAACAAATCCAACTAGGAACCATGAGGTTTCGGGTTCGATCCCTGGCCTCACTTAGTGGGTTAAGGATCTGGCGTTGCCATGAGCTGTGGTGTAGGTTGCAGATGCAGCTCAGATCTGGCATTGCTGTGGCTCTGGCTTAGGCTGGCAGCTGCAGCTTTGATTGGACCCCTAGCCTGGGAACCTCCACATGCCGCGGATGTGGCCCTCAAAGACAAGAGAAAAAAAAGACTGAAACAAAGTGTAATGTTATCATAGCTTTCTTTTATATATTCAGCATTTTTAGTGGAGTATAGGAAGGAGAAGCAGTATAGGTTGGTAATAAAAATTATGGGATCTGAAGTCAAGCTACCTTGGAAAATCACAAAGCCTCATTTTTTTTTTTCATCTGTAAAATGGAGATAAATACTAGTATCTATCTCATAAGATTGTTCAGATGACTTAATAAATTTGTGCAAGTACAGGACTACTATGTGCCCAGCACATAATTAACACACATTAATGTTAGTTTTTATTTTTATGTTCCTACTTAACACATCTAAAAATGAGTAAAATTCATATAACCAATTAATCTATAGATATTTATTGTGTATCTGTGTGCCTACGCCTGAGTAGGCACAATGTGGAATATAGTCAGCCATCGTAAGGAATATCTTATGAGCTGGCAATAGAAGGAATAACAATAGAAAAGAAGTAATCATTGTGTAATTCCAACTCCAATTTCAACAACATACAAGAGGAAGAAGAGGTCACTGTGGACTGTCATAATCAGATAAGAGTCACTGAGTGCTGAACTTGAACTGAACCAAGAATATTTAGAAAATTTGGTGAAATTTCTTAAGGGCTGAAAGTGGTACAACCTTTATAAGACCTTTCTGTGCTCTTTGTTCCCCTAGCAGTTTCTCTTAAAACTACTGACTTCTCAGCTCTTTTCCAATCTGCTAAATCAGAATCTATAATAGAAGAGTACAGTGCTTAGAAATCTAAGCCCAGGTTATTATATATATATATGTCTTTTTAGGGCTGCAACCACAGCATATAGAGGTTCCCAGGCTAGGGTTCGAATTGCAGCTGTAGCTACTGGCCTACACCACAGCCACAGCGATGCAGGATCCGAGCCTTGTCTGCAACCTACACCACAGTTCACTGCAACACCAGATCCTTAACCCACTGAGCAAGGCCAGGGATTGAACCTTCATTCTCATGGTTGCTGGTCAGATTCATTTCTGCTGAGCCACAGCAGGAACTCCTGGAGCCCAAGTAATTTTTATCGGTGCTCAAGTAAATTTTAACAGTGGAGACCCTATCTTAGAGAAGGCCAGAATATTAAGGCCCTTATTTAGGCCTTATATAAATCATTTTCAGCTACTCTTATCCTTGATTCTTGAAAAGCAGCAGTATGTAACAGATTTCTTCAGCACCTGGCTTAGTCCTTATCTCTTTCTTCTATGAAGAAGTCTCTCTTTATTGATCAGCATTTATTATTCTCACTGTATTTTTCAGTTTTTAAAATTTTTTTTACAAATTGAAGCATAATTGATATACATTATTATAAGTTACAGGTGTACAATACAGAGATTCACAATTTTTAAAGGTTATATCTCATTTATAGTTATTAATAAAATACTGGCCGGAGTTCCCATTGTGGCTCAGCGGAAATGAATCTGACTAGCATCCATGAGGATGCAGGTTCAATCCCTGGACTTGCTCAGTGGGTTAAGGATCTGGTGTTGCCATGAGCTGTGGTGTAGGTTGCAGACATGGCTCAGATCCCTTGTTGCTGTGGCTGTGCTACAGGCTGGCAGCTACAGCTCCAATTCAACCCCTAGCCTGGGAACCTCCATATGCCACAGGGAGTCCCTAAAAAGACAAAAGTAATAATAATAATAATAATAATAATAATAATAATAATAAAGAACAGTAAAATACTGGCTATATTCCCTGTGCTGTACAATATATCCTTAAAGCTTAATTTACTCATAATAGTTTGTACCCCTTAATTCCCTTCCCCTATATTGCCCCTCTCCACTTCCCTTCCCCACTAGTAACCACTAGTTTGTTCTCTATATCTGTGAGTCTGCTTCCTTTTTTGTTACATTTTTTGGAGTCCAAATATAAGTGACAACATATATTTGTGACAATATAAGTGACAAAAAGTGTTTATCTTTTTCTGTATAACTTATTTTGCTTAGTATTATTCCTTCCAAGTCTATCTCTGTTGCTGCAAATGGTCAGTTTATGGCTGATTAGTATTCCATTATGTATGTATTATATCTTCTATATCCATTCATCTGTTGATGAACTCTTAGGTGGCTTCCATATCTTGGCTATTGTAAATAATGCTGCTATGAACATTGGAGTGCATGTATCTTTTCCAATTAGTGTTTTTTCTTTTTCTCAGATATATACCCAGAAATGGAAATGCTGGATCATTTGATAGTTCTACTTTTAGTTTTTTGAGAAACCTCTATCATGTTTTCCACAGTGGTATCACCAATTTACATTGCCACCAACAATGTAAGAGGGTTCCATTTTCTCCACATCCTTGCCAACATTTGTTATTTGTGCTCTTTTTGGTGATAGCCATTCTGACAGGTGTGAGGTAATATCTCATTTTAGTTTGATTTACATTTCCCTGATGATCAGCAATGTTGAACATCTTTTAAGGTGGCTGTTGTCCATTTGAAAGTCCTCATTGGGAAAATGTCTATTCAGTTCTTCTGCCTTTTTTTTTTTTGCTTTTTTAGGGACACACCTGTGGCATATGGCAGTTTCCAGGCTAGGGGTCAAATGGGAGCTACAGCTGGCAGACACAGCCACAGCCACGGCAACATGGGATTCAAGCTGCATCTGTGGCCTACACCACAGTTCAGGGCAAGGTCAGATCCTTAACCCACTGAGCAAGGCCAGGGATCAAACCTGCATCCTCACAGATACTAGTTGGGTTCGTTAACTGCTGAGCCATGATGGGAACTCCTCTTCTGCCCATTTTTTAATTGGGTTGTGTGTGAAGATACCAAAGATGGTGAGTAGCAAAAATATCTTGAGAAAGAAGAGAGATGGAGGAATCATACTTTCTTAGTTTCAGACTATACTACAAAGCTATGGTAATCAAAACAGTATGGTCCTGGCTCAAAAACAGACCCATAGATCAATGGAAGAGAATAGAGAGCCCAGAAATAAACCCACATACTTATGCTCAATTAACTTACAACAATATACAGTGGAGAAAAGACAGTCTTTTTAATGTCTATTCAAGTGGTGCTGGTAAAACTGAATACCTACATGAAAAATAATGAAATTAGAACATTCTCTATCATTATATACAAAAATAAATTCAAAAGGGATTAAAGCCGTAAATGTAATTCCATAAAACTCCTAGAGGAAAACATAGACAGAATACTCCTTTACATAAATCATAGCACTTTTTTTTTTTTTTTTGGCTCTGTCTCAAAAAAAAAAAAGGAAATAGAAGCAAAAATAAACAACTGGAACTTAATTAAACTTAAAAGCTTACAGACAGCAAAGGAAATCATTGACAAAATGAGAAGACAACCCACTGAATGGGAGAATAAATTTGCAATTTATATGACTGATACGTGTTTAAAATACAGCATATATAAATAGCGTATTTAACTCAACATCTCTCTTTTTTTCTTAACACTTTGTTGTTTTTGTTTTTGGAGCAGTTTTAGGGTCATGGCAAAATTGAGAGGAATGTACAGAGATTTCACATATACCCCTGACCCCGCACATGCCTAGCCCCCTCCATTATCAACATCCTCCTCCAGAGCGGAACATTTGTTGAACCTGTATTACAACAACGTTATCACATAAAGTCTGTAGTTTACCTTAGATTTCAATCTTGGTGTTGCATTCTATGGCTTTGGATAAATTTATAATTAAATGTGAATACCATTATAGTATTTTAAGAGTGTTTTCACTGCCCTAAAACTCCTCTGTGCTCTGCCTATTCATCCCTCTTCCTCCACCCCTAAACCCTGGTAACTAGCAATTTTAGTTATTTGGGTTTTTTGTTTTGTTTTTGTTTTTAACATCTCCATAGTTTTGCCTTCCCTGAATGTATGTGCTTGGGATCATACAGAATGTAACCTTTTTAGATTGAGTTATTTCTTTTAATATTATGGGTTTATAGTTTCTCCATAATAGCTCATTTCTTTTTAGTGCTGAATAATATTCCATCATCTGGATGTATAAAATTTATTTATCCATTCACTTACTGAATGTCATCTTGGTTGCTTTAAGTTTTTGAGATTATGAACAAGCTTCTATAAACATTTGTGCGCAGGTTATTGTATAGACATAAGTTTTCAACTCCTTTGGGTAAATATGATTGCTGAGGGAATTCCCATCTTGGCACAGCAGAAATGAATACAACTAGTATGCATGAGGATGCAGGTTTGATCCCTGGCCTGGCTCAGTGGGTTGGGGATCCCTCCTTCCTATGAGCTGCACTGTAGGTCACAGACATGGCTCAGATCTTGCATTGCTGTGACTGTGGCATAGGCTCCAATTCGACCTTTATCTTGGGAAGGGAACTTCCATATGCCATAGGTGCAGCACGAAAAAGCAAAAACAAAAAAGAAAGAAAAAGAATCATGTTTCCTGAATTGTAAAGCTATGTGTAGTTCTATAAGAAACCACCAAACTCTTTTTAAAATGGCTGTACCATTTTGCCATCCCATCACCAAAGAGTAAGAATTCCTCTTGCTCCACATTCTCACCACTATTTTGTGTTGTCACCTTTCAGATTTTGGCCATTTTAATAGATGTGTAGTGCTATCTCATTTTTCTAATTTGCATTTTCCTGATGACATGTGATGTGGAGTATCTTTTCATATGTTTATTTACCATCTGTATATCTCTTTTGGTAAGACATCTGATAAGATCTTTATCTCGTTTCTTATTCAGGTTGTTTCAGTTTTATGATTTCTTTGTATATTTTAAGTAACAATCCTTTATCAGATGTGTCTTTTGTAATTTTTTTTTCCCAGTCCGTGACTTGTTTCATCATGCTCTTTAATGCTAACCCAGAACACTTTTATTCTGTAGCCCCTAACTCACTGAGTTATAACTGTTTACAGTTTTATATCACCAAACTTCTAGATCTTGCATTTACTGTTCTCTTAGTCTCATCTTAACATTTAGTTAGTTCTCAGTAAATCAGTTGAAGTTGAAACTTAAGAGACTTTACTATCACCTGAGCTCCTTGTTCAAAAAGCAGATTTCTAGATTCCATTGCTTAAATATTCTTATTTGGAGTTGAAATGACTGTTTACAACGGACAGGTAAATAATCCACCAATTTCTTTAAAAAAAAGAAACTGGGGAGTTCTCATCGTGGCGCAGTGGTTAACGAATCCGACTAGGAACCATGAGGTGGCGGGTTCGGTCCCTGCCCTTGCTCAGTGGGTTAACGATCCGGCGTTGCTGTGAGCTGTGGTGTAGGTTGCAGACGCGGCTCGGATCCCGCATTGCTGTGGCTCTGGCGCAGGCCGGTGGCTACGGCTCCGATTCAACCCCTAGCCTGGGAACCTCCATATGCCGTGGGAGCGGCCCAAAGGAATAGCAAAAAGACAAAAAAAAAAAAAAAAAGAAAGAAACTGGAAAATGAAGATAAACAATTATGGGAGAGAGCTGAGAAACAGCTTTAGAAGGGAGAATAAACATGACATCTATAGAAGATAATGAGAAGACCACTGACTTGGTATATTGGGTACAGTGGGCTATGGGAAAAAAGTAGAGTTGGTTGGCTAAAATTATGAATGTCCTTGAGGAATACTCAAAGGAATTTTGAATTGAATGTGACTCCTTGCTTGAAGCGGTATTTTTAGAGGAGGAGAATGAGTAAGGCTGTTGATCTTCACCACGAGTCCTAGGACTGTTGGGTCAGATGTTCTCTGAAGTCTGTCGACACTAAACTGTATAGTACTGTCATGCACCAAATTATATATGTATTGAATGGTATTAATTAAACAGTTTGTATTTATGAGGTAACATTTTCTCCTTAAATATATTTTACTTAAATAAATTTTATAGAAATTAGAAATTTTATTCATAAATGATCACGGATCAGCATATGGAAGGTTTACCTAGGGTTTGGAATGATGAGCTGGAGCTGGGTAGTACCAGATCATAAGAGCCAATTATTAGGTTTCTAGGGATTTGAAAAGCCAGTTGATAAACACAGTCATTATTAAATTATATAAACCTGAACTTGAATAAATTATATGAAAATCAAAGGTAATCATATGCAAAACTCATTACTTGGTAATTATTTTACTACATTTTACTGTTACCTGTGCTCTTGAGGTTAAGTCAGTGAATCTATGTGGTGGAAATATTATATAATGAAGTGATAGTGCATATCTCTTTCCAACGCTATATTTAGTGAGGTCACGTTAGCAGTCAAACAAAGTAGTGGTATTTACACCGTGGGAATTGCAGGCCGTACACATCAGGGCTTTTCCCCTCTGGAGAGCCAATGGATAAACATATACTTGCCAACACACAAGTGCAGAAAGAGCCCACTGTTTTTGTAGAGATTCATTTTGGTCCATGACATAATTCAGAAGTAGCCCACTCTGTCATGTGTCAGTTCAGCGTGAACCCCCTTTCCACATCCCCCCATGTTGGACTAGAAGCAAGAGGATAGATATTAAGATCCACAAATGGACTGCTTTCATTGTTGGAGAGCAGGTGCCTTTTGTGTACTTGAATTTCACATCTTAAAAAATATCTCAGAACCTTTTTCCAAAACCCTTTTTCTTCCAAAGTCTGATGAATATGGCTCTATTTTATCATTTACAGCTTTTGAAATTGCTAGAATTGGAAAGACATTAGCAATCTGTCTTGAAAGCCAGGGAGACTGTAGCCATGGATGAAGAAAACAATGGCTTATTTTCCCTTTCACTGTAGAAAACCATTCTTTATCTTTGTGGAAATAAGAAAATGAAATGTTTTGTTTAGTTAGGAACAATCTCAAGATCTTTCTGACATCCCGTGTATTCTGAAAATGTGGGTGTTACTCTAAGATTATAGTTCAGCTGTAGAAGTCCAAGAATCTTCCTCTTCCATGGCCCTGAAAAAAGCGAATTCTGATCATATATGTTATTATCTACGCTTGTGTTGAAAGGTGAAACAATGGCGGAACATTCTTCAGGAGCTTTTCATTTTTCAGATATGCCTTTAAGAATTATAATCCTTCCTTTAGCAGACATCTGCTTAAGGAAGGATTCTGAAGAATATTTTCTTTTCTGGGTATTTAAAAAATTAAGAAAAGTGTTCTCAGCCTGTGATAGATTTGTTGTAAAAAGAGAAATGTGGCTTCTCAAAGACAGTGCTGTGATTTTGATTCGAGCTGACATAATTAAGGTATAAACATATCAACTAGTTTGTTTTGATTAAACTTTAGAAGGTGATAGAGAAGCAAATTCTTTGAGATTGAAATAAATATTCTTATTCTGAAACGAATGGAAACAGAATGTCCAGAAATATAAAAAGAGTATCTAAACATCATGAGAGAGTCCTTGGACGTAAATGGGAGTATCCTTGGGAAAAATTTACAGCGGTGTTTCCCAAGTTTGGTCCTCAGACCACTTGAGAATGGAGCTTGTAATTCTAGATTTTTGGTTGTCTACCCCTAACCAACTGTACTGAATCAGAGCAGGGTGCAGGGATGGACAGAAAATTGACATTTTTTTATAAGGTCCTCAGAAAGTTTTATGTACACTAAAGTTATAACCCACTAATTTAGAAACAATAACTGAGAATTTGTCTCAGTTTCTTTAACTACAAAATTGGAGTTGGTAAAAGTAGGGTTGTTGGTGGATTGAGTGAGTCCATATATGTAAAATGCTTAAAATAAGCTACTTAAGAGTTCCTGTTGTGGCACAGAGGAAACGAATCTGACTAGGAACCATGAGGTTTTGGGTTCGATCCCTGGCCTTTCTCAGTAGGTTAAGGATCTAGCGTTGCTGTGAGCTGTGGTGTAGGTCACAGATGCAGCTTGGATCTGGTGTTGCTGTCGCCGTGCTGTAGGCCAGAAGCTGTAGCTCTGATTCAACACCTAGCCTGGGACCTCCATATGCTTGCGGGTGCAGCCCTGAAAAGACAAAAGACCAAAAAAAAATAAAAAAACAAATAAAAAGAATATTATAATAAGCTAGTTTAGAGTAAATGTTATGTCATTGGCTCTTACCATATTGTTATTGTCCTTGTTACCCTTGTGAAGGGATTATCAGTGTTAGCTGGAATGGAAACAAACTAGAATGTTTCTCATCATGCAGCTATCAGAGGTATTAAATATCTTAATGAAGCCAACACACAGCTGAAGAGCTAGCCTCTTTAATACAATATGAGATGTTGAATAGCCATTCTGATGATTTTCCCTAGTTTCCTATTGCACATGTAAATTTTTTGTTTAAAGACTTTTTTTGGAAAGGTTACATTTTATTACCTCAGAAATGTTTGATGTCGTTCTAGAATTGTGGCTGTGTCTTTATCTTGCATGTGAATTTCAATTTTTATATTCTTTACAAACAAATGACATTTATTAAACATAATGATAGGGTGACAGTAAGTCATATTGTACAATGTTGATTTACATGGGCTCCTCCAGCAGCTCAGGTCTTCACTGGAGTCGTACATCCCTGAGGCAGGAAAGCCTCCCTGATGGTGATGCTCTGTAAGTGAGGTAACCACACATCCTCTCCCAGAGAGAGTGGGCACTTCTTCCAGGTGAAGGCCAGGCTGATGGAGGTGCACTGAGGGTCATGACATAAATGAAGTTTTGATGTTGGGAGACCAGCAAAATGAGAAAACCCAATGGGGTGAATTAATGTGATTCGGCTGGGAGAGAATAAGGTGGGCAGTGTTTCCTCTAGCTCTCCATCACAGACACAGCCATCATTTGTGCTTGACAATGAGCTTAATGAGAACCAAGATGAAAGGACTTTATCCCTCAGAACGAAAGCTTTTCCCCATCCCCTTTTCCTGTGCTAAATATTTTATCCATGCCTAATAGCATGCTTGACTCCATGACTAACCAGTGCAGAGTTAGTGCTAAACCTTGTGATTTCATGTAGTTTCTGGCATATGCTTAGTAGGCACACAGTTTTGAGTTACCTTGTGTTTTAATAAATAACCTTTTATTATCAGAGTTTTCTTTTTTTTTTTTTCAGAGTTTTCTATAAAGGGTTATAATTTGGAATCGCTGAATCAAATAGGTTTTTCCTAAATTCTAGTGATGTAGTGAGAACATTGAGACATTTATATTTTATATAATTACTCCTCAGACCTATTCTAAGATGACATAAAAATGTGCATGTAGGGAGGATTCTGATGTGCTTTACATGACACAGAATGTGTTGTGGGAGAATTCAGGATTTTTATAAAAGCATGTTAGATTGTTATTAAAATATATGTAAGGGCAAATACATTCTACTCAATCTAAAATACCATGAAAATGGTTTCTGGCTTAGCTTGCTTACTAGTTTAACAAACAGTATTAATTGTGTGTCAATATATGGCACATTGGAAGTATGGTGTAACTGCTTGGTGTAGCAAATACTAGGACACCCTTTTGGATAGCTACTGTAATTATCCATGTTTTACAGATGAGGAATTGGTTGCAAAGAAAGGTTAAGTACCTTTCCCAAGGTCACACAGCCTAGTACGTATGACCCATATGGGTCTTGTATAAGAGTTTGTTAAAATGTCTGTATAGTCGTGGTAAATAGATCATCTAGTTGTCGTCCACTAGGTTAATTGAATAAACTTACGAGCAGAGCTAAGGCTGAACCTTTACCAGCTATTTTCATGGCTTTAAGAGAGATGGTAAATGCTAAGTGAAACAGGATTCCCAGTGAACACCTAATGAGTCTTTTTTACTATACCCTTTTCAGTAATGCCTTTCTCATGTAGTTCTTTTTTAATAAAAGGAAAGAAAATATCACTCTATTACTAATTTGTATTTAGTTGATTTGATTGTATAATAATTACTTAGGTGTTTATAAATTTGTCTTGTTCATTATGGTCTGTTTATACTGTAAACTTTCAATCACTCTGCAATAAACTAATTAGGTCATGTTATTAATAGGACCAGTGTTTTTAAAAATTTCTCTTTTGGACATTTATAAAAATGTGCTTATCTACAGTTATAAAAAATAATTTTATAGATACCCTAGGCAGTTTTTAAAATTAAAAAACTTCAAAGTTCAGTATAATAAATACACATGCAGACCAGTTCAAATCAAATTTTTATCATCTTGTCATATTTTATATTTTAAAAATTGTAGATAAAATTAAAAATACTCTTTATTCTGCATTCTCATTGCATTTTCCATATACAGTTAACCACCATCATGCAATTAATGTGCATATCGCTTATTCACTTTTATGTTGCTTTTACACACACACAAGCACAAACATATGGACATCTAAAATATCTATAATATTTTACGTGATTTTAAATTTTATACAAATTACATATCATGCAAGTAGCATTCCGCAACATGCTTTTGTCACTCAACAGTTTTTTCCCCCTCTATTTTTCGACTATACACTTTTTTGTCTGTTGTCTCTTTAGTGGTTATTTAGATCCTTTTAAACTTTTTGGTAACAAAAGCAGTTCCTAGAACATACTAATGAAGGCAAGAATTGTCTCTCTCAGTCCGAGAGATAATCCCAGGCACTTAGGCCTGTGTATTCGATGGATACTTGTGAAATGAATAAATGAATGACTAAACACTGCAGTCAGCATCAGTGTCACATTTGTGCACATTTGGGGAGTTTCTTTGAGATACAAAACCAGAAGTGGAATTGGTAGATCTTAGGGTAATATGACTACTGATTTCATTAAATAATGCAATTACTCTCTGAAATGGCTACAAGTTTAGTCTCTGGTAATGAGCATATGACAGTTATCTGTATACAGCATTGTTGTAATATGATTTCATCAGACTTAAAAATGTTTGCCTATTTGTCTGATAAGATATCTGTCATGATTGTTTTAATTATTTACTTTTTTCCTAATTGTTAGCAAAGTTGTTTTTCTTCACAAATGTTCATTAACCATTTTTTCCTGTCAGTTTTTACATCTGATTTAACAGTACTATTATAATTTATGATACAGAAGAACTAAATGCAGAATGACAATAGGTATGCCAAATTACAATTTCAATTTATAGATGATAAATTACTAAATATTTCACAGTGTATAGTAAAATATTCATACTGAACTAGTCACTCAAAAACTCCTTAAGCAATTATCATCTTTGTTTCTTTATCCGTAATAGTTATGACTTTAAATATAGATTATAAGTACTATGTCTAAGAAGATAGAAGTCTTGTCCATGAATTTTATTATACCTGGAATATAAATCTCAGGCCCTTGTTCAGCACTTGGCTTCTAGTTTCAGTAATTGTGAAATTAATTTTATGTACAGTTCTTTGAGAATTAAACTTATTCTATTAACAGCCATATAGCAAATACATCATAGTACTGTTATATTTTTAAAATAACTTAAAGCTCATTAGACAGAATATATACTAATTTTTATCAGTACTTTGGGGCATGATGAATTCTGTAGGCTAGTAATACTATTGTAAATCTTTGATGACAATAGTAGTGTTTTAATGCACAACATTAAAACACTATATTTTCATAAGAAAGAACTTACATATGTAAAAGTTAACAGTTATTTCTATATTTGCATCAATGCAGTTCTCTGATATATAAAGACTAAGAAAGAAAGATATTGAGAGAGACAGACAGATGGAATGCAATCATTTAGGCCAGAAAGATAGAATAAAATTATGAGATTTTAGAAAGAGAATGAATATGGTAAAAATAAATGGAGCTAGAGATAATGAGGAATTATTATTCTTTGCTTATGGCCTGCCTGGGATGATTTAGTTTGGTGTTATTTTAACCATTTAATAGTAGTTTATACACTAAAAGCACCAGAAAAAAACGATCAGTTTCTATAGTATCTAAATGTTGTCAGTGCAGGTCCAAATATCAGTAGTCAAAGTCAAAGTCACTGGAGAAAACTCTGAAAAACAAAAACAAAAGCAAAGACTTGATTTTGGGGTTTCCACTCTGGTACGGTGGGTTAAGGATCCACTGTTGCCACATCTATGGCAAAGGTCGTAACTGTGCCTCAGATTTGGTCTCTGGCCTGGGAACTACCATATCCCGCAAGTATGGCTAAAAAAAAAAAAAAAGTACTTGATTTTGATAATATAATTGACAAAGGAAACTGCAGTCAAATATGAGAGCTAAAGAAAGAGTATGTGGATAAGTAAAATCCACTAGTGTCATTTGGCTGCTTCCTCTTCCTTACCCTGGAAAATTTCATGAGGATTGCTAACAATAAATCTTCAACATTATGTAAGCTTTATTAACATCCCCCTTAGTTAGTATCCCTAATTGGGATTCCAGCAACAAATAAAGAAGAAGGAAGATGCATAATGTATTAATAATATTCTGTCAATTAAAAATCCCTGGAATAATTCAACATTGAAGGTGATGAAGGCATGGGAACAAACTTGAAAGTGTGAGTAGGAAATGTCTGTTCTGATGATGATTCCCAACCAGCTTTTCGTTGGAGCCACAGCAGCTCCATCCTAGTGGGGGAAAAAATATGCAGACAATTTGACGGGAGTGGAAAGAGCACAAGAAAGTATGATGAAAGACCTAAAATATTACACAATAGAAGAGTATTTACAGCCTGGCTAAATAAATGAATGAACATATCAGTTAATTTTGTTTTTAAAAGAGTATAAATGCTTCTAGGGAACGAGAATTTCGGGGTGATACTAAGGGCAATTATGAGAAATCTTGGGACAAAATGAAGATTTCTTATCAAGAAAAACTTTCTGGGAGTTTGATCTGTCAAAATGCAGGCAGCTTTCCAATAGAATTAATAAGAATTCCCTAAGACATAAAGACATTGGTAAGACACCCTTAGGAAACAGTCATCGTGAGATACATTTATTTCATCCTTTTGCAGAGGAATAGCAGAGTGGAACTGTTGTGTCTTTTCATTTGTAAGTCATCTTAGAGAAGACACTAGAGAACTCTTTGACAAGCTCTAGGTCAGATAGTTAATACATTCTGATTTGGGGTTTCTGTCCCTTACTAGCTGTGAGCAAGGGCAAATTACTTCAGCTTTCTCCACCTTAGTTTTACTGGTCTGTAAAGTGTACATAGATTTATGGCACTTTATCAGGGTATTGTTAGTATCAATTTTAAAACCATGTAAAATTTTTTGCCGTATGTCTGTGGCTGTCAGAGTTCCATGTGGGTAGCGATTGGTTAACCCATTTCTTTTTTTTTTTTGTCTTTTGTCTTTTTGTCTTTTGTTGTTGTTGCTATTTCTTGGGCCGCTCCCACGGCATATGGAGGTTCCCAGGCCAGGGGTTGAATCGGAGCTGTAGCCACCGGCCTACGCCAGAGCCACAGCAGCGCTGGATCCGAGCCGCGTCTGCAACCTACACCACAGCTCACGGCAACGCCGGATCGTCAACCCACTGAGCAAGGGCAGGGACCGAACCTGCAACCTCATGGTTCCTAGTCGGATTCGTTAACCACTGCGCCACGACGGGAACTCCGGTTAACCCATTTTTTTACAGGACTGTGGAAAGCAGGATATGTGACTTTTTTTTTTTTTTTTTGTCTGAATCAATGAGCTCTTTCTTGGGGGAAAAAAATGAAAAATTTTTGTAGTCAGAAAGAATTTTTTTTTAGTTTTCTGCTTTTTTTTTTTTAAAGGAAATGTAGTTGATTTACAATGTTGTGTTAGTTTCTGGTGTACAGCAAAGGGATTCAGATATATTTCTTTTCTTTTTCATATTCTTTTTCATTATGGTTTATTATAAGATATTGAATATAGTTTACTATGCTATATAGTAGGACTTTGTTGTTTATTTTGCATATAGTAGTGTGTATCTGCTAATCCCAAACTCCTAATTTATGCCTTCACCTCTTCCTTTTCCCCTTTGGTAAATATAAGTATGTTTTCTATGTCTGTGGGTCTGTTTCTGTTTTGTAAAGAAATTCATTTGTATCATATTGAAGATTCCACATATAAGTGATGTCATATATTTATCTTTCTCACATATGTGACTTTTAAATGTCAAAATAGTCAAAATAGAAATATTGATGAGAAATTTTGCTTCATCTCAAAAAAACCCAGAACTTAGGACTTCACAAGTGGAAGTTAATCAGGATGTCTTATCTATGAGATTTACTCTAACAGTGCTGATATCTGTGAAATATATTATTAGACTGGGTCTTATTACTTCATTTATAATATTGACATCAAGTTGAATATTACTTTTCATTACTTGAGATTAGCCTTTTCTTTTTTCTGAGAACAGTATAATATATTACTAATGAGACTCTGAGAGATGAGGGTGTAATAGACATTCTCATTGAATTATGAATGTGCAGAATTCAAGAGTACTGTCATTTGCAAGAATTTCCATGTTTCACTTTAGATAGAGTCAGCTCCCTATAGCAGTGGAGGCTTCAAAAGCCTTTGTTGGTTCTTTTATCATATTTCCAGTCAAGGTTTTCCTGCTTTTCTTCCTCCCATCGATTATAAGCCCCTCCTGCCCTTTTCAGCATCACCACAGCCCCTCTCAGCTGTAAAACTCATCTGACTGTTCCATAAAATCCCTCTTGCCTTATCCTTGTCTCAGCCCCCAGCTTGAATTCTTCCCACTGTCCTTCATACTGACCCAGCAGAGATCTGTTCAGTTGTGTAATTGTTTATATGCTTGTGACGTGTTCTCGTGCACGTATTTACTCTATCCTATTTAGAATCAGAAGCTCCCAGGGAAATAAAGCCCATCTTCTCTTTCCCTAATAATCCCCAAAGCCCCCGCTGCCATGCCATGCCCACAGAAGGGAAGCAGTAAATGTGATAGAATGGATTGGACCCTCCTCTCCTCCCACATTTGCCTTAGGTGGTCTCCCACGCAGCCCTGTATAAAGTAATTGAGGCTTGGGATTTGTGTTCTCATTATGTTAATGGTTATTGCTTCCTTTATTTTTGAAAAACCAGTCCTTGGGCTCCAAGCTAAACATGCTATTTTCTGCATCCCACCCAGCAATTCTCACGGAGAAGCTGCCTCTCAGTTTTGGGCTCTCCTAGGCCATCCTCCTCCCCCCAGTAGGAGAAGGAGAGAAGGAAGTTGTGGTATTTACTCAGAGATAGAGAGCCTTGAGCACCTGAGCCCAGGGGCTGCCTCTGGACCAATATTTCTGTTCAGCTGCTCCCAGGTTTTTCAACAAGAGCTGTCAGAAACCAAGTGCATGCCTGAAGAGCAACTTCATCTGTAATTTCCATTTCTTCCTACTCCCTGCTGTGTTTCTTGCTATCTGGAAGCTTCTAGGCAGAGTAGCAGGCTGTTGGCATCACTAACCCTTTTCCTCTCTCAAATGCCATATTTTTCCTTGGAATGTTAGTTTCTTTTTCAGAAAATTCTATTTTTGTAAAACTACCCAGAAATCAATGTTAGGCTTTCAGCTGTGAAATTACTTCAAAGAATGCATTCTAGCAAAAAGAGGTGCCATTCTTAGGAAGAGTTCAGATGCTCTGTTTATAGAGAAGAGCTCCTAAGAATTGTATGCTTAGCCAAATATTAAACACTTTTCTTTATTTCTTCGACATTAATTTTTCTTCCTAGGTTTTTAGGGGAGAAGTTAAGGGCTCTGAGCCTGGTTCTTTCTCTAACTTGGTCATTTGAGGAAATTTCCTTTACATGCATGAACTTCCATTTCCTCATGTATAAAATGATGAGTAATATCAACTGAAAAAAATACCCAACCTAAAAGTTGAGAATTATGTTTTATTTGGACTTGCTGAGAACTTAAGCCTAGGAGACAGCTTTTCAGACAGCTCTGAGGGACTGCTCCAAAGAGGTAAGAGAGGAGGTATGTCAGGATATGCAGGAGTTTTTTTGGGGAAAAAAAAAATCCCAGGTAGTCAGAACAGCAAAATATTATTGTTAACTAAATAAAAAACAGATATCTCAAATTAATGAATTTAGCACTTTTCTTTGTATGGAAAGATGCAAGAGCCTGGGCTCATTGAAATCATTCATTTGATATGCATCTTAACTATCTAGGGCCAGTATCCTGTTTTCTCCATCCTGAATCCCCTAGGGTGACTGCCGATGACTTGATGGCTGCCACATCCTTTGTTTACTGATATGGCAGGCAACATTCTTCATCCACACTAGAGTGGACAGATAAAATAGATGTTCTTTAAAGCACTTTTCAAATCTAAACTGTTATGATTCTACCAGTAAATTCACATCTTCTCAACACCACATGAAACTTAGCATTAGTGTTGCTGAAAATATGTTTGGGAATATATCTATTTCCATGTGAAAAAGAATTTTGAGTCAGTGTTCAAAACTTTAGTCAGGGTGACTTTCATGTCCTTAGCTGAAGTAAGTAAAGTGGAACATTCATTAACAGGAGACTTAGGTAATCCTTCTTTTATCAAGATTAATCAGTTATTTTTAAATTAGTCATTGAGAATTGGCATAGCCAATTTGATTGTTCTCATTTATCAGGTTATTTTTGGTGACTATCTTAGTCTGCATTAATTAGAAGAGCGTAAGATGCATAAGTCTCATCTCCACACCAAGCCATGAGGTACAATGTGATAGCAAAAGCACATTTCAAACTGAATTGTCATTTTTTTTCCCCGTCAACTGAAAAAAATGCGCAGCCTACAGGTTGGAAATGATGTTTTAGTCAGCAGACATACTAAGGACTTAAGCCTGGGAGACAGCCTTTCAGATAGCTCTGAGGGACTCTTCTTAAGAGCTAAGGGAGGAACCAGGATAGATAGGAATTTTTATAAAAAGAAAAAACAAGAAACAAAACAAAACAAAACAAAAACCCCAAAAACAAACAGGTAGTCAGAACATCAAAACATTACTCTTAATTAATAGAAAGTCAGACATCTCAAGTTAATAACTTTAGCACTTTTCTTTGTATGGGAAGATGCAAGAGTCGGGGCTCATTGAAATCATTCCTTTGATATGCATCTTAACTATCTGGGGCCAGTATCCAGTGTTCTGCATCCTGAATCCCTTTGGGTGCAGCATTGGGATGACTGCAGTGGCTGATAGCTTGATGGCTGCAATCATCCTGTTTGCTGATTTGGCCTATACCATACTTTTTCCACAAACTGCAGTCTGTGGCTATCAAGGAGGTGCGAACTGCCATCCAGCCCATTTTTTAATCTCCATAGACTCTCAGAAATCTGTCCTTTTCTTCTGTGTCTTACATGGAAGATTTATGCCATGTGGATGTGACAGTGTTTCTGAAGCAGGATTAACTCCCTCTCTAGTCAGAATTAGGTAACTGGTTCTAAAACTGACAGCGCTAATGGCCTGAACCTAGCCGGAACCCAGATTGGGACTTGAACCCATGTGCCAGGACTTGAACCCAGTCTAAACCCAGATTGGGACTCGAACCCAGAGTTTTTAAATTAGAATCACTCATCTAGTGTCTGGACTTAACGAGGTTCATGTTCTTTGTGCCTCAGTGCAGAAAGAATTCAGTACAAGACAAAGCCATAGGCAAGAAATAGATTTATTAAGATAGGATGCTTGCAAGCAGGCAGGCAAGATGGCTCTGCTCCGAGGATTTGGTGGGCTATAGTTTTATATTCCAAGGGGAGTAGGGGTGGGAAAGCACCACTTCTTCCTCTTTCTTTGAGTAGTAGCTCCTCCTTCGTATCTGGTAAGAGAGCTTTTGACCCTATAAGGTCAAACTAGGATTGTCATGGTGCTTATTCAAATCAGCAGAAGGGTGGTCCTTAAACTCCAGCCCTTGGTCTGAACCTGAATGCAGGTTTCAATCCATCCCCATCCCCATGACCTGAGGCATATCCTGTGCCTCCACTAGTCAAGCAAGGCTGCCTTATTCTGAAGGCTTTCTTGAGCAATTACTACCTTACAGTGATCTCTCAAAGTTCCCTAGGTTTCCTCTCTATCTTATGGTCCCTTCTTGGGACTTCTGCAACTATCTGTGTGACAATGCTATTTCATCCCTATCAGTAAGGGCATAAAAGTTGGAGCCCTAGGAGGAGGACACCATTTAGATTCCTAGGTATCCCTCTGCATCAATGGTAAAGGTACAGATTTGAATCAAGCCATGTTTTTTTTTTAACTAATTAAATTTATCTTGTATTAGGGTATAGTTGTTGAGTCAATTTCTGACATATAGCATAGTGACCCAGTGATACATATACACACATTACTTTTCTTGTATTATCTTCCGTTATGGTTTATCCCAAGAGACTGGATATAGCTCCTTGTGCTATACAGTAGGACCTCATTGCTTACCCATTCTAAATATAATAGTTTTTATCTACCAACCCCAAACTCCCAGTCCATCCCACTCCTTCCCACCTCCCCCTTGGCAACTATAGTCTGTTTTCTATGTCTGTGAGTCTGTTTCTGTTTTGTAGATGAGTTCATTAACCACATATTTCTTGAATGAATTTTTAAGTCTCTTATGTGACTTAACAAACCTTTTAGTTATAGTTCAATATAGCATTAGTTGACACTGTTCTGAAGAGCCATGTCTGGAGTATGGGATTCTTTCAGATATCAAAGAATGCCCCTAAAAAGAAAGATGAAACTCACTCTCTGACTCTCTGTCTCTGCCTCTCTCTCTCAGACACATACATATATATGTATTCACACTCCACACTACACTACTTATGCTGAAATACTTTAAGGTACATTATTATAGACTGTATGACAACATGATAAAAATTTCTAGTAGTAACAAGGGATATGTCTCTGGGTACAAAACTGTACCAATTTCATGTAACTTTCTAGAAATAGTCAATGAATATAAAAATATATATGTGTAGATAAACCATCTCTTTTTTTTACATAAATAAGAGCATGATATAAATACTATATGTACCTTGAGGTTTTTATTTAACATCGCCTGGATATCTTTTTATAGCAGCATATATAATATAGCTCTATTTTTCCATATATTTATTGTGTGGATATATTTGCATCATTTATAAATTAATTTATATTTATCATTTATGAAACAATCCAGGTTGGTTACATGTTCAACATTTTGTGTTTTTCACTAACCTTAGACTCTGAGTGATCATAACTATGTGATTACTCCCAGTTTGAAAATACTAGATCTAATCCAAACTGATAAATTCTATTATTCAGGAGACCATAGGTTGTTAAACTTTTATTTTATTTTTAATAGAGCCAAGCTAGTAAATATTTGAGGCTTTGGGGGCTATAAAGATTCTTTAACAGCCATTCAAATCTGTCCGCATAGCACAAAAGCAGCCCATGGCAATATGTAAACTAATGAGCCTGGCTGTATTACAATAAAATCTTATTTTAAAACCACCTAGGGACTCGGTTTGGTCTGAGGGCCAGAGTTTGCTGAGCCTGCAACTAGCCAGGATCTGGAAGTGACAACTTATGGTTGAGTTTCTACAAGCCTGGGAGCACCTTAAAGGCAAGGACTATATCTTTTCATCTCCAATTCCCCCTAGTTCCTAGATAAACAATGACTCAACAAATGTTTTTTTGAGTTAAAGAATGAATTCACAGAAAAGGTATAGAAGCAACCCATTGTGTTACCATTTACTGTCTCTGAACATGAGCTATGCCGTTTGTAGCTGAAAATGTGTGCATCACAGTCTTTGGTTATCCTTCACAGGTATAGCTTAGGAGAGGCACAGGTTTTAAAATTATGCTCTTACTCGTCATACCTAAACAGTTTCATTCACAAGTAGAAGGAGTTCCCATCATGACTCAGTGGAAATGAATCCAACTAGGAACCATGAGGTTGCCGGTTCGATCCCTGGCCTCACTCAGTGGGTTAATGATATGGTGTTGCTGTGGGCTGTGGTGTAGGTTGCGGACACGGCTTGGATCTGGTGTTGTTGTGGTATAGGCCAGCAACTGTGGCTCTGATTTTAAACCCCTAGCCTGGGAACCTGCACGTGCCCTGGGTGCAGCCCTAAAAAGAAAAAAAAAAAAAGTAGAAAAGGAGTTCGCTAACAAAGCTGACGTACCTACTACATGCTGTAACTTCCTGATGTCTTGGCTGATCTGCCATAAAACTTAAAACTTTGCTGGATACAATGTTTACGTTACAGGTTTCTTTCAGTGTTTCATTATGACTAACCCAATGTGTTTTTCTTGCCTGCAACCAAAAACAACTCACATGCATACTTTCTTCTTTAGGTTTTGAGAACACTACTCTGTCATATAAAGAGCCATTATTTTATCAAATATGTATGTGTTTAAGGAGAGAAAGCTAGAGAAAGGACCTATGTCTCTCTGTGGTACGATTTTGTGCTCTTTCTACTCTACCAAACTGAAAACATCCATATAAATATGAGTCATGTCTCATAAGTAAATGTGCATTCTAGAATTCTTTTCTTCCTAAACCATGAAGCACCTTCCATAAGTAAGACAGAAAACTCCCTGAAACCTTTGTAAACCACACTGAGGGAAAAAAACCTAGGTCAGGTAGATTGCTGTTCACGTTCTGTACTAGAGGAGAGATGTTTCTAGTTCTTATGCACAATAGCCTTCTAACTTGAGCCCAGAATGTCAGGCTTCTATTACTTTGGCCCTTTGGTCCAGTGGCATTGTTGCAGATATCCTAGCCTTTAATTGTTTGACTATTCCCAGTCTTGCTCGGGACGGTGGGCCTGTGCCAGGTTAGTTAGCCTTAAGCTAGTGGCTGAAAGGATTGTTATTGGTGCCTGTATCCAACCCAGTTACTTCCTGATCTAAAGTAGCCAAACCTACTGGGGCACAAATAACCATGAAATCCTCACTGGCCACACCTTCCCCTGGCTCAGAGAAGCTTCAGGGAAAAGAAAAATGAACTTTTGGAAAGGGATTATCTTGAGTGAAGAACTTCGCCCATAACCAAATACATAGAACCTGGCAACCAACCTGGCTGGTCTTCCAGTCACTGGTGTCTTTGGGGATGTGAGGGTCTATATTTCATTTCTGTGGGTTTAAAAACATCAAATACCTTTCTTTGGAAGGGCACCAGAGGTCAAGGTACAGGTCTGTAGATGGATCAAGCAAACACTTTAGATTTAATCTCCAGAATTGTACTGTGAGATTGGCAGTGGTAGTATTATCTTTGTTTTACCACTTGCTTAAATTCTTGCTTCTAGGTTTCAGATACAGACCATTGAACTCCAGAATACTGGCTTTTTAACATTGTGCCGTAATCCACTATTTAAACTAGTGGATCCCACTAAAAGGCAAGTAGGGATCACTGGACTGCAGTGCTAAGTATTATCCTATCTAAGTGTTGGGAAGAATAAATACATAATGTATATGGAGGGCTGTGTACAATTCCTGGAGCAAAGTTAATCACTAGATAAGAGGTAGCTGTTAATATTAGTAACTCACATAGGCTCTGAGCAAATTAGCAGGAAAAGCCTCCTTTAAAAATTTTTGTGGTCGCCCTTTGAGTATATGGAAATTCTTAGTCCAGGGATTGAATCTGAGCCACAGCTGCAATTTACACCACAGCTGTGGCAACACCAGATGCTTTAACCCACTGTGTCGGGCTGGGCATCAAATCCGCATCTCCACAGTGACCCGAGCCTCTGCAGTTGGATTCCTAACCCACTGCATCATGGAAGGAACTCCAGGAAAAGCCTTCTTAATTTTATTAAATTAGGTGTTAAAATCATTTAATTTTTAATATTGTTATTAACAAATAACCAAGTGCACAACATGATATAGATACCACAGCCTGGGGAAACTGTCTTCGTTTCTCTTTTAAAAGAAGTGAATTCAGTGAGAAACAGCTTTCAGTGGTTGAAAGTGAGAAGTGGAGGGAATAAGAGACTCTTTCCTGTGTTGACATTTGAGGCTTGCCTTCTTACTTTCTTTCAACTTTATCTTCATAACTGCTACCCAGCTGGGTCTGTCTCTTCAGTTTAAAGAAGGTGGCAAGGAAAGTCCTAGAACATTTTGTTTGTGAGTAATTGACATGACAAATGATGAGCTCTTACCTAAGAGGGCCCAGATAAGGGTTTTGTTAATAATGCAGGGGAAGACCTGGGGAACAATCGTTTCTGGTCTCTCTGAGCCATCAAGCCCAGAACAATCTTTCATTTACCAAATTCATGTCACAAGAGCATAGTCAATATTAAATCCAAAAAAAGGGAAAAAATCTCTCACAGAAACAGCTGTGTTCAATACACAGCCAGTTTACTCCAGCGAATTGCTAGAAATGGAAAAGTTTCCATTTCTTCTCATGTTTATCCTTGATAGTTTTCTTAAAAAAACTGCCTTTTGTAAATAAGGGAAGCCTAGTTTTAAACAGCCCTTTAACTAATATCTGTAGTTGGAGTTTTAAGTTCTACAGTGTTTTACTCAATTAAAATAAATCCGATGGAAAGAATTACCTTCCAAAGAAAATATTTTGAAGCATTCTGATGGCATTGGTCTATTTTTTTTCCATATTACGTGCAAATTTGGTTGTGTTCCTTTTATGGCTATATTATCACTTAGTCAAAAATCAGATCACTTAAGGCCAGAGTTGGACCCTACTGAGAACTTGCTCATGGTTACTGCACTGTCTTTGTGTAAATGTCCATTGCTGATGCATACTACAGTGGGGAAAAAACAAACAAACTAGTTTCTTGAACAGAAGTAAATAACCACCATTTAATTTTACTGAGTTGTTGGAAAGAATGCAGTGGACTGATGAATTCTTGAGAGCAGGAACTTAGCTGTATGCTCTCCATTTCTTATTTAGTTCCACGCACAGTGCCGGGAATTCTTGAACTTCTCAGCCCATGCTGAAGAACTGGAAAAGGATCCAAAAAAACTCAAATAACCGAATTATCTAGATATGCCCTGATACAGAGTTCTGTCTATGGCAGAAGCATTGGATGATTAGGGAGACAGAGTAATTAACTACAGACAGCCAGGATCCCATTAAGCATGATGCATTGATTACAATAAATGAAAATTTGGTGCTTGAAAGAATAAGTTTTGCAAACTATCCATATTAATATCAGCCTAAACCTTGGGGAGATGAGAGGCCTCTGCTTTCAGATTAATAAAGCAGGGCTTTTGTTTTATTTTCTTGTGTATTTTGTGAAACAGGACTTGTTAACTTGTCACCTACATACTATTGTGGGAGTTTGACTAAATAAAGATTAAATCCCAGATATATTCCGTAGTGTTGACAATGATGGAATGTTCAATCTAATGGGAAATTTGTCAGTTGTGGGCGTTATCTCCTTTACACTCCTTGAAATATTCAATGTTTTCTAGCTAGTGGCCAAGTGTTAAATTTCCATTGGTGTAATATAGCCTCTATCTATGTTTCCATCTCTCTTTTTCCTCTCCAGCTTGGCATCAGGGACATCTAACAAGTTTTCTCAGTACTATTGGTTCCTGTTACAATAGCATTGCAAATACTAGGCGCTGGATCAATGTTTAATGAATTTCTTCTGAATGTGTGTAGTTTGCTTCAAGTCATTCATGCAAACATTGAAGAGGACAGACAGAGCTCTGCTGACCTCGTCCAGCAAACCTCTCTCTAGTAGACTGCAACACGTCAATCTGTGCTCTTTGGTTACAGTTGTTCAACCAGTTACTAATCTAACTAACTGTAACCGGTTGAACAACTGAACCCAAAGGGTGCAAAGTGGAAACATTTCAATGAGAAGTCGGCTCTGGACAAAGGAAACACCGTCAGATCCCCCTTCAGTATGTAAAGGGAAAGTTTCTTCTCAAGTAGAAGCTCCATGGTGCCTCTGAATTATTATTAATTTGTAATCTGTGTAAGTCTCCACATACTATCTGTCTTTTGGGTGAGGCTTATTTGAAGTGTAAGGTGCTGCCTCCTTAGTGGGTGATACTTACCATGTGTTAACTGTTGTCTAAAAATAACCCAGGATATGAACAATAAAAAGTTTTTTAAAATAAGACATGCTTCTTTTATTGATAGTTGTCCCTCAAGGTTGAAGTGAGCTATGTTATATGAGATGGAAACTCTGATATGAAATGAACAGTCATTTGTGGTTTATATGAGGGAATATATCCGTCAAGAGCAGTAGGCTTTGGGGTTATTATTTTAAAGTTTGTTTAGAAAATACATTTTTTTATTTTCTTCAGAATAAATTTCTTACTTTTGATATACTATGTTCACAAACCATAGTGGTAAAGCTATTGCTGATTATTTCAGAATGTTTCCTCTGTAGGGACCCAGGGAACAATTCTACCTGATGCTTCAGTATCAAGAATAGCCTCATGCTGGAAGTTCCTGCTGTGGCCCAGTGCCTTAAGAATCCCACTGCAGAGTTTTGGGTAGCAGCTGTGGCTCAGATTCAACCCCTGGCCTGGAAACTTCCATGTGCTGTGGATGTGGCCATAAAATTAAAAAGAAAAAAAAAAAAAGAATAACCTCATGCTTTCTGAGTAACTTCAAACTGGAATAGATTATGTTCTCTTTTCATACTAGTTGTTAAGAAGCTTATATATCACCTATGGTACCTGTGGGATGCATTTTATTTTATTTTATATTTATTTATTTATTCATTCATTTATTTATGGCTGTGGCATACAGTGGTTTGATGTTAGATCTCAGTTCCCAGATCAGGGATTAAACCCCGGGCCACAGTGGTGAATGTACACAGTCCTAACCACCAGACCACTAGGGAATTCCCAAATGCATTTCAAAGAATAAGTTTGTTTCTTTATATTTTCCTTAGCCCCATCAAGTCTTTTTTTTTTTTTTTTTTTTCCCCCCTGCTGCACTGGTATCATGGGGAAGTTCCTGGACCAGGGATTGAACCTGACCCACAGCAGTGCCAGTGCCAGATCCTTAACCACTAGGCCACCAGAAAACACCCTCAAATCTTTTTTTTTTTTTTTTGAAAGGCAGGCTATAATTAATAAATGCATGGCAAACCAAAACCTGTTTCTAGATGAGATTGCTGTTGATGTATGAATACATCTATTATCTAGCTTCCCACCTCCTTTCTTGTCAGGTTTCTGTTGACTAGGGCTCTCTTGTTCCTTGGAGACTTAGATTAACTTTAGCCATAACCCCTATGCCAGGACCACATTTAACATCTTTATGCTTCTCTCTGCTTTAGACCTCTGTATCCACATGTAGGTGCTCTTTTTCCAGTAGTGCCTCTAACCTGGATACAAGCTGTAAAGAGTTGAGCTGTTTTTATCATGAGAAATCCAAGAACCTGTAGCATTGGTGATTTTTTTTCTTTTATTTTATTAAAGTATAGTTTATTTACAATGTTGTGCCAATTTCTGCTGTACAACAAAGTGGCCCAGTCACTCATATATATATATTCTTTTTCTCATATTATCTTCTCTCATGTTCTATCCCAAGAGATTGGGTATAGTTCCCTATGCTATATGGTAGGCATTCATTGCTTTTCCATTCTAAATGTAATAATTTGCATCAATTAACCCCAAACTCCCAGTCCATCCTAATCCCTCTCCCTTCCCCCTTGGCAACCACAAGTCTGTTCTCTATGTCTATGAGTCTGTTTCTGTTTTGTAGATAGGTTTTTATTTGTGCCATATTTTAGATTCCTCTATAAGTGATATCATATGGTATTTTTTTATTTTATTTTTTTTGTCTTTTGTCTTTTCAGGGCCGTACCCATGGAATACGGAGGTTCCCAGGCTAGGGGTCGAATCAAAGCTGCAGCTGCTGACCTACACCCCAGCCACAGCAAGGCCAGATCCAAGCTGCATCTGTAACCTACATCACAGTTCACAGCAACACCAGATCCTCAACCCACTGAGCGAGGCCAGGGCTCGAACCCACAACCTCATGGTTCCTAGTTGGATTTGTTTCTGCTGTGCCAGGACGGGAACTCCAGTTTTTCTCTTTCTGACTTGTTATCACTTAGTATGAGAATCTCTAGTTGCATCTATGTTGTTGCAAACGGCATTATTTCATTCTTTTTTATGACTGAGTAGTATCCCATTCTATATATGTACCACATAAATTTGACAGTTTTGCTAAAATTTTGCAGTATTGTGAGGAAGATTCATATTGACCACGCACCATACAGCCTTCTGTTGTCTTGCTGGTCCCATTTCCTTATGTAGGGGCTCCTCTTGAAGTCTTAGCTTTCCAAAATCACTTCTAATCTTACCCTGAGACCTGCCCTAATTGTGAAGCTCCCTGAGGATCTGTTACAGGGACCTTTCCCCCACTCCCATTCCTGAATTCTGAGGAATGACATTTTCTCCATCTAGTTTACATTTGTTTTTCAGTACTAATTGTTCTAGATAAAAGTATTCACTCAATAAACCATTCACTTAAATCTACTATGGTCTAGATACTGGAGATACTAGCGTAAATAAATGAATAAATCCCATCTTCTAAGGAGTTTAAATTGAAGGAGTTCAAATTGGGGGATGGGAGAGTAGAAATTTAAATAGATTAGAGGACAAATATGTGGTGAGTGCCAAGATTGGCCATATGCACAGGGCATTATGGGAGTAGATCTCACCTGGGGTGGAAAGGTGTGATCTCAGGTGAGTTCTTAGGAATGAGTGTGGGGTTGGGAAAGGAAGAGATGGAGGTCCAGGAGTGGAGACTAGCAGAAGCAGAGATGTTGAGGCGAGGAATCACATGGATATGTGACAAAAGGTCATTGATGAGATCTGAAGCTGGAAATATACAAAGACTGATTCCTGGGGACTTTGTGTGCCAACTTAAGGACCTTGCATTTGTCTTGGAACCTACAAATATTCCAAGCAGTGTGAGGGAAGGTCGGATCCTGGAGGCTGAATGGAGAATAAAAATGCAAGGACAGGAGTTCCCATCATGGCTCAGCGGAAACGAATCTGACTAGTATCCATGAGGATGCAGGTTTGATCCCCGGCCTTGCTCAGTGGGGTAAGGATCTGGGAAGCTGTGAGCTGTGGTGTAGCTTGCAGACATGGCTCAGAGCTGGTGTTGCTGTGACTGTGGTATAGGCCAGTGGCTACAGCTCCAATTCAGCCCCTAGCCTGGGAACTTCCATATGCTGCAGGTGTAGCCCTTAAAAAAAAAAATGTAAAGACAAGATTGGAGGCCAGGAGTGTGAAAGGTGGCTGCTGCTGTGGCTCAGGCAAAACAGCACAAGGACATAAATTAGGTTGGTGGGGTTGTAGAGATCGAGAGAAGGGTATAAATTCCATGAATATTTAGATATAAGTGTCATGTTGTATGAGTATACTTGGGAGGAGAGGACACGTCATTTAATGAGTAGTTGATTGGTCATTGATAAATAAGAGACAGAAGAAGGTTAGGTATAAGGGCAGGTGGAGTGAGTTTTGGAGGTAATAATTGGATTGAAATTCTATAGAATAGGAGGTTGGGGAAATCTGGTAGGCATATAATTATAAATAAGTATTCAAACACCTCATGTGTTTATATATAAATTTATTCTCCTTCTTTGTCCATTTGTTGGGCATTGTATATAAATACATCTGTCACATCTAGTAATTTTACCCCCCATATAATTTTTGGAATTCAATAATGTGAGTCAAGAGGAGATGACCATTTCTATTTAATCTCTTCAAAGTTGCATTCTTATTCTATTTGGAGTCATAATAAAATACCTAAATTGTTTTTTTTTTTGAGTGACAAGCTTTGTAGAAAGAAATTAAAAATGTCAAAGATATAATTAGCCAAACTAGGGATGTAGGTAAAGTGATATAATATCATAAGATGATTTTCTAGTTAGCTGATGCTGAAAATTTATATTAGTTGTGCTTATAATTAATGGATGATTACACTTCAGGCAGAAACAACAGAGATTGTAATCCCACAGCCCTATAATTTTGAATGTTTTTGTTTTTCCTTTTAGTAGTTTTCTAGATATCCTGAGTTGGCAACTGGAAACAGTTCAGTAATGATTGTGCAGCTTCCTCATGCAGGGTATTGAAATTTATGACCAAGGGTCCCCATGGAGCTGCTCCTATAATTTCATCCCACTATTAGATTAAATCTACCTACACAAGCTTAAGTGGTCCTGTCTGGGGCATTCTGATCAATATTCTGAATTTCTTGTGCAGAAAAGCTATTAAGATTTTCTCAGAAGGCAGACTGTCAAAATGGGATCTAAGTAATGGACAGTGACTTAAATGAGGGTTGTACAGACCCTTGCTTGGTATCAGTCTAGGCTTGGGAAGGGTTTGAAAAAAAGCATTGCCCTTTGACTCAGCTTCGAAGGAGGGACAGAGATGTTAAATATCTCTAGTTCTGTATCATTGATTCTTGAGTATTTACCAGGAAAGTGGCATAAGTGAGTCCATAGAAAGGCTCCACGAGGCATCACCAAATCGTGCCCTCCATCTTCCTTTCCTTTCCTTTCCTTTCCTTTCCTTTCCTTTCCTTTCCTTTCCTTTCCTTTCCTTTCCTTTCCTTTCCTTTCCTTTCCCTTCTTTCTTTCCTTTTCTTTCTTTCTTTTTTGGTGGCAGTCACTGCAGTAACCACCACCACTCTCACCATCCTTTCATTATCCTTATCACATCCTCACGGATGTGTGCATCATGCACGTCGTACATGCTCAGGTGTGCCTGTGTTTGAATCAGACCGTCTGGGTCCCAAACCACAAGTTCTTCATTGCTGCTTCATACCTCTTTTTTTTCTAATAGCCCAGAGTCTCCCATAGGAGGGAAAATAGTTGGTGCTATGCTTTTAAAATAGATTTGAGGTCCAGTAAGCTCTGTTTCTATTGGTGCTTTCATATAATTTTAGAAAGTTATGCCAGAAGAGTTAACTTCTTCAATTAAAAAAAAAATTTCTGAGATTCTTATAACCATCAGCTATGTAGCTATAGTTTATTTCCACATTTAGTATATTAAATTGCCTTTTTTTTTTTCTATGGCCGCACCCGTGGCATATGGAGGTTCCCAGGCTAGGGGTCTAATTGGAGCTACAACTGCTGGCCTACACCACAGCCACAGCAATGAAGGGTCCGAGCTGCATCTGCGACCTACACCACAGCTCACGGCAATGCCAGATCCTTAACCCACTGAGCAAAACCAGGGATCAAACCCGCAACCTCTTGGTTCCTAGTCGGGTTCGTTTCCACTGTGCCATGATGGGAACTCCTAGTATATTAAATTGTAACAGATATTTCTGATTCTTACTTCTCCATTAAAACAAAACAAAACAAAAAACAACAAGAAAACCCTGTTTATTTAGCATACCTCCTTCTGTCTGCTCCACAAAATTACAGTTTCTTATAGACCTATGAGAATTATACATTTCCTTAGCCATCAATGGAAATGAATGGGTTAAGAAATTCTGCTTCCAGATCTCAAATGGTAAAAGCCATTGACATTGAAAGCTCTTCTGTTTGGCTTCCTCTGATGGAGGATGTGGTAATGGAGAGGTACAAAGTGCACCGCATACCCAACAAGCTAATTGCCCACTCCAAGGCCTCTCTCAGGCCCAAGTACCGAGTGAAATCTCCACTCTCAGGGAAATCAGGCAACAGATACAGAGCCTGGGTTTGTTCACCTTATCTAAATTTGTGATGTGCTAGTGATAGTATGTGCTAATGAAAGTGATTCTTTGAATCAAATGCTTGTGGACATGGGTCTCCAGAAGTAGAATGTATAGAATGTTGTTGATTTGATGCTGCTCTCCATGTCATAAGAGCTGCTGCATGTGTAATTGTGGTTTCACTCTAAATAGATTTGCTTGTGGACTATGAAGCACAGCCCATTACTTCATGTTCTTGCTATCTTCCAACCTCAAAAAAAAAAAAAAAAAAAAGACCAATAAATCCCAAATCTCTCCAAGCACCGTATGAAAGCTAGCATTGTTTTTACATTTAGAGTCATAACGTTTTCAAACAACAAATCAGTTTATAGATCAGGTTCCTTGTGATAGGATTTGAGTGTCTTACCTGAACCTTCATGCTGGTAATAGTTTTATAGAGCCCTGTGGGAGATCAAACCACAGCACAGTCAGCCTTTCAAATAGCCATACAATATAGACAGTCAGGAGCCAAAGTTATTACCCTGTGATCTCTGAGAGGGGACAGGGCCATTTCTCTTACCCTAACACAAACCCAGACACACCTCAGCCAACCACTCACAGTCCAAAAAACATGGTAGGCTTTCTCTGCTCTCTATAAAGGATGTTCTTCTTTCTCCTTCCTTCCCCTAGCTGCCTGCTGCTTCTCTTCAGCTTCCAGGTCAAAGGCCAGTTCCTCTCAAAGTGTTCAGGAAAAACTGGGATCCTCTTCCGCTGGATCTCGATTCTTTTTTAATAATTTTGGAACATCAGCATAACATTTGCCATATTAGACTCTATCTGTTTACGGTCTGAATCCTCACCAGACTGAGCTCCTTGAGAGAAGGGCTATTTGCAGCACTGAAACTGGTGCCTAGAGGCTTCAGTATAAAATACATACATGCATAAATACATAAATTAAATAACAGGACAGGGAAATTTGTTGAGGCAAGTGGGGCCAAAGCCTAGATCCCACTGGGAGAATTCATCTGGGTGAATCGTTGGCCATTTCAGCCCAGATCAGCCTGTCCTACCTCAGTCAGTAGTCAGATCTGAGCCCCTCCCCAGGCTGCCGATTTTCAGTAAATATATAATCCCAGTTCATATTAGCAGTGATCTTGGTAATGGGTTGCTTGACACCTCATTGATCTGGGAAAATCTCCGTCGGGTCTGGTTTAGAATCCTGTCTTGCAACCTGTGTGATCTTGAGCAATCTTCTGTCTTCCTTGGGTTTAGTTTCCTCATTTGTTAAAAGAGCTTGATAAAGATCTTCCTTATAGTTTGTTGTGATCATTAAAGTGATGGTAAGTGTCGGGTGCACCTAGAGCAGAACAGGGTAATACCTGATGAATGAACATTCATTGCATGAATAAAACAGTACCTGGAACATATCAAGTCCTCTCTTTTCTACCCCAACCCTACATACTTGCCCTTCAGGTCTCTGGTTTGCCTTGCTGAGACCCCAGAAGAGAGAAAATCTTCTTGTTACCCACTTTCTTGACCCTCTATATGCCTCTTTTATAGCACTTAGCACAATGATTAATTATACAACTTTTTTTTAAAATGGATGTCTCCTTTTTATTTATTTATTTTTTACCATGGAACTTACTTTTTTGTTGTAGTATGGTGGATGTAAATATTATAAAATTACAGGGGCACAGTATAGTGATGGACAATTTTTAAAGCTTATACTCCCTTAATAATTATTATAAGGTATTGGATATATTCCCTGTGTTGTGCAATAGATCCTTGTAGCTTGTTGTAAACATAATAGTTTGTGCCTCTTAATCCCCATCCTTGTATTGCCCCTCCCCCGTCCTTTCCCCACTGGTAATCACGGATTTGTTCTCTTCATCTGTGAGCTTTCTTATTTTTGTTATATGCACTAGTTTGTTTTAATTTTTATATTCTAGTGAGTGATACCATACAGTATTTGTCTTTCTCTGCCTTACTGGTTTCACTTAAAATAACTCCCTCCAAGTCCATCTGTGTTGCTGCAAATGCCAAAATGTCATTCTTTTTTTTTTTGTCTTTTGTCTTTTGTCTTTTTAGGGCCACACTTGCAGCATATAGATGTTCCCAGGCTAGGGGTCTAATTGGAGCTGTTGCTGCTGGCCTACGCCAGAGCCACAGCAATGCCAGATCTGAGCTGCGTCTGCAACCTACACCACAGCTCACGGCCACACCAGATCCTCGACCCACTGAACAGGGCCAGGAATCGAACCCGCAACCTCATGGTTCCTAGTCAGATTTGTTTCCCCTGCGCCAAGACAGGAACTCCCTCATTCTTTTTTTATGGCTGAGAAGTACTCAAATGTATTTATGTACTACATCGTCTTTATCCATTTATCCATTGATGGTGGGTGTTTCCTTTTTAGAATGTTAGCCCCTCAATTCAGGGACTGCTTGTTATGTTAAATACTTTCTCTCCAATTCCTACCGTATATTTGGCTCATAATAAATTCTGGTTGAATTGTTGCATAAACTTCACTCATCTTGCTAAATATGGCCTCTAACTTAGATTCACCCCAGATTACCCCCAGTTCAGGCTGGCTTTCTCACTTAACTCTCTCAGCTCTAAGATTAACAAAACTATTCTAATTCTTTACCAAAACATGCTATCTCAGTTGTACTTGCCAGTATTAGGAAAAATATTTCAGGAATTTCTTTTCCAGACTAGATTTTCTAGGTCTGCTTATGGATGAGTATAACTATGGATTAGATCACTCTTTTTATTTCTGATTCCTTAATTGTCATGTATTTAATTTGTTCTATTAGATATTCATTCTGTCAATAGATCTTTGCTGTGTGAGCCTCTCCTCTAAGCAGGTGGAGGGCTGTGAAGATGTATGGAGCACCATTCACTCAGTCAAGGAACTTACACAGTAACAGACATGACAAGGCGTGTGCAGGGGTAGCTCAAGTGTAAGACTGTGGGACCGATACCTTTAAAAAGATACACACCAAGAGCTTAAGTACTTTCCTCAATTGTTATTCTCTACTACATCCTCAGTTTTTACTGGTTTCTCACCAAATAATTGTGCCCAAGTATAATTCCTGCATGTCATTGCTCCAGTGTACTTTTTCAATGAGGCCTACCCTGACCACCGTATGTACTATTTGCTCCTGCACTGTACTCCCCTACCCTACCTTGATTCTCTTCCTCTGTTCCACTTCTCAATTCATGGCATAATGCTCACTCATCACTTTCTCCAATACTATATGATGTGCTTGCATATTATGCTGTTGCTTGTTGTCTCTTGACACCAGCATGTAAGGCCCATGTGGGTCAGGATCTGTTAGTCACTGACGTGTATCTCCAATAAACACCTGATATGTAATAGGCATTTGATGGACATATGTTGAATGAATTTATTCAGTAAAGTGGGGAATAGCAGTTACGCACTGAGGCTGGAAAAATGACCTGACTTTACCACTCTCTACTAGATGATCTCAGATGACCAACTTCTAGCCTCCTATTCCCCAGATGGACCTATTATGGAAGAGGCAAAACTTTATCTCGGTCCTCTTAGGGTCTCCTTTTGGGCCTGAGAATTAAGATGATGTAAAAGAGATTAACAGGTAAAAAACATGCAAATGTATTTAATATCAGTTTTCTGGGACACAGGAGCCCTCAGAAGGAAATGAAGACCCAAAGAAGGGCCAAAACTGAAATGCTTTTATACTAGGCTGAACAGAGAGAGGCAATTGTGGAAAAGTAACTGAACTATACAGAGAGGTTAATGGAAGATAAAAAGTATTTTTATGAGGTCTGTTTTTACGGAATTCTCCCAGCCTAGGTATCTTGTTTCTGCTAAAGAGTGTTTCTTTCCTCCTGGTACAAGGAGAGCATCTTTCACATGGCAGTTTGATCTTCTGCTTTCTGGAAGACAGGAAGGAACAAGAGTATGCTTCTTGCACCTGCTGTTTTTCTGGTGGCTTTATTTAGTTCAAACGAATCCGTATGCCAAAGTGGCATATTTGAAGGCGTCATATACTGCCACCCTCCATTACCTCCTGGATTTGTTGAGAGGGTAAAATGCATTATGCATGTAAAACATCAAGCCCATACTAGGTATGGATATTGGATTTTTGTAAAAATTAATTCATTCATTCTTTGCTATGCTACACAAACTCTACTTGATTTTCCTATTTTAAAAATTAGTAGTAGCAAAAGTGTTAGTACAAAACAATTTCCAACAGAGTGATTCTACACTTTGAGTTGAATGACTTTAAGAAATTTAAACAACGTGAGTTAAAAACCAGTTTAACAAGGATAAAATCGAATATCTACCCTTCTTGAATAGGTTCCCAGCCTATCTAATTCATCTTGAAAAGACTTTAAGTTCCAATATGTATTAGGTAAAGAGTCATTGGAGCACAAACAAGAGTGGGATTGACCTTGACCTGACTCCTTAATCTATGAGGTAGCTAAGGAAACAATTTAGTCGTTTCAACAGACACATCACATGCCCTCCATGTATCACACACAGTGGCAACATTTGGTAATTTAACAATAAAAGATGCAGTTCTTGCCTTGAGGGAGCAACTGTAATCTACCATAAAGAGCTGAGAGTTGAGAGAGCACCTTAGAGTGAGGGGTGACTGGGTAGGGCAATAATCCATAAAAGATTCATTAGAAGAGATGATCCTTGAATTGGGTGTATTTTGGTTTTTTATTTTGGGTTTTGACTTTTTTTCCCCACCCAAAAAAGCACAAGGACATCACGAGCTTGGATGTTTGGGTTCTACAACAAATATGAGATAGGAATTTGAGTTGCTCATTGAATTTTGAAGGAAAAGATAATCCTAGAAGGTTAGAGACCTTGGAGATTTTCAGGTAGCTGACAATGCATTAGACTTAAATCAGTATAACCCTGATGGGTGTACAGTTTGAAAGGCGTGTCACAGGGAGCATCTCTGTTTGCCTCCACGAGGCAGCTGATTCTCTACAAGTAGTTATTCAACACCTAAGTGAATAACTTAGCAAAATTTACTCATGGAAATGTCTGACAAAGGTCTTTTAAGAGTAGACTGTTGGAGTTCCTGCAGTGGTGCAGTGGGTTAAGAATCTGACTGCAGCAGCTTTGGTCACTGCACAGGCTCAGGTTTGATCCCCAGCTGAGTGCAATGGCTTAAGGATCCAGCGTTGCTGCTGTTGTGGCATAGGTTGGAGCTGTGGCTCAGATTCAGTCCCTGACCAGGGAACCTCCAAATGCCAGGGGTGTGGCCATTAAAAAAAAAAAAAAAGAAACTGTTACCTGGGTTACTTGTTACTGTTACCAATCTGTGATTTGTAGGAGCAAATAATTATGGGGTGCAAAGTAGTCTTTGGCCCTGTTTCTCAGTAATTACTGTAGCTGCATGGTTCCTCTCAAGCCTTTGACTTGGTTCTGAAGCAGTCTCCCTACTAATCCTTAGATCTCTGTGCTGAATCTTTTACAGCAAACTCTGAGCAAGGACTGGTTAGGCATTTAAGTCAGAAGTCCAAAAGCACTCTTGATGGCCTCTCACCCAGTTACAGCATCTTGCTGTAGTCCCACATAACAGCTGAAACATCTTTTTCACGTCTTTAGATTCATGTAGCATTTGATGTCTCTACCATGCAATTTACATTTAATTATAAGTTGTTTTGCATCATTTAATGGTTGTTTCAAGTATGAATGTCTTGCCTTCCTAAAAAGATTTTTTAAAAAGCCCTTTTAGAACAAGGGCTCACAGCCTAATACTGGATAGAAATGTGAACTAAACCGAGGGTACTAACTTCACCTCAAATTTACTTAACCATCTTCCCAACAAGGAAGGCCAGTCTGGCATATAACTCACTCTTCCAACCTGGACTTACTTTGTATAGAAATAAATACACCAATTTCATGGGAGTTTGTAAATGAAGCAGCTAGATTTTCAAAAACATAATGCAGTTTTTTTTTTTTTACAAAAAATTATGTAAAGAAATTGATGAGAAATAGATTTGGAAATGGAGATTGGGCTTGGGCAAGGGTAAAGAATTATGTTATAACTTAGTGCTGGAAAAATGTCTAAAGAATAAATATGGCTGTTCTTTGAAGTCTTCCATCCCTTCCCAACTCCCCAGTATGAATTCAGATGTTATCTATATTAGAGTCACCCCTATTTATCTCTGCAGTTAAGGCAGCAAACTTTGTTTCTTATTTTCATATCCATTTATCCCTTAGAACTAATCCAAATATTCAGAACAGTGGTTAAAAAAAAATCCTATCTTTAGAGGACTTCGGGCTTATTGAAGCAGAATCTTATTTAGGGTCTTTTAATTTATTTTTTAAAATGTTATTGATGTATAGTTACTTTACCAAGTTGTGTTGATTTCTGATGTGATTCAGTTATACATAAATCCATTCCCATATAGGTTTATCACAGAATATTGAGTAGGTTTCCCTGTGCTGTATCGCAGGCCCTGTCCATATACAATAGTGTGCCTATTAGGCTCTTTTTATTTATCTGCTCCCTGAGAGATGATGGATTGTTACCTAGAATCTTTGATACTAAGATATGAGAAATTACTTGACAAGGAAGTAGATAAAGAAAATTACTTTTCACTCCTTCAACAAGTACATCTCTTCAGATCTTGTCTAAGTTCTAGGCCAATAACTGTGCTCTGGGACCTTTTCCAGAGTCATTATCAGAATGCAACCAAATACATTTTTTTTAACTGCCTTGTAATTAAAGTTTCATGCCAATGAGTTCAGCTATCTTTAAGGAAAACAGTGAATCTCAAATAAAACTTCCACTAAAATTGGCAGATCTGTGTGACTTTTTCAACTATTAATTCAATTTGACCATGAAACAAATAATGAAAACATCTTAAAACACCTTTTTTTTTTGTCTTTTGTCTTTTCAGGGCCTTACCCATGGAATATGGAGGTTCCCAGGCTAGGGGTTGAATCAGAGCTACAGCTGCTGGCCTACATCATAGCCACAGCAATGCCAGATCTGAGCTGCATCTGTGACCTACACCACAGCTCACAGCAATGCCAGATCCTTAACCCACTGAGCAAGGCCAGAGATCCAACCCACAACCTCATGGTTCCTAGTCAGATTTATTTCTGTTGCACCACAACTGGAACTCCTTAAAACATTTAAAAAATTTTTTATTTATTTTTTTGTCTTTTTCTAGGGCCTCACTAATGGCATATGGAGGTTCCCAGGCTAGGGGTCTCATCACAGCTGTAGCCACTGGCCTACGCCAAAGCCACAGCAATGTGGGATCCGGGCTGCTTCTGTGACCTACACCACAGCTCGTGGCAATGCTGGATCCTTAACCCAATGAGCGAGGCCAGGGATTAAACCCACAACCTCATGGTTCCTAGTCGGATTTGTTAACCACTGAGACCCAATGGGAACTCCCAAAACTTTTTTTAAGCTTTATCACATTTCATTTTTTTTGGGGGGAGATTAACTTTAATAACCATATCTAGTATATAACACAAATCCATAAATAATGCTGAGAAAAACAGTGGAAAACATCCATAGGTTCAAAGGTTTTTTCATATAAAGCTTATTTAAATGAAGTTTTATTTCATAAAGATTGTAGACATTTATATGAGGCACCTCACATTTCATTTGTTTATTTTGCCATGTTATCAGCTTAGGGAAATAGCAACTTGAATTTCTATAGGGCAATTTGCTCTTTATTAATTGTTTGCTCTTTATTAATTATTAATAAAATTAAGTCTATGGGTATATTGTGAATACTAAAATATGAGATAACTTGCTGGTTATTTCTTCATGAATTTGAAGACCCAAGTACTTCTGTTTATTTCTCAGTATTCTTTCAAATACCCGATTCCCTTGTTTTCGGTTCCTTCCTCAGCTATAGCTCTCTAACATTTTGTTGTTATCAGAATCTTTAAGAGAATGACCCCAAATCTGAAGAAAACCCAAACTGTTAAATGGTGTTTGTGAACTGCTTTTTGAGCCATTGAAGGGCTTTACTTTTAGATGAACATGCCCTTTGAGGATTTGGCAACTCCACCCTTTCTTCCCTGACCCTGAGTTTCAGATCCAACCCTTAGTTCTCTTCCTTGAGAGTGCAGGTCTCTTCAGTCCCTAGGCAATCAGCAGAATAAAGCACGGGTGCGGGGCCATTTACAGGAAGAAAGAAATAACCAGTAAACGAGCGTGCTTTGTTGTACAAACGTTTTTTGTGTTGGGATACGATCTGAGTACATTTATTCAATGTCAGTAATATTCATTCACTCATTATTTATTCGTTCGACAAATATTCTTGAGTAGCCACTATGCACCAAGCATTATTCATTCTTCTAAGTTTTTAAATTGTAATCAGTTCTATTTTTTATAATCTATTATTTACCAAGGTACTAATACTGGAATCTCTCTTTCTTTCCCATTGGGTTTTGGATGTACAGCATAAAGATTGTGAGATTGGCCTCTAGAATCAGAGAATCTATGAAAAATCCCAGCTCTAGCACTTTGTAGTGGTGAGACTTCGGGCAACTTTGTGAACTTTTCTAAGCCTCATTTACTTCATCTTTACAATGGCAGTAATAATAGTACTTACCTCTATTTCCTGAAGAGTGAATGAGAAAATGCACATAAAGTGTTTTGCACTGGGCTTGATGGGCTAGAAAGCATTCAATAGATGTTATTTCCTAGTGTTATGAATCATGGTACTTGGCTACTTGATTGTCATAATCTTTTTCAGCATTTATTGAGCATATACCTATGAAGTGTACTCAGAATAAACCTGGACAGTCAGAGAGACACCACCATCTGGCCGGTTGTGTTATAAACAAAAGGCCCTTAAACCGGGTCTGGCAGTGGTGAGGGGAACAGATGCTCTGAATGCCTTGTAGAATGTGTTTCTCACTATATGTTTAAGCTGCAATGAATGTCATTAATGTCATCTCTCCTTTTATTTTAGGTAAGTACATCACCACTTTTGAAACTCTGTGCAGATGGGTAAGTCTTGCTGTTGGAGCTTTTCATGTTGATTTGCATACTTGGAGAATCTGGACCAGACAATGTGCTTATCACGGTCAGACAAATGCTTTTATTTTATTCAAGCAGAGATCTGGAAAGATAACAGCGTTTCCCACACACATTCCATGTCTGTTTCAAATCTTTGGCAGAAAAAAATGCCTTCATTATTTTAAATTGGATAGCATGTTATGTTTAATCTAAATAACTGAAGATTGAGTTTTTTATTCAGTAGAAGGCAGAGTATTTGAAAGACTTTAGAGTAGAAAAAAATTTTTTTCCCTTCTATGCGTAATCATAACTATCTCTCTGAAGTAAACATATAAACCCTTATTTTTCTGCTTGCAAATGAATGGTCTTTTTTGATGCATAAAAGAGGAGGCATTCCATGATCAGATTCTATTAATGAGACGTAATTGTGTAGCAAATAGAAAATGTGGCTAATGGTCCTGAAAGATCATGTGTACAGAACATTGTAGAGGCAATTCCTGTTATTAGTAGGAGTTTGCATAATTTCATATTTCTATAGTTGGCTGTGTCTATCCCCATAGAAGATGAGCTGGAAGAAAAGACCTAAAAACAAGGGATTTAGTATAGACCTAAGTTGGATGTGAAAGATGAGTAAGCTGTGAAACAACTCACAAAAGGAAGTTGAGAAATCTTTGTCGCTGGTGAACTTCAAAAAAGTACATAGACAGTTTTATTTGTATTAGGAGACTAAGATTTATCCTGCCTTGAGGCAAAGTATTGAATTGACTGATTGTCCTCAGAGATAAAATCCAGTTTGCTCCTCCAGCTTTAATTTCCTCTACATACTCTGTATATACTCTGTGTGTTAGTTTTGGTCTTTTGAGAAGCTAATGCTAAAGTGGGATTATAAATGCAAGAATTTTAGGAAATGCTCATGTAAGAGAAAATAGGGAGCAAGCCAGATAAAGTTGAGTGAATCCTCAAATTATGATACACATTTGACACTAAACGAAGGAGAGGGGTTGGGTGGAAGCACCCTAGACTGGGTTAGGTAAAGCTTTATATATGGAGTCCTTAAGCCAAAATTGGTCATCAGAGGAGTCCTGTGTTTCCAGGGAATGGGTTCGCTTCAGTGTCTCTACGTGATCAGTCATTGCTTGGGAGCAGGTCATGGCAGGTGTGGTCACAACTCAAATGTTGCAGTGGCCCTTGACCAAATATTATCCCTCTAGTTGGAGTCTGCAGCACATCCTTGTGGCCACCACCCTTTTCCTTCTATGTCTTGGTTCTTCCCGCTTTCTGTTTTCTATTTCAATTCCTCTCTTGCCATCATTTTTGACCCATATCCTACTCCTTTTTCTTGCCCAGATCAATTATCAATTCCTTCATGATCCGGGCAAGAAGGTGGCTGGTTATTACCACTCTTTTTTGGAATTTTATCATTCTTTGTATCTCCCTTCATGTTGCCTTTTATTATGCATTTGTTCAAAAATTATTATCAAGAGCTGTGCTTATTGTAGACATCTTATTCTCCTGGGGGTCAGAAAAATTAATGGCTGGATAACATTTTGAAAACCTCATTGTGGTCAAGTAGGAGAGACAATACAATAAAATCCATGAATTAAAATACAGTGTAAAAGAGATAACAGCATGGGCAAAGAGATATGGGGAGACAGAAGAAGGAAAATTACATCTGGGGGAGAAGGGAAGGTAGTCCTGAGGGAGGAAGGAGAAACTTCACACACGAAGTGACACTGAAATTTGTCTTGAAGGATGCCCAGGTAGCTAGGGGTTAATGGTTGAGTGGGTGCCATGTTCAAAGGCACAGTGGTTTGAACCATCATAGAGAAGGTTGATGGTACAGTGAATCTTACATGACATGGTGAATTTATGGGACTATAGTGGGAGGAGAGTCTGAAAAATACACCTAAAACTAGATGATTAGAGACCTCTGGGCTTGGTAAGTTGTTTGGACCCTAATAACATCTGAGGGTCATTTGGGCTTGGCAGAATCATGAAAAATATTGATGTATACAATTTCATTTATCCATACCAAACAAGAAGAGATAGTTATACTTTTATGTTTACTTTCATGTGTAAATTTAAATGTATTTTCTATATATTTTTAAATAAAGGTTTCTGTATTTTAAAACTAATGATAAATCACAATGAAGAAATAACATATTGATAAATAAGATAAAAAACAGGGAACAGGACCCAAATGTAATGGGAAGATTTTTTTAGACTTTTAATCTCATGTGTGAGATTTCTTGCAAATAATCATTTCCTTCTCTGCACACATTTCCTTTTTGTACTGGGCGTTTATTATGACGAAGTTGGAAAATCCAAATAGGATTTGGATTTTTATTCCAAATAGGTAAGATATCAAAAAGCACAGTTTTATGGTGTCTTTGCAATATTTGGGAAACTAGTCATAGAAATTCCCTAGAAGGTTACTTGACAATTCTAACTTTAAATCTCCATAAACCCTAAATTCAATATATTATCCTATTTTATAAGAACTGTAGATGTACTCATGCTTTTTAGTTTAAAAAAGGCAACTTATACTGGGGAAATGATTGACTAAATTATCAGCATAAAGATTATTTTTTAAGTGAAAGTTGTCTAGGTTGGGCGCAATTAAGTTGACTGATTATATCAAGAACAGAAAAGTTTAGAATATCATTGCCTAAAAACTCAGATTAGATACATTTATGTAAATAAATACATTAATACATTAGCACCTGTTCACAAATTATTTCCAAGTTGTTCAATCCTGGTTAGTGGTTTCTGAATATCTTTGTAGGTATTTGATTACTGTTAGCTCATTGTTTTGTAACCCCCTAGGACTTGTCAAGAGTCAAGTTATAGAAGGCATCAGTATTTTTAAACATAGTTTTTGGATGAATAAATTACAAAATGAGAAAATTATATTACCAAGATAAATTATATAGAACTATATCTTCTCAAAAAAGATGAATATTCTGTAATTTGTAGTTTGGATCCACATTTCCTGTTGAATACTTTTAAGATGTATTAGCTTTTACTAACTCAAGAGGTAAGATTTTCTCTAAGAGAAAGGGGAGGAGGAGTAGGGGGCTGGAAGAGATCATGAGTTTTGTAATAGTAGCTGTCATCAGTGTAGCACTTGACAAACAGAAAATGCTTAACAGTGATTATTGAAGGAATTGGATAAAGGTAAATTGAATGCATGCATACAAATGAGTAAAGGTAAATCTCTAGGATAAAAAGGAAGAATACAATGTTTTCAGTCTTTTTCTTTTTTTCTTTTGAGAATAAACTATAGTAGGAAAAACATTTTAAATTAAGACCCAAGGCACACAAACATATACATATGATTGTGTATAATTATAATTCAAGTATCAGAAATAAATACTTAGCTCTATCACGTGCAATGCATTCTAATATTCTTCCTTTTCTTCTGCACATTAAAAAATGCTGGTCATATCCCACTACATAGAATTCATAACCTACTAATAGATTGCAGTTCACAGTTTGAAAAATGCTTATGTGGGACAAATATATATTTGTGTTGTTATTCAGAAATGAATCTATTAGAGCCATTTATTACAATCAGGCCTGAAAAATAAAAGCCAGACGAAGACTCTAAGTACTTTCTCACTAACAAAGGAATTTATTTTAATTTTTAATTTTACGTAATTTCAGATTTACTGTAAAATTGCAAGAATGGCATGAAAGACTCCTGGTTACCCTTCACCGAGGGTCCTCTTCATTCTCATTTTCTATCTTCTGTCTTTCTTTCCCTCTCTCTCTTTTTTAGTCTATCTATCTCTCTTCCATGTATATACATAAATATATATACATAAATATATGTTTATTTTTATAATTTTTCTTTTCAGATATTTAAGTTATAGATGTGATACTCTTTTACCTCTAAATACTTAAATATTTCATAAAATGTGGAATTAGCTTACATATAGTTCAGGGATCAAAATTATAAAATTAACAGTGATGCAATATAATTATCTAATCTACATACCTAATTTTAAATTTCAGTAGTTGTTCCAATAGTTCTTTAGGGCAAGATAAAATACAAAATAATACTTTGCAATTAGTTGTCATGTCTTTTTAATATCCTTTAAACTATAACAGTTCCTGAGACTTTGATTGTATTTCATGACATTGGTGTTTTGTTTTTGGGTTTTTTTTTTAAATACAGGCTAGTTGTTTCATAGATGTTTCTTCAATTTGAGTTTTATGTTTCCTTGTGATGAGATTCAGGTCATACAGTTTTGGTGGGAACATCACAAGAGTGATGCTCAGTTCTTACATCTGCAGGCACATGCTGTTTAGTTCCATTACTACAGTTTTAACTTAGATCGTTTGGTTAAAGTGATATCTGCCATGCTTCTCCACCATGGTTACCATTTTCCACTTTAATGAAAAGCAGCTTGTAGAGTCATACTTTGAGACTAGGGAAATATCCTGGTATTTCTCGAATTTTTACCCAATCGTTAAATTTATAGATGACTTCTGCCTGTATCAGTTATTATAATGATGGTTGCTAAGGGTGATTATTTCTTCTTGATTTATTAGTGGCATCTTTTTGTAGGGAAAAGTGTTCTTTTCCTGCCTTTGTATTTGTTTTTGTATAGCCTCATAGCTATAATCCTTAATTATTGTTAGTTAATATCATTATTTATTTTGGTGTTCATACTGTCGTAGATTTGGACAGTGAGAGTTCCTTCTGCTTGGCTCCACTGCCATTTTGACATGTCCTTATCATTCCTTCAGCACTTTCTAACTTTTTGACACACGATATTTAAAACTAGTATTTTCTCCTGCCCCAGTTTTGGAAGCAGTGGCTTCTGTAAGAATCCTTGGTTCCTTTTAATAGAAAAAGATATTTAGAAACCAAAATTTGGAGTTGGGGTGTGCTCATTGCTACTGGAGAGTTTTTGCTTCTAGTCCACTGGTTTTACCTGGTCTCAGTAGGGGAAAAAGCATATGTATATACATACTTCTATACATTAATGTGTGCATAAATATACATGCCCGTGCATATCTGTATCCATGTGTATATCCAGGTATCTCTATATATTACATACATGATTTCACACCTATACTTCCAATTCCAGTTCAGTACAACAGTGTTCATTCTTTTCCTCTCCATTTTCATCTGTTCCCTTACAGCAGTAAGAAATCTGCCTCCCATTATTCACAATATATTACACATTTTCTTAATCCTAGAACATAGTTCTACATAGTAGTCTCAGAATTGCTAACCTGTGCCTCTGGTGGTGGGAAGTGAGGGAGAAGAACCTGGGAGAAAAGAGACTGTAAGCCTTTTAATTTGATTTTTAGCATTCTTTTTGTCATATGCCTAATCCTGTATTCTAGTGTTACTTGGTTAGTTTTCCCTTCACCCCATTCTCATCCTACTTCAATGAGTTGTGTTTCTCATTTGAAATATGGTTCAGTTCATAAACCATATTCAGTTTGTAAGTTTGTTTTCATATAGGGCTGAATCAAACAATATGGGGATTGACTTTTTCTATTTCTATGTTTAAAATAAGATGCTAATAAACCCATTTCCGCAGTAATAAGGATTGCCTCGCACCATTAAATACCCAGCCAAAGCAGGTAAATAGGTATTATTTTTTTCCTGGAGTAGATATCTATGACTTAAATCAGAGCATCTGTTGAACTTTGTCGTGGACTAAACTTCAGGATCATCTGGGAAAAAAAATATAGAGATAATTGTGGGTGCAGGAGTGTTTTCAAACATACTTCTGAGTGAATTCCAAATGTATTTCTGGGTTTTGATAGGTGGTTATTTTCACCTCATCTCATTTTGATTAGTGTCGGTTGCAGATGTGGCTCAGATTCCGCATTGCTGTGGCTCTGGCGTAGGCCAGCGTCTACAGCTCCGATTAGACCCCTAGTCTGGGAACCTCCATATGCCGAGGGAAGCAGCCCTAGAAAAGGCAAAAAGGCCCCCCTCCCAAAAAAAAAGAAGCACAAATGTAAAAGTACATTTTGTGTTTAGTTTTAAATTTAGACCTGAGCTTCCTGAAAGACACAGTAAACAGGGAAACCTGATAATATTTGTCTTTAACAGGAAAACTTTCATCCTGTAAATATGCTAATATTTTTCATTACTATCTTTATACAAAGCAGATCAGTATCCTTAACAACAATTTTATGTGACTTACATACAAGTCCATTATTCATTATTCATTGTGGGTAAATATGTATTCTTGTATGTAGCCTTGATTCAAGTCTATTTATTAAACCATTGTCGTATGTAAGAATTTCTATAAAAATTTAAGTCATTACAGGTCTGATGACTTGATATTGGGAAACAAGTTAGCATACATATCAGAATGGCTTTTCAGTCTGGCCATTGCATTACCTTTGTCATATATCACTTGGTTCACCTTAGCTTGGCAGGAACTTGACTACAGAAGCTAGATGGTTGTCAGCAGAGATTTAGCCCTTTGTCTGGAGTGGGAATAATCTGAGATTTGTACTGGAGTGAGATTTAGAGGTTTTATATTACAGGATTAGAGTTAGCAAAACCACCAAGAAATGTTTATGGAGGCAAGATAAACACAGAGGTATCTGATTACCTATTCAGAACACTTGCAGTAGAATTTCTTACTGTTTATGATGTAGTCAAAAAACTGTAAAATAAAATAAAACTGCAAAGTGTTAGTTTTTTTTTTTTTTACTGTGTCATTATAAGAGATTCTGATCATGTAATCCACATTATGAGTTAAAAATAAATGTTGAATTCTTCTATTATTGTGGTCTTTTTCCAAAATAGAGAAGAGAAATTGAGGGAATAAGCTTATCTCTTTGATGAGATTAATTTGAAATTTTTCCTTGAAGTTTTACAAAGATTAGTAATACCTAGTATATTTCATAGGTGCTTATTAATGAGTTGCTGATAATAGTCAAATATTGGGAGCAAATATACATTAATAGAAAACTATTTAAAATTAGATGCTTCCATACATATATTTACAAAAAATGACAGGGATATTAACATTAAAATTGATCACAAACTATACATAATGTGATTCCTTACACATTTTAAAATATTTATACTAAAATGTGAAGCTGATTCTGATAGAATTAGAGATGTTATTTCCTTGTATTTATAGCTATAACTTAAATAAATTTTGAAAAAATATTATTAACTTTTACAGCAAAAAGTTATGACAGACTCTTACACTTAAAATAATCCAGCAAGAATTTTAACATTCCACATTTCTAGAACACAAGCCAAGACTACTTTTTTGCATTCCTTTGATGGAGAGTTTAAGGTATTTGAACAAGTCTTCAGGGATTAGCTCATCATTTTGCTGCCAGAGTGAGTTATATATGCACCTCAGTTTTAAGCAATAATGTGATCATTTGTTTACTTAATTCATCATTTATTGGGTACTTAGTATTTGCTTAACAGGACTTGAGAATACAAAGTGAGGGTTTTGGCCTTCAGGAACTAAAAGTTTAGTGAAGAGATTGTCATAAACATACAAAAATCCAGGTTAGGCTGTGCCACAGTGTCAGCAATGTGGCTCAGGAGAGTGGATGGTCACAAATGACTCCTGCTGCAGACTCACACCAGGGAGGGGTTTGGGGGCAGATGGCTGGGGATTGGGTGCTCTCCATCTTGGATTGTTTGGTTAGCTCCAAGCTAATTCAGAAAAACTTCCATTTCTAATTCTTCCAATAAACACCATTATAATAACGTCAGTGCTCCTTCTGCTGTTATTAAGTTAGTTGTGGTCGATAAGTCTTACAATGTGGACCTGCCATTTCAAACATCAATTCTGTCCATACACAAAAGAAATCCGGCTGAACTTCATAATCTGTAATTTTGAGAAATCCATAACTCTCATCTTTCTTCAGAAGAATAATGAGAAAGAACAATATGTGAAAACTATTGCCAGTGTTTACTTGACTTTCTGTGCATCTCCATTGCTCATCTGTCCCAGAAGGTTTAAGCTGGTTGCTGTTTCTCTTAGTGTGGCGAGAGTCAATAAGATGATTAATTCACAAAACCTTAAGAAAAGGCTAGATAGCTGCTAAGTAGTATATTATTTAGGTGGATGAAGAGAGGCCAGATCATTGGAATACAGAAAGGATATAAGTTAAATCACTGGTGTAAGATTTCTAAACAGTGAAAAAAACATTTTACCATATTTCTTTCAATATTTGCCTTTCTGCATATGTGTGATAAATAACATTCATTTTAACTATTACTGTGTTGTCATATATACATACAGCTACTGATTTTTAAAAATAGTTACTTTAAGCAATTTTTTCTTTCATTTCAACAAGATTAGAGAATTGAGTTATAACTATTCTTTCTCTCCCCTCCCTTTTAAATTCATCCGTGTTTTTTTTCCTGCTGCTTTTTCATACAATATACATATTTCAGTATATGTACTTTATATATACTTTAGCTAACTTTCTTATGAAACAGAGTAGTTTGTGACTTAAATGACTATATGCAGTCTAAAAGATTATAAAATCCTTTAGCTTTTAGTAGCTCTCTACTGGCTTATTAATTTATCATGAGTTTAATAGTCTGTCTAGGTTTAATCTGTATTATAAAGCACAAGTAGACCATTTACAGACCTGTGCTTGTCACTGATATTTGGCTCAATGGAAACATGAATAAATGTTTTTAGCCCTTTTAAATATATGAAAGGTGTCTGCAAATATCAGATATCTCAAAGTCAATACTAAACATGAAGTTAATTCCTAAGAAAACCTCCAGGCATGTAACCATATGGATTGATGTATTAAAACCAATTATTAAAAACCTCTTTCAACTGATCTTATTTTCCTTATTTCAAAAGATAAATGCAGATAGTTCCTTGAAATCCTATCGTCTGTTTCAGAAAGCAGAAGTGTATGCTTATGCTATTGAGTATACAACTTGATTCTTCATCTCAATGAGCACGCAAGCCCTCTCTAAATTTAAAATCTTTGTCAGTCACACTGGGATCACTTAAAATTAATTTTTCCCAAGCCTGTTTCTTAACAGACATTTCAAAATTACTTTGAAAGCTACTGCTCTCATGAAAGTTCGGTGGGTGCCAAATTTAGAACTTTGGGTCATCAAGATTAGCAGAAACAGATTCACAGACTTCATAAAACTTACGGTTACCAAGGGGACAGGTGGGGCAGGGGAGGAATGACTGGGGGGTTGGTATTAGCAATATGCACACTGAGATATGTAAAAATTACTGGCCAACAGGAACTGATATTATAATCTATGTGGGAAAAGAATCTGAATGAGCACGTATAATGTGTAGATGTATAACTGAATCACTGTGTTGTACAGCAGATATTATCACAACCTTGTAACTCATCTCTACTTCAATAAAACTTTAAAAAAATGGGGGGGGGAGATCAGCAGAGAACATCTCCATATGCACATCAGAAAACTTAGACTGAAGAGGTTCCATAATAGCTCAGACTCTAAAGCAGAAGAGTCAGACCTGAATCCAGGTCAGATGAGATCCAAAGCCCTTTCAGCTTCCATTACAAAGACTAATTTGTTCCCTCAAATATCATGAAAGTTTGTGTGTCCATTGTCATTTCATAGCCTTCAAGCACTTATAAATTGGGAAGGTGTAGCCCACAGACACACTGAATTACCTTAGGGACTACCAACTATGACTTTATGTATGTGAGCTGGATGGCTGAGCTGTTGGTAGCTATGGAGGTGTTGATTAAAAACCAAACAAACAAAAAAGCATTCCTTTCCGCCCTGTGACAGGCTTTGGACTTTGGTAATGTCGTGAAGAGTTTACTGTAGATTGTGGGAACACTTACTCACTTGAATCTCAATTCAGTAACTAGAGAAATAAAAATCTACTTTTTGGAACTTTATTCTAGAGAGAAGTTGAGTGTTTTTGAAATATTTATTTGGTAAAGGAGGCATCCGAATAGGCTCACTGAAATTCATTTTACCTCAGAATGAAAACTTAGTTACAGCTAGTCCAAGTGCAGGTGTAGATACTATGTAGTTAACATTGATACATATGTGCCATTGTCTGCCTAGAAGTCATTGGAAAGTAAGAGTATGATTAGGGAAATTTCCTGTGGAGATGAAAAGATATATCAGACAAGTCCTTGTCTTTGTAGAACTTTACAGAGGGGAAAAACTGAGTAAAATCTACCAGGACAGTATGGGCATCTGCCTGGCCTAGGCAAGTGTACCTTATCCTATCGATGCCCATGTAATACTAGAAAATACAATCAGGTGCTTTTTCGTGAAAACTTTTTTTTTTTAATTACCATTTTATTTTATTTTCAGGGTTTTTTTTTTTTTTTTTTTCATTTTTCCTTTTCTAGAGCCACTCCTGCGGCATACAGAGGTTCCCAGGCTAGGAGTCTAATCAGAGCTGTAGCTGCTGGCCTATGCCAGGGCCACAGCAACGTGGGATCTGAGCCGCGTCTGCGACCTACACCACAGCTCATGGCAATGCTGGATCCTTAACCCACTTTGCAAGGCCAGGGATCAAACCTGCAACCTCATGGTTCCTAGTCAGATTTGTTAACCATTGCACCACGACGGGAACTCCTCGTGAACACTTTTGATTCCACGTGGAGGAATGTTTTATTCTTCAAATCATATGCCATTTATTTCATCTAACTTTTTCCTCTGTATTTTTTGTTTGTTTTATGGCTCTACCCACAGCATATGGAAATTCCCAGACCAGGAATCAAATCTAAGCCATAGCTGAGACCTATAACCCATGACACTGGGCAGGGGATTGAACCTGCACCTCTGCAGTGACTTGAGCTCCTGCTGTCAAGATTCTTAACCCACTGCACCACAGCAAGAATTCCTCCTTTGTGTTTTTAAATGCAGCAATTTAGTAGCATACTAGCAGAATATCACTTAAAATGAGGCTTTTTTTGGGGGGGGGCTGCTGTGTCCAGGGCATGTGGAATTTCCTGGGCCAGGGGTTGAACCTGTGCCACAGCAATGACAATGCCAAATCCTTAACCCCGTAGGCAATCAGGGAACTCCAAATGAGGCATTTTTAAGTAACTGTATTTTACAGTGCAATGTTTGAAATTATGTTTCAGAAGTCTCATAATTACTAATGAGCCAAAGACATGCTCATTGATTAAGTGTTCCACATAAAGACATTTATTTTGGAAACCATAAGACTATAACAAGGGAGGTTGAGGTTAAAAAGTGACCCTCTAAGACTGAGAATGCCACATGAATATCATTATAACTCATATTTTTAAAGTAATGACTATGCATTATGGCATTCATAGGAAATAACTAAAGTTCCTGCTCAAGGAATTTCTGCTCTACTTCTCTTTCAATTCTGTTGTGTTGCTCCTCATCGTGATACCAAATTTAGACAAAGCGCACAGATGTGATTTCCTATCTGGTCACTAGATGGCATCCTGCTACCCCGTTGAATGAAATGGCTCAGGAGTTTCCAAGTGCAGAGCTCAGAAGTGGATGAGCCAATTGCACTTCCCATAGGGTTTGGATCTATTAAACTCATCAAACCAACAGGTAGCACGTGTTACTTTGCATTCAAAAGGAGAGTAATGATTTAGTTTGGAAACAGTATCAAGGAAATGATCACTACTTAGGAAAAACATGAAGTATGCCTTTAGGAGGTAATTCAGAAGGAGGTCTGTTTTACTTTCCAAAAACTCATCGGAAACAAGGAAACATCTTATACTTACTAAGGAAACTGGGTCCTAATCAGTGAGTCATTTATTAAAGAAGAGAAATACTGGCAAACGTTACAGAGTTCACATAGTCATTTTTCTTCAAACCAAGTAAAAGATAAATTTCTCTGCAAAGTCATATACAAGTAGTCACGGGCTATTTATTGCCCCACCCAAAGGAAGCCTTGCTGGACCCCTTAGAGCACAGGGATATATCTGAGGTATCCATTTAACCTTCTTAAGCAAAGATTTATACTTGTTAAGATGGAGTAGAAGACTTCTCTGTAGGAAGTGCTATACATGTTTGGAAAATTGTAGACACTTAGAACATTGAGTTAAAAGGATTTAGAGGATGTGTTTTCAAAGCCCTTTTCAAAGATGAAGAAAATATGGAAGTGGCCATTTCATGTACTTTAAAATATTAGTGCAACAAACCACAATACATTTGTGATACATTTTCATGTTATGATTTCTAAACTATTTGTTAATAAATGTATAGACTCAATGGTAGTTTGAGATATTATTACCTCTCTTCCCAGCTGAGATAGTATTAGCTCAGAAAATTAAAAATCCTTCCCTTTCTCTTCTGGCACTTAAAAAAAACTGTTCCATAGAACTTTGGAGCTAGAAGAACATTTCTCATTTTTCAAAATATCACATGTAACCCTTTCATGTTATATTTGGAGAGAGATTAATTTGTGATGCATCCTGTACTTTCTGTATCACATCATGTTGAACAATTTCCTTTGTGGACTGTGAGGCAAAAAAATCTATAGTAATAAATGTAAAATAGATTATGCAAAAAGAATTACTGATTGCAATGTTTTCCAGGGTGGTTATTTTAATTTGGTGTTGGTATTTTAAGGATACATTCACAAAAGCAATTACATATTTGGCTACATTATTATAATGTAGTTAACTACTCAGAAACTTAAAAAGAATTATGTCAGCTTATTATCAAATTTCAGAAATGGATTTTTCTTCTTTGTTTCATTGACTGCATTGACTCTTTGCGTTGCGGGTGGTATAAACTTCTCCTTTTCTTTCCTTCTTTTACGAGTGGCTCTGGGGAATCATTAGGTAAATGCTTGTTGGTTTTCCATAATAATTATCTCTGAGCCTTAATGGTTTCTGGTTTTGGCCCTTCTTCATTTTCTCCAACTTTAGGCAGGAGTTCAGGATGGCTTCCAGTTTCAAAAAGAATTCTCCATTCAACTTACCATCTTGTTTCTGTCTGTGTGGTCTTGGCAAACTCTTCAGGCCTGGCCAGGCATGATATTGTTGGCAGAAATGAAGCTCTGCCTCAACTTGGGCTCCAACTTTGCCTTTTTGCCTTAAGACTTTCCAGATTTAGGGAGAGTCCATGAATATCTGAAACATTGTATCTACAAGAGTGTGCTATAGAGATATTGAGGAACTCAGATCTTTTAAAGCTCCTGAGTTTAGGAATGATATGCTTATGCAAATTCTCTTAGAAATGAAGTTTTTAATCATTTAGTAAGTATCTGGGGACAAGAAATTCCAGTATTTGCTGACTATTCCATGAGTAGTACTTTTAATATGAAAGTTTACCTTTTTAAACAGGAAAAAAATAGCCTAATATTTGATTTATCTTTATTGTTTGGAAAGATAACTAATTATCATGGTTCTTGTCCTTCTCAATCCCTATATACCATTTTGTATTTTCATTGCCTACCATTCACCCCAAGCTAATTTTTATAGTTAGAAAAGAATCATGCTAATCAAACAGGAGTTTTCTTTCCTCGAGACAGATCACGTGGTGATCTGTCTGCCTAATTAATGTATGGATCTTTAATAATTTCTTTCTTTGATCCTCCAACTCAGAGGAGGGTGGTCAAGGCTATGCTGTTAGTTTTAACCAGTATGGGAACCTGATCTCAATTTATACATTGCCTCTCTTAGACTGATAATTTGAGGAGGTAATTATCAGCCAGGACAGGATCACTGACAGTGTTTAACTCTGCTACAGTTACCAGATTAAATAGCCAGAGCTCATCCCTCATTTCTGCTCCATCTTCAGAAATGCTTTGCACATGGAAATCTGTATTAAAAGTAAGTGAGTATATGTTGCGTGTATGTACTTTGAAATTTTCATTGGAATGATAACTAAAAGAGCTAAGCTGATCATTGCAGTGACTAAATCAAACAAAGATATTAACATTGAAATGATGTAGTTTATCTTCAAAATCCCATAACTAGTATATGCTCACTACATACCTTAAAATGTAGAACCCTACAGTAATAAAAATAACAAAAACAAGAAGAGTGATAGTGAACACAGGTTATTTATTTATTTTTTCTTATGATTTTTATTTCCATTATAGTTGGTTTACAGTGTTGTCAATTTCTACTGTACAGCAAAGTGACCCAGATTCTCCATCATATTCCATCACAAGTGACTAGATATAGTTCCCTGTGCTATGTGGCAGGATCTCATTGCTTATCCAGTCCAAACACAATAGTTTGCCTATGTTACCCCAGATTCCCAGTCAATCCCACTCTCTCCCTTGGCAAGCACAAGTTTGTTCTCCAAGTCCATGAGTTTCTTTTCTGTGGAAAGGTTCATTTGTGCCATATATTAGATTCCAGATATATGTGATATCATATGGTATTTGTCTTTCTCTTTCTGACCTACATCACTTACTATGAGAGTCTATAGTTCCATCCATGTTGCTGCAAATGGCATTTTTAATGGCAGAGTAGCATTCCATTGTGTATATCTACCACCTCTTTTTAATCCATTCATCTGTTGATGGACATTAGGTTGTTTCCATGTCTTGGCTATTGTGAATAGTGCTGCAGGTGCATGTGTCTTTTTCAAGGAAAGCCTTTTCTGGATATATGCCCAGGGATGGGATTGCTGGGTCATATAGTAATTCTATGTTTAGTTTTCTGAGATACCTCTATACTGTTTTCCACAGTGGTTGTACCAATTTACATTCCCACCAACAGTGTGAAAGGGTACCCTTTTCTCCACACCCTCTCCAGCATTTTGAGCACAGGGTATTTAAGTCTCAGGTACTCTCTAAGCATTTTATATACATTAACCCAACTAATCTTCACAAAAACTCAAGTTAGATGCATGGTCATTACTTCCAACTTTTAGGTGAAAAACAAATGGAGAAACAGGTAGTTTAATCTGTGTTCATTACCATAATGCTTTGCTATTTTTCAACAGTCTGCCACTGCTTCTTCTGGGTTTGTAGATGGGAGTGCAATGCTATAGAATTGACAAAGTAGAGCACTAATTAATTTTACATAACATGAAAGTGAAACTCAAGAAACATTTAGGGGGTGGACAATGTGCAGTGTTGTGGATCTACACCTAAAAAATTAGAGGGTTGAACTCCATGGTCCCCTAAATTCTGTGGGGTTTTTTGTTATTGTTGTTGTTGTTTTATGGCCACACCCACAGGCCAGAGATGAAATCCCAGCTGCAGCTGCAACCTACGCCACAGCCATGGCAATGTAAGATCCTTAACCCTTTGAACTACTGGGCTGGGGATTGAACCCAGACCTCCTCAGTGACCTGAGCCACTGCAGTGGGATCATTAACCCACTGTGCCACAGCGGGAGCTCCCCCAAATCTGTGTTTTAAATGATGGCACTGACTGGTAAAATACAGATTTAAACTTATTTAACATTTTCACATTAACAACTAGGAGAGGATGAAAATGGGTAGAGAATTCTGAGACTGTGGAAGGGGTCTGTAAGCTTGTGAAAATTAAAAAAATAAAGAAGTAAGTTATTTGTATATTTTAGAGATTAAGCCCCTGTCAGTTGCATTATTTGAAACAATTTTCTCCTATTCTGTAAGTTGTCTTTTTGTTCTTTTTTTATGGTTTCCTTTGCTGTGCAAAAGCTTATCAGTTTGATTAGGCCCCATTGGTTTATTTTTGCTTTTATTTCTGTTGCTTTGGGTGACTGACCTGAGAAAGGTTGATGTCAGAGAATGTTTAGCCTATGTTCTCTTCTAGGAGTTTGATGGTGTCTTGTCTTACATTTAAGTGTTTAAGCCATTTTGAATTATTTTTGTGCATGGTGTGAGGATGTGTTCCAATTTCATTGATTTACATGCAGCTGTCCAGTTTTCCCAGCACCATCTGCTGAAAAGACTGTCTTTTCCCCATTTTATATTCTTGCCTCCTTTGTTGAAGATTAATTGACCATAGGTGTCTGGGTTTATTTCTATGTTGTCTATTCTGTTCCATTGGTCTGTATATCTGTTTTGGTACCAGTACCACACTGTCTTGATTACTGGGACTTTGCAACTCAACAAAAAAAGCCAATAACCTAATTGAAAAATGGGCAAAAGACCTGAATAGACACTTCTCCAAAGAAGATATACAGATGGCCAAAAAGCACATGAAAAAATGCTCAATGTCACTGATTATTAGAGAAATGCAAATCAAATGCAACTATGAGGTACCACCTCACACCAGCCAGATGGCCATTATTAATAAGTCCACAAATAACAAGTGCTGGAGAGTGTGTGGAGAAAAGGGAACCCTCTTGCACTGTTGGTGGGAATGTAAGCTGGTACAACCACTATGGAAAACAGTATGGAGGTACCTCAGAAAACTATACATAGAACTGCAATATGACCCAGCAATCCCACTCTTGGGGATATATCCAAATAAAACTTTCCTTGAAAAAGACACATGCACCTATATATTCATTGCAGCACTATTCACAATAGCCAAGACATGGAAACAACCTCAATGTCCATCAACAGATGAATGGATTAAGAAGATGTGATATATATATACATAATGGAATACTACTCAGCCGTAAAAAAGAACAAAATAATCCATTTGCAGCAACACAGATGGAACTAGAGACTCTCATAGTAAGTGAATAAGTCAGAAAAAAAAAGACAAATGCCATATGATATCACATATATCTGGAATCTAATATATGGCACAAATGAACATTTCCATAGAAAAGAAAGTCACGGAAATGGAGAACAGACTTGTGGTTGCCAAAGGGAAGAAGGAGGGAGTGGGATGGCCTGGGAATCTGGGTTAATAGATGCAGACTATTGTCTTTGGAATGGATAAGCAATGAGACTCTGCTGTATAGCACTGGGAACTATATCTAGTTACTTATGGTAGAGCATGATAATTAATGTGAGAAAAAGAATGTATATGTGTATGTGTGACTGGGTCACATTTCTTTACAGTAGAAAATTGACAAAATACTGTAAACCTAGTGGAAAAAAAAATCAGTAAAAAAAAAGGGGAAAAAAAGACGTAAAAGAAGGAGAAAAAATTCAAATGGTCCATATTGTGATATCAAATTATGTAATGAAAACTGTGGTTTTAGAAATTTCCCATGAAGTATTTTAAGTGGTGAAAAGCAGTGTCCTAGACCATGACTCTCAGCAAGCCTAAGACATTGACTGTACCTTGTGCGTCATAGCAACAGTCCAGAAAGAGTTGAAGTTTTACCCTTTCATGGAATACTTCACTGTGAAGCCAGCCTTTTGAGGGATAGCCAGGTGACTTTAGCATGTGTCAGAGAGCAATTCTTTAATCAATACTTATATAAATATTTATTTCAATTTAGGCACTTATATGGAGTATATAAATAATTACTTACATTCAAATAAAGGGAATTATCCATATGATCATAATATTCCAACTATGTCTTTCACTTTTTCGTAATTATTTCTTTCTAACTATGTCCAGCAGTTTCTGATTCTGTTCTGTCTTCTGAATTTGCATCTGTATTCCAAAAGTGTAAATGATTATCAGTAACCTGTTTTTAAATGGCTGAATTAATTCTAACAGAGATATCATCAGCAGTGCCACAAAAGTGATAAACATAAGTAGAATCCCAGAAGGATGCTTTATAGCATACTGTGACTACATAGCATTACAGAGGATGTTGATAACACTTCCCAATATGCATGGCATGTTAGCCTTCATTCTTGCTTTTACATATTCATCACATTTAAATTTTTGTTGATTTCCATTGTTCTATGACAGAGCCTGAGAAAGTATTATTCCCTACCACCTTTTACAGAGGACTACCTGAATCTCATAGAATTAGAGTATTTTCTCAATATCAGTTAAAAAATGCCAGAGACTTGCACTGCTGTAGTCATCATATATAGTCTTACAGATACAACTATTCTCAACATTTAAGGTTTAAGGATGGGTAGGACTTCTACAGAAATAAGGCCAGCATAATTACAAACAGAGGAAGGAACACTGAACAAAGGCACAGAAACAGAAAACAGGGTACATGCTTTTTGGGGAAAGAGCCAGTGGGCGAGTGAGCTCAAGCACAGGATGAAAAGAATTAGCAGGCAGATGTTGATGGAATGCCATAGGAAGATCCATCTGGAATGTTTTCATGGGAGCTTAGGCTGGGTGTGTGGTCTAAGAAACATAAAGACTGGTGGATTAGACTGGATAAGAGGTAATGTGGGGTTGAGTTGGTGACAACGAAAAGGGTCAGAGATAGATAATAGAGGCATTGCAAAGATAGTATACCATATTACACAAATTAATATGATAGTTGAGTAAGACTGAGGTATCCAAGGCAATGCTCATGTTCAGGCTTGAATAACTGGGAGAAGGATGAGGTGGGAACATAAAAGGGAAATCAGGAGAAGATCCTAAATCGGAAGAAGACGCTTGGGGAGATTTGTTGAGTTTGAGTGTTAGCTGGTGATGAAAGTAGATTATGCCTAACGTGGAAGTGAGGTCAGGGTATAGGTATGAATTAGAAAAACATTTATATAATTGTGCTATTTGAAGCCATTGAAGTGGTTAGAAAGAAAAGAAAATAGGGCTTATGGCTAAATCTTCCAAAAGGCAGCAGGAAGTCAGTGCAAAGCAGAGATGAACATGAATAGATTAAGCAGTTGGAAAAGAATTGAGTAGTATGATATCCTGGAAACTCTAGGAGAACTTCAAAAAGAGGGGATGAACCATAGTGTTCAGAATCCAGTCTTCAGAATCCACCTGATTGAAAAATTGTGGCACTGTTTTGAATTCTATGAGAGAAAAGGGGTGATTTTAGTGACTCCCATCTTTTCTAATGCTTATCTTTTAATTAAACACACAGGCGAAGATTTGCTTTCCAGTCATACTCAGTGCTATATAATCTAAATGTAGCAGACACCTGGAGTTACCCTCGTGGCTCAGTGGTTAATGAAACAGACTAGCATCCATGAGAACGTGGGTTCGATCCCCAGCCACGCTCAGTGGGTTAAGGATCCAGTGTTGCTGTGATGTAGACTGGCTGCTACAGTTCTAATTGGACCTCTAGTCTGGGAACCTCCATATGCCGCGGGTATGGCCCAAAAGAGACCAAAAAAAAAAAAATGTAGTAGATGCCAGTGGTGGCCCCTTCACAACTTATTTCCTCTCTTCTCTTGCCAAAGATAACAATTCTTTCTTCAGATGTCACCCTTCTCAGGGGAGGCAGTCTTAATCCCCAGGTCAGGGGTACATTGGGTAGGCTGCCTCACTCAGGGTCATGTCTTGTTCCCTAAGACTGATTAGTCATGGGAAGGTGACATCGTTCTGGAGCATGAGGTGTGAAGTTAGTTTACTGGAGGGCTTTTTAAATACACATGCTCAGGAGGAGCATTTGTTGTGACCTTCGCCATGTCTGTGATTGATCGTCATGCTATGGTAGTCATCTTGTGGCCACTAAAAGAATCTGGCATGTGGAGGCTGTGGAGTAGATTGATGGAAAGGATGTACTTCCTGGATATTACTGTCTTTCATGTAGCCAGACCTTTGTTCACTTGCCTCTGAGCTTTTTGGCAATTGAAATTTGACATTTCTGCTTTTTTTTTTTTGTCTTTTTGCTATTTCTTGGGCCGCTCCCGCGATATATGGAGGTTCCCAGGCTAGGGGTCGAATTGGAGCTGTAGCCGCCAGCCTACGCCAGAGCCACAGCAATGCGGGATCCGAGCCGCGTCTGCAACCTACACCACAGCTCACGGCAACGCCAGATCGTTAACCCACTGAGCAAGGGCAGGGACCAAACCCGCAACCTCATGGTTCCTAGTCGGATTTGTTAACCACTGCGCCACGACGGGAACTCCTCTGCTTTTTTTTTTTTTTTTTTTATCTTTTTAGGGTTGCACCCATGGCATAAGGAGGCTCCCACACTAGGGATCGAATTGGAGCCACAGCTCACACAACACTGGATCCTTAACCCACTGAGTGAGGCCAGGAATCAAACCCGCATCCTCATGGACTCATGGATACTTGTCGGGTTCGGTAACCGCTGAGCTATGATGGGAACTCCTTGGAATTTTCTCATTTTTTTAAAGGTAGCAGAGTCTTAGTTTTCAATTACTTCAAGCCCAAAGCATGCCAACTGATAGAAAATATAAAGTTTTCATTTAACTTTATTCTTAACATTTTGAAATTGCCAAAGCCCCCAGGTAAAGAAGCCCTTAGGGAAGGGCTGGATGAAAGAAATAGTTTCTTCGGAAACAAACTAAAAATTTCTGGCAGGGAAGCTGAGAAAGCCCAGGGAGTTTTCTCAGGCTAACAGAATGTGTCTGTTTTGCTAAACAGGTGACAGACAGTTGGTAAGTCAAATTTTTGAATTGGACTGGAAATTGTATTGGAATGTGATATCCACTCACATTGTGCATTTCATGGAATTAGCCTGTTTTTGTTGTTTGTTTGGGCATTTTCTAAGCTGTAATCTGACCCAAACATGTTATTCATCTGCACAGCTTCTGGGTCCTCCTTCATATATGCTTGAGACATGCTGTGAAACCGAGTGTGTGCAATCTGGAAAAGGGTACCACAGTCCATCTTGCAGAAAAGAGCTTGAATGTTAACAGAAAAGACACAGATTTCACTCTGAAATCACAGTTGGCCAAGAGCATCTGTGATACCCTTAACACTGTCAGGCTAATTATAAGCCGTCATGTTTATTCTCCTTGGAATCCAAAAGTCAGGAGGGTTGAGGGGGGCAAATTCTTAAGGGATTTTGAAATCTATCATTGCTAGGACTTTTTACACTTCAGTTGCTTACTCTTTAAAAATCTGCCATCGAGCAGTCTTTTTTGGTAACAGCAAGCCATGCTATGCATTCCTATGAATAAAATGCACAGTAACTGCATCCAAATACAGTGACTGAGCTGTGTGACTCCTCTTTGGAATTTTTTTAAAAAAATCTGTTTAGGTAGAGACCCTTTATTGCTTGTTGAAAAATTCCAAAAGATTTAGGACTATGTGTAGTAAATTACAAATAACTGCATAGAATTCTTGAAGGATTCCTATGTTTTTTTTCTAAAATAGTGTTTTTTAAAGATTTTGTTGTTGTTACTGTTGTTTTTAGGGAAAGGCCCATTAACGAATCCAGCAAATATTGGGAGAATTAGTCTTTTTGGCATCTGTGGTAAATTAGGTCACTTCAGATCATCTGCACAGTAAATTTTGCTGCAATAATTGTGTGCATCTGTACATAGGCAATATGTAAACTGTCCAGTCACAGGACTTTGCTGGAGGGCCTGAGGAGGAATTCTTTTGAATGTAATGTTGTTATCGTCTTTTTCCTTACCTGTATTGGGTTTCTTTGGGATAGAAATTTTATGTTGGGAAAAATACAAGATTTAGTGACCTGAGGCAGAAAAAGTTTATTTACAAGAAATTCAGATAATCCTCCATTAACTTGGAGTTCTATTTGGAATGTCAGCCCCAGATCAGTCCTTGGAACATTGTAATGTTACTCTAGCAACTGAAGGGGGACATAAAGCAAAGAAGTCTCTCCATTAGCATTGATTCCCAAGGTAGTGGTTACTTTGTTTACCATAATACCTGGGGATAGCTCAAGGTACAGACTCAAGTTTCTACTATGGAAAATTTACTCTTATCACCCTAGGAAGACTCTGGAGAGACAACCACTTGATATTCCTTTGGCAGTGTTTCAAGTTTATGTGTATGGTGTATTAAGTCCACTTTTAGGGAAGCATGTAGCTATAGAGAAGCAAGAAGTCATGATAATGAAAAGAATAGTTATCTTCTATTGGTGATTAGCTATAGACTCCACAGACATGTTTTAGCAATATCCTTTTTGGAGATAGGATGGCATTCCAAAAAATTCTATCCTTAGGAAATTGGCAGTATCTAAAGATAATGAGGGAAATATGTTCATCTTAGTCTAATGTATAGAGCTTTCTTTGCCATTTAAAAAATTAGTTTCTCTTATGTGTAAATAGGTTAGCTTTAATCAAGAATAAAATGTTGTTATTGACATCAGAACTTTCATTGACTCTACAAATTCCTCGTCAACATTATGACTGTTCCTAAGATGCATCCAAATGAAAGAAATGCTTTTAAAACTAGGCAAACCTTGGATACTTTGGTTTCACTTTTCAAACAAAGTGTAAATCTTTATTTTTTATATACTGTTTATATTTTGCATGTTTTTTCCTGCCCTTAAATATTGATTTCTCAGAACTGGGTACTGAACCCAATGTATCAAACTCCAAAATAGAAAATAGATAAAACTGAACCATTATGGTTGAGTTAGGACAGGGAGGAGTCTCAAGGTTCACTATTCACAGGTCTTCTTCCACCTTATCCCTCTCTGCTACATTTTCACTCAGACTTTTTAATCAAAAGATCTTTGTTTTTAATTCCCAGGTCTGTGGCATCCATTTGATGAGTTTCTCCTTGAGTCTGAGCTCCATCAAACCGTATAACCTATGCCCTAGACTCATTTTCCTCATCCCTCTCTCTTTTCACATTTAGTCAATCATTGCTATTTCCTTATCACAAGAATAGGCAGGTATCTCTCTTTTCTCCCCTATTCTTGTGTCTTAATTCAGGCCATCAGTTTTTTTTTTGTTTGTTTGTTTGTTTGCTTTTTGCACTATTTTCCTATGGACCTCTCTGATTTTATGCTTCTGATTCATTGCTAATATTTTCTAAACTTTTTGACCTTACATATCATAAGCAAAGGAAAAAAAAAAGATTGACTATGAACTCCTAATATGTTTATTTAGGTAGCCGTGAATTTATATGTTATATATATACACACACACACACTGATATGTAAAGTTAAAACCACACATACCAAATTATTTAAGATTTAAACATGCGCATGGACACACACACACTTTTATATTTCTTCTTGTACCCTATGTATGGATGGCTTGACGGTGCTCTAGCATGTGCATACCCCGCTTTGGAGACTCTCGCTCTATGTCTGATAGAGAATCTTTCTGAAACCAAACCTCATACTTAAAGTCCTTCAATAGACCTCACTGATTGGTAGATAAAATCTAAATTCTTAACTCAGAAGACAAGGCTGTTCATGAACCAACTGTTGACTGCTTCTCAAATCTAAACTAAAATAATACCTCTGTGGAGTTCCTGTTGTGGCTCAGCAGAAACAAATCTGACTAGCATCCATGAGGATGTGGGTTTGATCCCTGGCCTAGCTCAGCGGGTTAAGGATCTGGCGTTGCTGTGAGCTGTGGCATAGGTCACAGAAGTGGCTCGGATCCTGCGTTGCTGTGGCTGTGGCGTACCTCCATATATTGCAGGTGTGGCCCTAAAAAAGACAAAATAAATAAACAAATAAATAAATAAATAATAATAAAATAATATCTCTAAAATCTCTTATTAAACAATTTATACTTGATAAAATATTAAATAATTTGAACTTGTCCAAATAAATGTGTTAATACACTGCTTCTTTGGACAGGCACAGACTTAGCTGGGTTGTTTCGACTAGGACATTACAGCAAGACTATGTGGCATGAAATATCTACATGATTCTCACCACAAAAATGTCAATAAACAAAGATTATTAAATTTTTGGAGGGTATTGAAGTATAAAATGCATATGTGGGGTCCTGTAGCCTTTATACATGTCAGTCCTTGGGAAATTAGGGAGTGAGAGAAACAGAATAAAATGTATTAGCATCAGAATTTTCATCAGCTCTACAAATTTCTTGTCAACATAATGAGTTTCTAAAGTACATTGGAATGAAGGAAATGCCCCCCCCCCCTTTTTAAGGAAATGCTTATAAAAACAGCTGAACATTTGTTACTTTGGCTCCAATTTTAAAACAAAATTCTACATCTTTTTGTTTGTTTGTTTTGAAATATAGTTGATTTACAGTGTTTCAGATATACAGCCAGGAGATTTAGTTACATGTATTTATGTATCTTTTTCAGATCCTCTTCCACTATAGGTTATTATAAGATATTGAATGTAGTTCTCTGTGCTATAGAGCAGGTTCTTGATGGTTATCTGTTTTATCTATAGTACTGTGTATCTGTTAATCCCAAATTCCTAAATTTTCCCTCCCCTCCTTACCCTTTGGTAACCATAGTTTGTTTTCTATGTCTTCGAATCAATTTCTATTTTGTAAATAAGTTCATGTATATCATTTTTTAGATTCCTCATTTAAGTGATACATGATATTTGTTTTTGTCTATCTGACTTACTTCCTTTGGTGAAAATAGGAGATATTTCCTATGTATGTATTGAGATGAGATAAGCTTAAGAAAAAGAGCAGAGCTGAATGTTATGTTATCCTGCTAACCTTTGTCAGGCCTTTCTGCCTTGGTGTGGTTCAAATTTCTGCTGTATATTTTGATACTTTCCATCTCCATAGCAGTTGCCCAGGAATATGTTGCCAGAAATGACACTGAAAGTGCAATTAATTTATAAATAGATCCTCCTGTGTCGTAGAAGCCATTATTTAGGAAATTATACGAGGTATTGTGGGAGATTGAACATATGATAGAATAGGTCATTTGCTCAGAAAAATATACATAGATAGAAATATCAAAATATAACCAAGGAAACATCAGGCAGATGAAATTAAATGATTATTCAATATTTCTTTCATATGGAAAAGAGATTTAAAATTGAATTTCTAAATAAGCAAATGGGTAATTTCTAAATCTCATATTCCATGTAATTGTTTAAAGAATATGGTTTTTTTCTAGAAGTGTTAGAGAAACAAAAAGCAAAGTTTTATAGGAATCATTGACTCATTTATTAAAGAAATAAATATTTTCTTTAAGCCTAGAGCATATTAGACCAGGGTTAACATTTTCCCACTTTATATTTAATCTTTGGTGAAGAATCCTAGATGTCTGTTTGTACATACATTACCTTATTCATAAAAGAAGGGGTAGAATGAGAAATGTCTGCAGTATGTAAACTATTTTGAAAGGGAGACAATTGAATAATAAAGAGCAGAAGTAAAAGTTATCTTTCTGGAAGCTTGGGATTTCTCTCACTCTTCTCTGCCTGCTTTCCACTGTTTGACCTATGAAATATTATAAAATTAAAATATAAAACAATGAGTATCTAATTGTTCAAGTTCCTTTCATTGAGGGTGATTTGCCTGGGTTCTCAGATGCAATTAAAAGGAGAGGGTACATGTGGTTTCCTTAAATAGTGCCTTTCTTTCTTTTGAGTTTATAAAAGTGTTTTAGGAATAGCAAACTAACAGTGCAACAGTAGTGTTTAGTTCTCCTAATTTGTCATTTTCACCCTTTTTCAGAATAAACTCTATGAGTAATGTGATCATATGCATGGGAAACTGAAATTAAAGTGTTCAAACTGTTGTGACAAACAACAGATATTCAGGGTCAGTGCAAGTAAAACTACAGATAATCACTCCATCTGCTCCACTGTTGGCAAGAATGAGGCCCAGATGTTGCAGTGTACCTTTTCTTTCTCCTAGACCTTGGTCATTGACAAATTAGATTTACAAAGAGAAATCTAGATTGCTCAGGCTTTCCCCTGAGATCATGTAAAAGAGTTCCTCTCCATCTAAAGTATTTTCTTATTTTCCTGCTGATCCCATAGTTTGGGCTAGTAGATCCATTAGAAGAAAGTGGAGGGAGGCCTCAATGAAATCTTCCACAGGGCACAGGTGGTTGGACCTATGATCACTGAACTGATGCTGCTGCTAGTCACCAGGCCACCAAGCCAGCCCCAATGGACTTTCCACCTAATACTTAAAAAAAATTAGATTTAGTGGGGAGAAACAGGCCCCTTATGCTATTTTCTTTGTCTTTCTTAACAGATAAATAATTGCACTGCAGTCAGCTTTTCTGTAGTGACAAGCAGCCCCAATCTCAGTGTCTTAAAATTCCAAACTTGCATTTCTTGCTTAAATTACACATAGGTGCTGCTCATCTGCAGCTCTGCTCTGCATGCCTTCTTGTTCTAGGATTTGGGCTGAAAGGAACAATCCCTACATGAGGTGTGCTGCTCTTACAGTAGAGGAAGAAGTGCAAGAGGAAACTTAAGATGCTTGTTAGAGTTCTTGCTCTGAAACGACTCTCACTTCCATTCATTTTCCATTGACCCAAGCAAGTTTATGATCAGGTACACAATGAGGTGAAGCAATATATCCCCTCTACAAGAAGGTCTAGAAATTCACTTGGCAAATCTAGACAAAGCAGTGAATTGTTACAAGAAATAATGCAACCCAGTACAGAATAATATAGTGGGTAAAATGCCTACCCCAAAGCCACAGCCACCTCATACGTTGCAATATTCTTTCGTATCTTTTCTTCCCATCTAAAACGAACCATTCTTGATTCATCTGAACCTGATTTTTACAGACCTATAAAGAGGGCAAGAGAAATGCAGTGGGCTCAGGAAGAAGTGGGACCATTGCCATATGTGTGATTTATTCCAGACTCTGTGCAGTTTCTACTTCATTCCTGGATAACTTATGATGGAAGATTAATAGGCCTGCATGGTAAATTCCTTATGTACAAGTTTATTTACCTAATTTTATCTCGGAGATTACAATCCAATTATTGGTCACATGAACATGCAATAAAGAGGGACGTCTGCATGTAGTTTATGCAAAAATCCAGAGTCATACAAGTCACTTTGGAAGCAGACAAATTGTGGGCTGGATATGCCTTGCTCATTTTACCTGTCATTCATTCTGTCATATAAATTAGCCTCCTAATGACATGCCCTCTATTGTATTCACTCTTTGACCTCTCTGACTCTTTAACTTGGAGCAGGTAGTAAAGTTTTCAGGCACAATTTGATAATTCTACATCTTTAGAAAGTAATACCCAGCTAAAGTGCTTGAATTTGAGCAAATTTTATGTTAAAAAACAACTTATTTTTATATTGCCAAAAATTAAAAAATTCTAATATGTTTACTCAGACTTCATAAAACATGTTAAGATCTTCAGGAGGGCCACTGCAGGAGCAAGATGACCCAAAAAGGTAATGATGTTGCTGTTAAATGACAATGTGGGAAAACTGTTTCTGTGGTAGTTACAAATGCTCAAGTGAAATCACCCTTTCGCCTTTGTCTTTTTAGTACCACCCATAGAGCAGACTGGCCAGCAGGGGTTACTCTATGCATTATGATCTCAGGGTGGTGAATTAGAGCTTGATGGAATAATGACAGAATCTTTTAAAACGACTCTTCTCATGGTGAATTTAGTTACAAAACTCAGAATTTGTGATAAGTTGCTTCGAGCTCTGTTTAGCAGCTTTTATTTCATTTATATGACTTTGAGCCATATTTCAATAATACATTCATATTCCGTGCTGATTGTCCTTTATCAAATCTCACACACACACATCAAAGATGTAAAGTAGCTCTATAGCTCTATAATCCAATTTAGCATCTCCCCCCCCCCCCCCCCCCCCCGCCCTGCCCTGAGTAGCAATCTCCATCGCTGAGGTTTGGATTCTACACATCCTGGAACACAAAGTCTTGTATAAACACAATCACAATGCTAATTTTTAAAAAGGCAAATATACATCCATTTTCAGTGACCCTAAAAATAGCACTTGCTCTCTGGTCGGGTAGCCCTTCAATTTTAGAAAATACAGTGCCTTAGAAATTTTAGAGGGAAAATTGGAGAGAAAAAGGAGGTCAAAGTAATTAATTCTGATGGCAATTCATCCCTGAGATAAGGTAAATGAAAGTAAGAGGTTTTGGGAGTTCCCGTCGTGGTGCAGTGGTTAACGAATCCGACTAGGAATCATGAGGTTGCGGTTCAATCCTTGCCCTTGTTTAGTGGGTTAAGGATCCGGCATTGCCGTGAGCTGTGGTGTAGGTCGCCGACATGGCTCGGATCCCGCGTTGCTGTGGCTCTGGCGTAGGCCGGTGGCTACAGCTCCGATTGGACCCCTAGCCTGGGAACCTCCATATGCTGTGGGAGCAGCCCAAGAAATGGCAAGAAAAAAAGAAAAAGAAAGTAAGAGGTTTTGAATACAGTTTCCATAAAAACAAAGGAAAATTTGAAAAAAGATGCTAAATTGGATTATAGAGCTACTTTACATCTTTGATGTGTGTGTGTGATTTGATAAAGGACAGTCAGCACAGAAAATGAATGTATTGTTGAAATATGGCTCAAAGTCATATAAATGGAATAAAAGCTGCTGAAACAGTGCTCGAAGCAACTTATCACAAATTCTGAAGCCCAAGTTAGTAAAAATGAGTTCTGCTTACCAGATGTTAGACAGAAAGACTTCATTAGAATAAAATACTATCCCCTCCTAAATAAATAAATAAATGTATTATAATGGGGTTGAAATGTGAAAGTTAAAAAAATTTTCTTTTTCAAAAATTTTTATTGGGATTGTATTGATAGAGTTTAATGTTTCTTAATAACAAAAATCAAGTTTATCGTAAGACACTCACAAGAGAGTAGGAGTCTTAACTATTCATGTCCTGATGCATATGGAACCCAAGGATGCACAGCACTGTTCAGACCATGCCCTGTTGCCTGGAGCAGAAGGCTGGTCTTTTGATGGATGAGAAAGAAGGAATTATAATACATGACTTATTCAAATATGGTTAAAACTCTTCAGACAGTTTGGTATAGATGTTAGTGTAGCTGAACACCATGTGAGAGAATGGGCATAGCTGGAAGAAAGTACTACATAAAAGCAGTATTTTTGAATAGACCATCCTTACCTGTTAAGACTCTTAATCTCTTCTCTGATAGCATTATTACTGAAGAGGCTCAGAGACTACACTATGGAAAGAAAAGCACTTCTCAGTTGCAGTTTTGGTTTTCATCATAGTTTTCCCCACTCAGCTAGTTCATAGAAGATACCAAAATGCAATTAGTTGCTCCTCTGTACTAACACTCTGTCCCTAATTACCTAGATTTAAAAGACTTTTCTGCCCATTTTATTCCAGTTCTTCTGTGATGAAGTAATTTTTAGGGCTGTATTTCCTTTACTGTTGAAAGTTCTCTTCTAGTTCTTGGAAAAAAGATTTACCTTATGTTTGTCTCTGAGGAGCTAGTAAGTTTGTTCACCTCCCTAAGTGATTCACTCTAAAGCAATTTCTCCCATCAGACATTTGTTTGAAATTTGCAAAAGTTGCTTTTATTTACTGACTAAATACACCTTCCTAGCTTAGTGATCTCCTTGGATTTTGTACCTTTAAATCATACGGTGAAACTTGGCCTTAAAGTATTTAAGTTGCATCAAAAAATATATATATATATATATATTTTTTTCATACCATGCAGTGAAGGAGATTTTTGGCACCATCATTTATAATTATGGACCACTGGAGTCATGCTGGCAACAGCAGAAACCAAGTGGCCCATTTGAAAATCTGGCTGTCCAGCTTATAGGCAGGTGGTATAGAGTCAGATTTCAAAGTTTGAGATTAAATTCAGCAGACCTGAGGATCCTACCACCCAAGACTGTTTTTGAGAGCTTTGTGTCTTCCTTTTTTTTTTTTTTTAAATCTGTTAGGTACAATCATGATATTTCTCATATAATTTTTAAGGGTTAAATTAGATGATACATTTAGAAATCATTACCATACCAGGCATAGAGTAAACAGTGTTTTTTTTTTTTTTTGAAAAAAAAGTAGTAATTGGTCCTTGTAATTGTTTTGATATGTTGATTCTAATTAAACAAACAAAATTACATTTCACCCTAAGGTTAAACAGTGTCCCCCTTCTCACCCATCAAAGGGCCAGCCTTCTGCTTCAGGGTACAGGGCATGGATGAACCAATCTATGCATCCTTGGGCTCCACATGCAGTAAAACATGAGCTGTTGGAAAACTCACATTCTCTTGCAAAGAGTAAAATTTCCCCTAAACCCACTTATAAGGATACATAGGGAGTTTAAAGCCAATTTGTATTTTTAAGTAATAAATTCATATTTTTCCATATCTGTGATAATAAAGATTGTACTAATTTGCAAAGAGGAGTAACATATAACACTGATTAAATTTGGATTGCACAATATTAAACAATGATTATACAATAAAAGTGTGATTCAGAAAAAGCCTTATTATAAAAACAAAATGTATTAGCACTCTTTGGCATGAAGATGGTTTATGTATCTTTGGGTTTATTTTATGAATCTGCTGTTATGAGCTAATGTGGTATGAAGAAAAAAGATGAGTTTATTCAATAAAATTCTGCATGAATCTAAATACCAATGGATTAGCACACAAAAATCCCAGTCCTCCTCATTTAGTTAAAATAATTACATGATATATATTGTCCTACATATATGTACATACATATGTATGTTTGTGTATATGTATTATAATGATCCCTATATATGTATAAATGGTATACATAATATAAACTTACAGGGAAGAATACAGAGTTGCTGTTATTCTTTTAGGAAGTAAATGATGAAATGTATTTTATTTTATTTTATTTTATTTTATTTATTTATTTATTTTTGTCTTCTTGCCATCTCTTGGGCTGCTCCCACGGCATATGGAGGTTCACAGGCTAGGGGTCCAATCGGAGCTGTAGCCACCGGCCTACGCCAGAGCCACAGCAACGCGAGATCCGAGCCGCGTCTGCAACCTACACCACAGCTCATGGCAACGCCGGATCCTTAACCCACGGAGCAAGAGCAGGACTGAACCCGCAACCTCATGGTTCCTAGTCGGATTCGTTAACCACTGCGCCGTGACGGGAACTCCGAAATGTATTTTTCATTAGAAATTTAATCTAAAACTTTCATTTGTTCAGTGGTCTAGATTCACTTTAAAGATTTAGAAAGTAAGACATGGACACGTCTTTAATGTGCTGGTGATGAAGGTCCACTCATTGGCAAATGGGAAAAAAATCATAAGTTTCATATGGAATTATTTCATTCCTAGAGTTTCAATTTTGCTAGCAATTAAAAAAAATAAACTACATGTTCTGAGATACTCTTCAGTTTTAACAATTATAATGGCAAAGAATTATGATTATTCATGGCAGTTATTCATAATGTAGCAAATGGTTATCACATTCCTTGTAAAGATATTATTTCCAGAGAGTTTTTTTTTTCTTTTCTAGTTTGTCCTTTCAAAATTTCAAAAGATTATGTTGTGACTAAAATTCTAAGTATACATCTCATGGGGATGAGAATAATTGTAAAGGTAGCAGTAGATATCATTCATTGGGTTCTTACCATGTGCTTAGTGTTTTTGTAAAGTACTTGCTCCTAGGTTTTGTATTACCAGGGGAGATGGGTTCTATTACTATCATAACAAAGACGGTAAGATTTAGGAACTCCTAAAATTCTCAGAACTAAGGATGGTGCTATGGCTAAGGGCTTACAAATGTCAGAATCCTCCCCTGATGCACCCTGCATATAGTTTAGGTTTGAGGTAGGGATGTCTACCATATCCACACCTTTGGCTTGAATTACTTTCTTATCACCCATATGACACATGGACTTGAGAGGTTCTTTGCAGCAAGGGAGATAGCACGCCTTGATTCCCCTGCCAATCCTGGACGAAGGGAGGCTCAGAGAGCAGGTAAGAGGTCCCCTTATAACACTGTGTCCCACCCCTAGTGAACTTGACCAAATGTCTTGTAATCTGATGCATCAAATTCACAAACTTTTCTTCCCTGTTTGAGTGTGTTTGTGTGTGTGTGTGTGTGATTTGTATGTAGGTATGAAGTATGAATGTGTGAGAGGTCTGTGTGTGATGTGTGTACATGAATGTCACATGCATGAGATTTTTATGTGAGTGTCACATGTGTAGAGTGTGTACATATGAGTATGTTCTCTGTGTTTGTGAGATGTTTGTGTGTGTGGTGCATGGAGGTGTGTATGTGTGAGCATTCTGTATGAGTGTATGAGGTGTGTATGTATGTATCTATGGTATGTGTGGTGTGTTTGTATATGCCTTTTGAGGTGAGTGTGTGAGGTGTGTATATATGTGTCTACAGTATGTGTGATGTCTTTGTATGTTTATTATATATGCATGTGTGTGAACTGAGTGTGGCTGTGTGTGGTGTTTTGGAGGTGGGAGTTATAGAAAGGAAAGGCAAGATAGTAGGCAAAGGGATACAGCTGAGAGTTCACTTTTTACTAGGATAGTTGTAACTTAGACTGCCCTGGACTTGGACTTTGGAGTCTTGAGGTCAAGTCCTACCCAACTCTGTAACTAGCTGTTTAATATTTGAAAGCAGCTTAGTCCATTTCAATCTTATTTTTCCCATCTCTGGAAGAAAAGGACTTTTAACTTAAATGCCATGAGTAATGTTTAGGTTGCAGCTACTGATAAACGGTAAAATACTACATAACTGAAAGGTATTACCTATTTTCACTAGTAGTGGTGTTATTTTTCCAATATGTTTTATATTTTTCCAATACGTTTTTTTGAAATTTCGGAAAAAAAAACATGAAGGGGATTGTACTAGGAAATCTATAACTATATGTCTCTGTCTTAAGAAGTTTTTAAAGTTAATTTTCATTGATTATACATGGTATTTGCATCAAAAACAAGAAAGATTTATGCTGTTTTAACTCTATGTCTACCGAGTGTGTGGGATATTAAACATTCAACATTGTGGATTTAAAGGCCATTTTAACTAAGAGCTTTGCTCTAAGATGTAAGGCAGCAAACTCTACCACAATAGAATTTGGCGTTGACTTCTTCAGATCCTTATTTTTAAGCTGTATGGGAATGGATGAGAATGATATAGAACATAGCCATTGGTCAATTAATTAAGTATAGAATTACCCTGTGATTCAGCAATTCTGTACCTATGTATATACCCCCAAAAGTAAAAACATATGTTCTCACAAATACTTGTAAATGAATGTTCATAGCAGCAATCATTCATAGTAGTCTAAATATGGAAACTCTCCAAATGTCCATTAACTGATGAATGGATAGGTGAATGTGGCATTTCCATTCAATGGAAGATTGTTTGTTTGACAATAAAAAATTATTCACTACTAATACATGCTATTACATGGATGAATTTTGAAAACATGCTAAGTGAAAGAAGCCAGAACAGTATATTACATGATTCCATTTGTAGACAGATCTCTAGGGACAGAAAGTATATTAATAGTTACCTAGGGCTGGGGGTGGGGAGCATGAAGGATTGGAGGTTGATGGCTGAGGGGTGTGAGATTTCTTTTTTAGGGGCAATGAAAATGTTCTAAGGAGTTTCTGTTGTGGCTCAGCGGGATAAGAACCCGACTGGTATCCATGAGGATGTGTGTTCAATCCCTAGCCTTGCTCAGCAGATTAAGGCTCCGGCATTGCCGTGAGTGTGGTGTAGATTGCAGACATGGCTCTAATCTTGCATTGCTGTGGCTGTGGTGCAGGCTTCAGTTGCAGCTCAGATTTGACCCCTAGCCTGGGAACTTTCATATGCCACAGGTGCAGCCCTACAAAGCAAGAAAAAAAAAAAAGAAAAAGAAAAACATTTTTAAAATTATGATTGGGTATACAGCCCTGTGAATATACTAAAAGCCACTGGCCTGTACGCTTTAAATGGGTGAATTGTGTGGTATTTGAATTATATCTTGATGAAGCTCTTAAAAAAATACAGAACAATTTTCCTAAGTGAACCCTACCCATTTATTGTACCAATAGCTCTGGGAAAAACCACTCCTGACCTTCCTTGATACAAATCAACAAACACAGACAGGATAGGAGACAATTATACTGACAAAGCATTCTAGACCACAAAGTCTCCCTGGAAGGAGATGGCGTCATCAAGGACGAAAGACCTGTAGTAGGGAAGAAGTGAGGAACCCTCTGGTTTTAATATATGGCAGTGTATTCTGGAACCAGCAGGCCCTGGGAAATGCTCTATGAATAGTCATTCTTTTTTCTCCTCCTCTCCTCCTCCCTCATCTCCCCTTCCTCCTCCTTTTCCTTGTCTCAGCCACTCTCTCCTCTTTATTTTCCCTCATAAATTACCTTGTGATTAATTAATTTAGAATTGTAGTTGAGTATATATTTGAAATAACTGTTTTCTTTGCTTCCATGGTTTTGAAGTATTTTCTTTGACAGAATTGGGCAAAGTGCAGAGTTGGAATGAATCCTCTCTGTGGCTTAATTGCTAATAGGAAGAATTTTTAGGTATGAATGCCTTCATTCTTTGCTGTGTGACTTCTAACTGCATCTCTAGTCTTCCAGAATAGGGTGTGCTGCTTCTAGACTTATATTTCCCACCCCTATTCCACTTCCACATACAAACATCACAGTTACTGTGTTTGCAGATGATCTCTCAGGAATGAGATGTATACTCTTATTATATTCACGTATAATCACTGCCTTTTTAAAATACTTTTTTTTTTTTTTGCTTAACATTTAATTAAAGAATAGTCATCTCACTCTGCAGCAACATGAACCTAACCAATAGCTTCAATATTGAAATGGGGGATAATATCTTTCAGTTTTAAAAATTGATATTTCTATAAAGTGTTTTTTTTTGCATTGAAAATCTTCTGAAAAATGACACTTCAATTCTAATTACTATTATTAAATATCCTTGAAATTGTTTTGAATAGGCAGAACCAGCTAAGCGGTGTTTATGTACCTTGCAGCACTATCTGAGATTGTTTCCTCAGTATGGAAAGAATCACTGGCTTACCAAATAAGAGAATTCAGCATCTCTTGTTTGTCAATCCTGTGTTAACTGCATTCATAATTCTGACAGTTTCCATGATGGAATTTGTAAAAAAAATAAAATAAAATACATAGTCAGATCTGAATTCGTTATATATATATACATATATATAACAACAACAACAACAAAATATATATGTATATGTCTTTTGTCTTTTTAAGGCTGCACCCACAGCATATAAAGGTTCCCAGGCTAGGGGTTGCATCGGAGCTGTAACTGCCGGTCTACACCACAGCCATATCAACCTGGGATCTGAGCTGCTTTTGCAACCTACACCACAGCTCACGGCAACACCGGATTCTTAACCCACTAAGCGAGGTCAGGGATCGAACCTGTATCCTCATGGGTACTAGTCAGGTTTGTTAACTGCTGAGCCACGACAGGAACTCCTTAATTTGTCATATTTAAGTGAGTGTTTTCCTAATCTCCAGTTAATGGAAATGTTGAGATTTAAAGAATGGTTGAGGAGACAAGGTTTTATAATTGCTCTTCTGGGGAAAAATGGGTAGACAGTAAAGTCCTGAGATCTCTACTATCAAACAAATACACAATCATAAGGAAGTTAAAAAGTCACTGTGATACATACACATCTTACTTATGTTAACACTGATATCTATTTTAAATAGATGCAAACATTAGCTGTAACAGGTTCATATGTTTTGCAAGGAGGGAGTTCAGTGTGTACTCAGTGTGCTTATCATTACATACCCTGAGCACACAATACAAGCATATTGTGCAAGCAAAGAATCTGGGCTGGGATATGTCAGTGCTTATGTGGCCTGTCAGTGGAGATGTGCAGAATGGAAAATATGGAGACTTGGAAAGATTTCTAGGGTTCATTTTTTTCCCAGTGGTTTTCAGAGTTCATTAGTCAGTGCTGGTGGAGACTGACTAACTGCATACCCTCGGTGTTCTAAAATGAATGGTTTTATCAACTATACTTCAATAAAGACATTAAAATAAAAAAATTAAAAGAATTGGTCCACAGACTCTGTGAATGGAGAAACAGTGCTGTGACCCCACTCATGGGAGGGGAACAAAGAAAGCAGATCCAGAGAAGAGGGAAGAGCTGGTTTTGAAACAGTCAACAATGCAGTGCTGAAGAAGGTCTGAGCAGACCCACCAGAGTCCTGCAACCAGGAGGGTCCATCATAGTTGTCCCAAACAACCCTGGAGCTGGCCCTTTTATACCCCTCATGTTAACTTGATATTCAATGTTTGGACAAGGCGGCCCTCTTGAGCTGAGGCAAATCACAAAAAGGGCTGACAGCTGAGAGCACTTCCTAAACCTGGGGAAATGAGTCATTCGTTCCTGAGGGGTTATCATGACAGCATCCATTACAAAGGGTGAGGTATTTTGGAACCAGCAGGCATTGGAAAATGCCTTGTAGATAGATTCCTTGCTTCTTTCATTCCTTCCTTTCCTTCTTTCTTTCCCCCAACCTAGTGTTTTTCCAAAAATACTTTAAAGGACTAGGCTGTGAGTTATCATGAGGAAGGAAAATAAATAATCATTTTTATAAGTCCAACTATTCTTTTACATCAAGACATGGATTAGTTATGATTGACCTCAACAATCATAATTGTTTCCCACGGAAAAGTTAGTTCCCTATGTCTGATGACCCAAGTACTCCTTGTGACAGTCCATATCTATGTAATACTAGCATCCTGACAGCCAGATGGAATGTCAGGAGGAAGGTCTAGATAAAATTATTTTTTCCATTGTATTGAAGAAAGAAAGAGAGCATATTTATTGAGTGCCCACTAAATGTGACATCAAAGTTTTTCTTATCTTTATTAGAAATTGATACCAAATGTGAGAGTACATTGATTTGAAAAGTTTTGTTCTCATTTTAACCTCTATTTTTTTATAAAATAAAACTGATTAACCAATGTATAAAAATACCATGTTATAAAAAGCACAGCATATACATTTGGGCTGCATTGTTGTTTGCTTGACTGTTCGCTTTCATTTTTTGGATTTATTTGGCTATCACGTGGCTTTTAAAGCACCCCAAAATAGAAAATGATGGAGAAGCTGGTCAGTGGATATATAAAATCAGTATATTATATTGGCAACAGAATGATATTGTTTATTAACTATTGAGTTTTCAGCAAGGCATTAGAACAAAACAACTTTACCATTAAACATAGTAGAGAGGAGTTCCCGTCGTGGCGCAGGGGTTAACTAATCCGACTAGGAACCATGGGGTTGCGGGTTCGATCCCTGGCCTTGCTCCGTGGGTTAACAATCCGGCGTTGCCATGAGCTGTGGTGTAGGTCACAGACGTGGCTCGGATCCCGCATTGCTGTGGCTCTGGCGTAGGCTGTCAGCTACAGCTCCGATTGGACCCCTAGCCTGGGAACCTCCATATGCCGCAGGAGCGGCCCAAGAAATGGCAAAAAGACAAAAAAAAAAAAGAAGTAAACTTGTAAACATAGTAGAGAAACTACTAACTAGAAAACTTCTTAGGTCTTTAAAGCTGTTTTTACTGATACTTGCTTTCAAGGCACTTGGAAATGTCACTTAAAGGCTCTTGAAAATGGATATTGACAAAAGGCTGTGGAGTCTTTTAAAATTTTCATGAATTTTAAAAAATGATCCCTCTTCTGGAGTTCCTGTCATGGCTCAGCAGAAACGAATCTGACTGGTATCCATGAAGATGCAGGTTTGATCCCTGGCTTCGGTCAGTGGGTTAAGGATCCAGCATTGCCGTGAGCTGTGGTGTAGTTCATAGATGCGGCTCGGATCCCACATTGCTGTGGCTGCGGCATAGGCCAGTGCTAGAGCTCCGATTTGACCCCTAGCCTGGGAACTTTCATATGCCGTGGGTGTGGCCCTAAAAAGATACACACACATACAAAAAAAGATCACTCCTCAGTCCATTCAGGGCAGTTGTCATTGCTAACTGTACAGCACAGTATAGATATAGCCTGAAGACCCACAAAGGTAACTCAAGGAACTGATTTCTGCATCTTCAGTCCCCTTATTCCAACCACTGTTAGAATCTATTCCCTGTAGACATAATTTGTATCAATTAAAAGAAAAGGGAAATCAGAACAGCCTCTGGGGCTTTTCTGTGACTATTGATTGTTTTATCAACAACCCTTAAATCTTAGGTTTACCAAAAGAAACAGTGTTTTAAATTGAAACCATGCTTCCACTGTGTGCATGTTAGTTCTGAAAACATGTGAGTAAAAATTGATTATATTGCTGAATCTAAATGGAAAAGTAGGGAGGGATATACAGTGTCTTGGGATAGACCATAATTGAAGATAATATGAGAAAGGGAATATATAAATATATATGACTGGGTTGCTTTTGTGTACAGCAGAAATTGGCACAATATTGTAAATCAACTGTTCCTTAATAAGCAATGAAAAAAAGTAGGGGAGGGAAATTACAGTATCTTTTTCCTTTTTGAAATTAACATGTTGTCTGTGGTGTTAGGTTAACTGTATTTTTCTTATAAAAACCTCCTGTACTTCAAAAACAAATTCAGAGTAGTTTGTTTAGACCTTAAGAATTGATACTCTTCTTTAACTTGACAAAAGTCTAAGCAGTTCTGTAAAAGAAACTCTGTAGCATAAACTATCAGTATTTTCTAATCTAGTGGTCAACTTTTGTTTCTCAAAGTGGTGGTTTTAAACGATAACTTTATAAGAATAGAATTAAAAAAAAAAGAAAGAATAAAACTATGTTTTTCACTAGCTATGTGATAAACATTTCCTGATAGACACCTGGCAAGTGGCCTATATATGCCATTTCCGGGATCAACACTGTAACATGCCCAAACCTTAGTCAAGGCCTCATTTTGGTTATTTGCAAACTGCCTTCCTCCATCTTCATGAAGGTATTCCTCTTGTTTCTGGAATAGGCCTATCTCTCCTTGTCTTTTGGTTTCCTATCTCAGTTCTGCAATCTCCTCTCTGGCCATTACACTCTCAAATCATTTCAAAATTCTGCCTCCCAGGATAATCTGTCTAGTTTTTCTAACCTTCTAACTTCCCAGTACTCATCATTTGAATTCCTTCTGCTGGCTCCCTATTGTTTTCCTAACCAATTTCAAATTACTTATCCTTATCTTGACGGCCATTCACCAGTCTGCTCCCACTGACGTCTATTTCTTTATCACTTCTGATTCCTCCCTTTGCTCACAATTCTACACACAAGAGCATTTCCAATGCTTTTTGCCTTGAAGAGCTTTAATCTTTTCCTCATAGCCTATTAGAGAAGAAGGTAATTGATCTGTGGCTTAAAATTCACTAATGCCTCTGGCAGTAAAATTCTGTATTTTGTGTACAACTTATTCTGTACCGTCACCTCCTGTCCTTTGCCTCCCACATAGCATTCTCCATTCCCTCTTGCTATTAATGGTGTTCTTTAGGTGGCTGCCCTATTATCAGGTTGCACCCTCTGCAGTAGCAAGCAATTATTTTTAATAAATCATAAAACCACAGAAGTTAAGTTACGGATGGGGATTCCCCTAAACACAAGACTCCAACTTCCCATTCAGCATAGAAACCCTCTCAGATACATTCCTGATGCCTAAAATTATCTTTTGGAGAGAGAAGATCAACATACAAAGACCAGCTCTTTCCCTGTTGCACAGGACTCATTTGGAGAAAAGTCTTATTTGTGCAGAAGAAATCTGGTTCCCTACTGCTTCTTGGTATCACGTGTCACTGGAGAGATGTGAAATAATCCTAATGATCTATTGCCTTGAAAATATGAATGAACACAGCTGTTATCTCCTCCATTAAACTCATCTGTTTGGGGTTAGATGTCCAAGTCCAAGTCACTTCAGCAGTTCCTCTTGTGACAGACTTTTCGAGAAGTTTCTCACTGTTGTCTCATCTCTTATATAGCTTGGCCAGCAAATAAATAAGGCTTGTTGTCAGTGTGGGTCTTGATGTTTCTGTCTGTCACTTACTACCACTATCACTAATATTAAAGGTAGTTTTTATAATCTGAAAATAAATTATTAATTAAACCTCCTCTTTGTCCTGTAATGAATTTGAAAGTTCATATTCATAGCTTTTTAGTTACTAAAGTCTCCCGAGGCTCAAAGAGACCTTAAAATTGCTAATGACTAAAAACATAGGGGTAACCTGCAGTCATATGTGAGACTGACTTCAAATAAGACTTTGAGTTTTAGTGCAGTATTTTGAAAAACCATTGAGAGATCACTGAGCAGCATATTTAGAATTTTTACATTGCACTTTGGGAATTGTTCAGTGACCATGTCTCCTGAGTACTTTGCTCCTTGAAATTACCAAATTCTTGGAATTTATTTTTCTCCCGATCTTGTGATGCATGGTTAGAATTGGTACATAGAGATCACATTTAGAACTTCATTTCTTTTCTTTTGTTCTTACCAATGAAAATGCTCTCCTCCAGTTGGACAGTGAAATGTTAGCTTTGTGTTTTTACCCCTTTAGGGGGTTCTGGAATCCTTTAAGTGTCTAATGAGATCCAGCAACACTCTTTTGGAAACCTATATATATATACGTGTGTGTTATTTAAATTTAGGGGTACAGGTGCCACTTGGATCATATCCAAGTTACCATTACAGGGTACTGATTCCAGGTTAGAAATAACTGATTTAGTTGTACCTCATTTTACTTCTATCTCTTCCTGAAAAGATATATAAAAAGAAAATTGTGTTTAATAGTTCCATTCAGTAACCTTTTAAGGGAAAATTATTTCTTGTATTAAGTTTAATTCAAATTTTTATGGAATATTGGGTTTTTAATGTGAGCACCTTTTGTATAATCTTATCCTTAAAACTTTTTCTTCTATATATGTTCTTAAAATATTTTCATGATAAAAAGGACTAAAGAAATATTTTTTTTCTATAAGCCCTCACCTCCAAACTTCTGTTTTATCTGCAGTTGTCACTTACACATACAATTTATATGGTAGAAGATACATCTTAAGCCAGATTTTATGAAGTTCCCTTGTGGTGGAGTGGGTTAAGGATCTGGAGTGTTCCACAACTGCAGCACAGGCTACAACGGTGATATAGGTTTAATCCCTGGCTCAGGAATTTCCACATGCCACGGGTGTGGCCGAAAAAAAGGACAAATTTTATTTCTTTAAAGTGTGTCACAATACCTGCTTTTCCCCTTTTTTTTTTTTTTTTTTTGGTCTTTTTGCCTTTTCTAGGACCATTCCCTCGGCATATGGAGGTTCCCAGACTGGGGGTCCAATTGGAGCTGTAGCCATAGGCCTACGCCAGAGCCACAGCAACGTGGATCCAAACGGCTTCTATGACCTACACCACAGCTCACGGCAATGCCAGATCCTTAACTCACTGAGCAAGGGCAGGGATTGAACCCGCAACCTCATGGTTCCTAGTTGGATTCATTAACCACTGCGCCATAACAGGAACTCCAATACCTGCATATTTTACAGGTATATTTATACAGGTGTAGATATATTTGAAATCACTATTTTCCTTATTTATAAAAAAAAGCTGAAATTTCTCAACTTCAAAAATAAGATTAAAATGTATATTTACAAGTAATGTATAAGGAAAGGATAGAAAATAACAGCATGTATCATATAATACTCATTCATAGTTTTAAATATAATAATCTTATTAGCTACAGATAAATATTTGATCAGTGTTTTTATAATGTTAATCTTATCAATATTAAAATTACACAAAAATGATCTGTAATGCCAGCTCTAATAACCTTTTGTCACACATCCCCTATCTAATTTGCTGAACTTGATGAAAACTTCCATTTCAACTTGAAGACTCTGGAGATGCTGAGCTGTATGCATTCTGTAGGAAGGACTGTGGAGCTGATTAAGTACAACAGACTTGTGAAATATATTGTTTACAAGTTTTATCACTTTTGGTAATAAATGTACAAAGCCCATTGCAATGTTAATTCTAGTTTATTAAAATTTATGAACATTTAACCAAAGATTGCCAAAATACATTGCTATGCATTGAGAACATAAACTTTAGTTTCATATGTAACAAATTTTTTTTTTTTTGGCTTTTTGCCATTTCTTGGCCCGCTCCCACGACACGTGGAGGTTCCCAGGCTAGGGGTCCAATCGGAGCTGTAGCTGCTGGCCTATGCCAGAGCCATAGCAACTCGGGATCCGAACCACATCTGCAACCTACACCACAGCTCACGGCAATGCCAGATCGTTAACCCACTGAGCAAGGGCAGGGATCGAACCCACAACCTCATGGTTCCTAGTCGGATTCGTTAACCATTGAGCCACAACGGAAACTCCAATATGTAATAATTTTTAGAATGCATTTTTAGAGAACTACGCATTTACAACCAATACTTGTAAGGCAAATTAACTTCAGAATGTATTATAAAGAATATAATGTTTTTTTATTTCAGTACAATCAAGAAGAGGGTTCAGGCTTTTAATTTCAATTAATTTATTTTTAGTTTGGCAATAGGAGTAAGCCTGTTATATTCCCAGATGAACACCAGAATCAGTCCCTAAAAAAGCTGAATACCACAGTCTGGTGTTTAACAAATAGATTTATATTCATTGTATTACTTAATCATAATGTAGAGGAAGTTACCTCATCATATCTCAGGGTGACTATTGTGGTTGAGAAGTGGTGGGTCCAGGTTTTATGGTTGCCAAGGCTTTATACAACTTAGGAAGCCCATTTTAAGAGAAATGAATATGACATTAGGTAACAATTAAATACTTATTTAGAAATAAAGAAAGAAAGAAAGAAAGAAAGAAAGAAAGAAAGAAAGAAAGAAAGAAAGAAAGAAAGAAAGAAAGAAAGAGAAAGAAAGAAAAAGAAAGAAAGAAAAAGAAAGAAAGAAAAAGAAAGAAAGAAAGAAGGAAAGAAGGAAAGAAAGAAGGAAAGAAAGAAAGAAAGAAAGAAAGAAAGAAAGAAAGAAAGAAAGAAAGAAAGAAAGAAAGAAAGAAAGAAAGAAAGAAATTGTGGCATATTACAAACTAAATGCCCCTCTAATTCAACTTTTAATTCCCCAGACCTCCAAAAGGTACACAGTCACTCCATTGCCACTGAACCTAAGGAGAAGCATCAATGTGTAAGTGCATAGACAAAATCAGTAAGTAGATATTGGTATTAAATGACCACAGTTAAAATGTCTTACTTTTGCAAAATTCCCAAATCATCTGAGCTTGTCAACCTGGCATTTCTGTTAGCTCAAGCCCATGTACCCAGTGTACAGTGAGGCCAAACAAACCAAAATGTTGGAATTCGGAGAAGAGAAAGGTTTATTACATGGCCATGCAAGGGGATGAGTGGCTCATGCCCCCAGATTTTGTTGAACTCCGCAAACCAAAATTGCAAAGCATTTTTAAAGACAGGGTGAGGGAGGGGCATGTTTGGTTATTGCAAACTTTTTGGTACAGAAATCCTTTGTTCTGGTATCTGTCCAGAGAGGTCAGGTCATGATGTACCTGCAAACATCCAACAAGATACATGTTGTACTTAGAGAGGAGCCTAAGCAGATGATATGGGAGAAGGACCTTTCCCTGGAAGTCTCCAGAGGGTCCTGCTTGGTTACATTACCAGTGCCGTGAAAAGAGGCATGAAGCTTCACCCTTCCTAGCTTCATGATAAACCCACTTCTGCTGGTGTACAGAAAAATATCTAGACCAGAGCAGATTGCCTGAGGAAACAAAGTACATTGGCGTGACAGTTGTTACAAAAGTAGTCCCCTTATTCCTAGAGTTTAGCCACCATTTTGCAGAGATTTCACTGAAGTTCCTTATACGCATTCTCCTCTAGAAGTTTTCTGACATTCAATGTTTCACAAATTACACTACTTTAAATCACCCCAGACATTAATAGCATAGTATTTTAAGGGTTGGAGGGACTGACTGGACTCAGTAAGCTTTAAAGGTGGATTTGTTTCCCATTATTGTGACCTGAATAAAAAGAAGTAATACCTTTCATGTGAAACATTCCCCTTGGTTTATTTGAAAGCACCAAATGGCATTGTGTGGTAACAGTATAAGAACCCAACTCAGAGAGTAGAATATGCTGTTTATGATCTGGATTGTCCTTTAGGTTTTTAATATAGTCTGAAAGAAGCTGAGAATTCACCATTGTCTGATTAAAACACACACACACACGTGTACACAAGAAATAAAAATTTTGTCAGCACACATATCATTGGGCAGGATAATCCATCTGAAAAACTTGAAATAGTGATGAGAACCTCTGGACTAACCTTCAATGTAAACAAGTGGGTTATTTAAATTCTCTCTTAATATAGAAACTTCCAAGTGAACAAGGCAGCATGACTGTGGGGCCATAATTCAGGAACAATCTGTAAAGCAAAATATAGAGGCACTAATTTTGTTGCATTTGCAGCCCACACACTCTAACACTGGGTTTATTCCTGTTATTCTGGATAAAGATGAGTCAGGAACCTCTAATATAGCTGTTCCTAAAAGACAGTAATTGATTCAGAATGTGAGACTGAGAGAAATCCTAGAAGTCTGACCTTCATATCAGTTTATAGATCAATAATACATTACTTAGACTAATGCAATACCCCAAATCCCCACAGTCTGCTGCCAAGATACTATTTTACCTCAATAATTTGATTGAGAGCAGTCAATATAGATCATTTTGTCCCAACAGTGATTTGCTGATTCAGGGAACATGCAACATCCAGCCACAATGTAGCTAAAGCTCAGGCCAGTCACATAGTTGGGCAAATTTTGCTATATGGATCCACACCTGTGGGAAAATTATCAAAATCAAAATAAAAGACATAGCTATCACTCCTAAAAGTTTTCTCTTGCCCCTTTGTGATCCCTAACCCCTGTCCTTTTCTAGAAATCCCACTGTCTCCAATCTGATCAGTGATCAGCTGAAGACTGGAGGGGAGCCAGTTTAGACTACGTCCCAAATTCTCTGTGTGAACCATTCTCTTTGTTGCTCAGCTCAGCAAAGTTTACCTGCCTTGACCTCCTCAAATTGCCAGCACCATCTCCTCAATTTAGGGACCCTGTACTTCTGGCTAGGTTGTCCCTTATCTATGATGGTGGCCCAGAAACTCTCTCTCCAGGCAGAAAGTGGGGGCGTCATAGAGTTCAGCTGATACGTTTTCCTTTTCATTGCTCTCTGTCCTCTGATACCTGTTGGCTAATGTCTGAAAATGGTTGTTTCATATATTTTGTCTCGTTTTGCAATTCTCCCATGAGGGAGTGTAACCCTCCTTCCTTTCATTTCTTTTTGCCAGGAAGGAGAGATCTCCCCAGTGACCATATGTATTTGATTATTATGGTCAGTATTTGAAAGAACATTTTAGAGAGTATTTTATACCACGTGATATTTTTCATTACATTGGTTATATTTAAAGAAACAAGTTTATTAGAAGTATTTAGTTATACAGATTATAAAAGATCATTATAAAACATTAGATAAATCCAGATTAACAAAACTTGGTAAAAAGCTTACTTGTAGATATAGGACAGCTGTCAACATTTTGTAGCATATTTTAAAAGTATTTTTTCTTAGCTAGATGTTTACAGAGCTATCAAAATGCATAAATTTAATAAGAACTTAGACATACTGCTAAATCCCACTGCTAAATATTTAGAGGAAAATATTTCAAATCATAAAAGTAAATATTTCTCAGTAAAAATTATATATATACACATATATAGTGAGAATTGGCATTCTTTTACTCCCACCCTCAGAAAGAACTTTTTAAAGTCATATGGTTTTTCCCAGAGTTGTTTATATACATACACAAACACACTTGGAAGCATCTTTCCATACAAAAGAAATCATTCTGTACATTTCTTTTCCTCTTTTTCTTTCTACTTTAATCAATACAGATAAACTTCACCATTTAAATAGCCTCTGGTGATTCCATCCTATGGATGAACCATGGTATTTTTAACCAATTTGCTAACAGGCATTTATGTTGCTTCTGACTTTTTGACATTGTTCACTTGTTTATTTCATCAGTCGTTTATTAATTTGTAGACAAGTAGCCAGATCGAAAATGATGTCCATATAATATTATAATCGTTCTAGCCAAATTACCCTCCAAAAATCTGTACTTTTTTCCCCAGGAAAAAAATCAATGTCTCCTTTCAAAAACCCACTACAACCCTTAGTACTTTTTTATCTTTTAAATCTGTGTTGTCGTCATCCCCCCCATCAATATAAATGAATACCTCTTTTATTTTATTTTATTTTATTTATTTTGCTTTTCAGGTCTGCATATGTGGCACATGGAAGTTCCCAGGCTAGGATCGAGTCTGAGCTGCAACTACCAGCCTGCCCCACAGCCGCAGCAGCACCAGATTTGAGCCACATCTGTGACTTACACTGCAGCTCAGGGCAACGCAATGCATGACGCCAGGGATCGAACCCACATCCTAATGGATGCTAGTTGGGATTGTTGCTACCAAGCCACAATAGGAACTCCTATCTTTGTTATTTTAATTGTCATTTCTTCCATTATTAATTAGATTTCAACTTGCTTATTGGCTTTTTGGGCAGGAACAGGGATTCTCTGCCTATGGACTTTGCCTAGTTTTCATTGGTATGTCCATCTTCTTATTTTCTAATTTGTAACAACTCATCTTAAAGGGTTCCTCCACTTGGATAATTTTGTCATGTTTTTAAGGACTCATGATTTTTCTTAAAGTAAAATTGAGTATATGGAGAAATTGGAGAGGGTTTGATGTCTGAATATGATATGCCTTCTGCAAAGGGAATGCATGCATGTCGGGGAGGAGTGATTGAGAAAGAACTTAAGGAAAGTCTTAGGAGTGATGGATGTACTCATTACTTTGCTTGTGGTGATGTTTTCATGCATATATGCATATGGCAGAACATGTCAAGCTATACATTTTAAATATGTGCAGCTAATTGTATCTCAGCCATGGCCCAACAAAGCTGTTATATTAAAAAGTGACACCAGTAAATGAGAATTGAATTTGATCAGAGTGTTTTTTGTGTTATCTTGGGTAAATTTCTCCTGGCACAGTTACATTGGCTTTCTAAAATAAATTGGGAAGCCAAAGGAAGTCCCTTTTCACCTTCAAGATTAAAAAAAAAAAAAACTGAACCAGTAAAATAAGTGCTTCTAAATTAGACACAGTCAATAAATAAATAAATAAATAAATAAATAAATATGACTTATGGGTAGCATTATATGGAAATCATAATCTATACATCTCTGGGAATGATGGAGAGAAGAAAGAGAGAGACATGGGATTGCCTTAAACCTCAGCACTGGAGTTAAAGGGTGATAATGACACATGATAAATTTTTAGAAATTTTGCAGTATTGAGAATGAGGCACACTTAAAAATCTTTCCTTTTAGTATGAGAGGTGACAATTTAATAATTCCAAAAAGTAGTATGAGCTTGAGTTGCACCCATACTTATCAGGCAGGATTTATGGAGGTGAAGATCACTGAAGAATGTGGCAGAAAGGCAAGTTAGTAGGAAAAGATGCTAAGTACTACCCACAGGGCTGTGAGTCACCCAGGGCTTCAAGTCTGTCCCAAGTGGGTCAGCAGGCTGAATTTTCACAATGGGGCCTGCCTGAATGTATTCTGCATCTGCTCAGCTATGTAGTACAAAGGCACTTTTTATTAATTTTCATGAAATAGCTTGAAAATTTCTATGCTGTAAGAATGAGATAAAGTTTGAATTAACAACTTAAAGTATCATGATTAGAAGAAGGGGAAGAAAGAGAAAGTGGAGAAAGAGGCAATAAAGAAAAAAAAAACTGATGAAGTTGAAAGATAGTGGGAAGAACTCTGGTGTTGGAGTCTGAAGGACAGGGTTCAAGTCCCAACTTGGATATCTTCCAGCTATGAAACACTGAAAAACTGTTCAGCTTTTTAGAACCTCAGTTTTCTTCAGTCTGTAAATCTGTAATAAAAACAGAGACACCTTTTAAGGTTATGGTAAAGTGCCTTGATGCATGTGTAAATATTTTTCAAGCTATAACCCTACTTTTCAATAATAGTTTTCAATAACTTTTCTTTCAGTTCCAGAGGCACTCTGGTTTTAAATCTACAGTTATTTTCTGTCCTCAGTCAGTATCCTCTCTAGCAAGAACAAAGCCATTCTTTAAAATTCAGGTATTAATGTTAGAAAAAAAAAAAAAAACCCAAAACACCAAAAAACCTGTTACATCAAACTCAGTAACTGAGAGAAACTTTGCTGTGTAATCTCCATCTCACTATATGTTCATTGTATCTATACAATTTGAGGGGTGAAAGGAGAAGGTGATGGGAACAAGCAGATGGGCATGTGATCACCGGGCAAGTACTGTGAAATAAAACTAGATTTTATTGTATTAGTCTCGTAGGTATAGATTTGAGCAGGTATCTGTTGTAGGATCCTATTCTGGCTCTACCTGTGCTCTGCCTAATGACTGTTTCTACCAGGATGCCTTGAAGCCACCTCAAACTCAGCATGTTCAATTTGGAACTCATTATCTGCTCCCCAGTTGTTCAAACTAGAAGCCTTCAGGCCACCATTGACTCTTCTCTCCCCTGAAACCTCTCCTCTTTCCATATGGGTCAGTCTCCACATCCTGTTGATTCCGCCTTCTAAATAGCTTCTCTTCTATCATCGCCTGCCCTTCTGGTGGTACTGCCTGAGTTTAGGTTATGGGCTTCTCAGTGTTTGATCTTCTCTCTTCCCCAACAGATCTGTCCTCCAAATTGCCACCACCAAGAACCATCTAAAACACCATTCTAAAACACCAACTGTCTTTCCAAAACACAGTACTTTCTCTCCTCTATAGGACTTTAACCACAGAGAGTATTCAGATAAATGAGCCAAGATGGAAGGGGGAAAAAAAAGGAAAGAATCCTAAATGTTCCCAAAGAGGGGATTAGTTATACCAATAGACTATAAAATAGCAATAAGATGGTGGTTCAGATCTGTATTGAAAAATTCAAAAAATCATTAATGTTAATTATAAAAATCAAATTACAGAAAAAAGTTCATAAAAGTTGTAGAAGCAATGCCAAGTAGTTATGATGTGAGCTGCTGTGTATATTATGCTGGGTCACGTTGTTGTACAGCAGAAATTATCACAGCCTTGTAAATTAACTATATTTCAATAAAACTTTTAAAAATTAAAAAAAAAACTTTTAGGAGTTCCCGTTGTGGCTCAGTGGTTAACGAATCCACCTAGGAACCATGAGGTTGTGGGTTCGATCCCTGGCCTTGCTCAGTGGCTTAAGGATCCGGTGTTGCTGTGAGCTGTGGTGTAGGTTGCAGACATGGCTGGGATCCCGCGTTGCTGTGGCTCTGGTGTAGGCCAGCAGCTACAGCTCCGATTGGACCCCTAGCCTGGGAACTTCCATATGCCGTGGGAGCGGCCCAAGAAATGGCAAAAAGACCAAAAAAAAAAAAAAGATTTAGGGGATACATCATACTATAAAGAGAGATTTCTGGTGGTAGAATTCAGCAGGAATTTTTCTGGTCCTGGTAACCCTAAAATCCAAAGCAAAATGACACTAAAACAGAACACCCCCCCCCTGCCCTCTTGACTTTTTACAAAAAGTAGCCCTTCTGCTAAAGATTTCAGTGAGCAGCCCGAATCCCATAACTCAGCACAGCAAATGCGAAAGGCAACAGAACAAATTCACTAATGCCTTAAAAGTTACGAAAACCAGGGACTTCAAGACATCCCAAATCCTCCCCATTTTTTCAAGAGAAACTTTTGTACAATCTCTGATACAAAACACCATGTGGTGTCCTCAACTCCATCTATTCATAACTGTGTTTTCTATTTGTATTTCTTTAAAAAAAAAAAAGAACTGTGTTCATATGTATCTTTAAGGGCCAAAGAAAAATAATGCGTAAAGCCTGGGGTAGGTAGGAAGGGACAGACAAACCGTGCTGCCTCATTGTTTGTTTTTATCTCTCAGCCAAGACTCCTGATCCATGAGAAATAGTTGTCCTTGAACACGTACATTCATTGATTTAACATGAACATGTTTTTTAAATAGTATTATAATTATTTTTTCACTGGTGGTGGGATCTGGCATAGCTTATATCCTTGCTCAGTCAGAAGGCTTTAGAGACCATGGCATGTAAGTTCACATACCCACACATGCCCTGTAGCTTTGCAGTCTGCATCCTCTTGATACCCGTAGAACTATTGATTATTTTTACAGAAATTCTATTATTAAATTCTATGTAATGTGGCATGACAGGGGTTTGTTTTTCAGTTTTTAATAACCAGTTTCCTCAAAGCAAGTATCTTAATCGTTGTCAAGAAAAAAAATACTGATTAAACTTCAATTTCTTCTTAGTTCACTTCACTTTCTATGTTGTTTTCCATCTACAACCCAACACACCTATTTCTCTTTTATACTATGAAATATAATTGGCATGAGCAATGACATTAATATCAAGTATTTATTAGTGTAAATAGGTACACACAGAGATTAGTGAAGATTTCTGAAAAAGACAGCTAAATACTTAATATTAGCACTTTTTGTATTTCCATGGTGACTTACTATATATGAAAAATAGGTGTTTCTTTTAAAAAATTTTTGAAGTATAGTTGATTTACAATATTCTATCAATTTCTGCTGCCACAGCAAAGTGACATATATATGAATGTACATATATATGTACATTCTTTTTCTCATATTAGAAAGATAGATATTTCAAATGTATAGAAGAGTAGTATTTTAAATAATCCGTGTAAATAGTATTCAGGGTTTTGAACATAAGTATAGATTGTTCTGTTAGAAATACATGTATATATATGTTACTCAGACTTTAATAATTTTGTTTTAGAATTTAAAAAATTACCAGTATGTCTTAAATTTTTTTGTCCAATTGCAAAAGTGGAGTAATTATCTCAATAGTAAGAAAGAAAAACAAATTACAATAACAAAAGCTTCTCTTTTTTTAGGAGATATGGTCTGGTGAGAGGGATTATGATAAAGAAAGTAGGCTGAGGGTTGCGATCAGTCTGGGCTCAAACCCACTTTCTAGAGTTAACTAGCTGGATAACTTCAGGCAACTCACCCAAACTATTTAGGCCCTAGTTTCCTCCTCTGCAAAATGACAACAGTAATAGTACATAATTGATTGTGTCATTATGAGATAAAATGAGGTAAAGTCAGGTAAAGTGATTGACAGTGTGCTTGGTATTCAAAAGATATTTTAAACTCATTTTTAGTATTTCTTAGGGCCATTATTTACAGATAGTCTGTAAAAATATCTGTAAAATTGTCTTTTGCTTGCATTTCATTTTACAGTTCACAAAGCACTATCACCAACATGACCTCATCTTATCCTCATCATAAACATGACACAGAGAAATTATAAATGAATCTCAGGAAAGTTCAATGACTTAACAGAAGTTCTGCAATGTGTCAGAAGCAGGACTAGGATAAAGTACTTCTTGTGAAGGTCATACTGAAGCTAATGATTATCTATGTCAAGGTCTAGATCTAGATCAATACCTAGGTCTATAGGTACCTCTTGGAATAGAAGTAGACATATTTAGTATAGGGGGAAGTTGTATTTCTCTATGTTCATTTCTGGTATTGGATGCTATTCCTATTATAAAAGTTGTGACCTTGTCACTCACAGAACAGATGGCACTGCTTGGTCAAAGTCAAACCATATTTAGAACATTTCTGAAAAGCCTTTCTCATTTGGATAAATGTCTCTGCGAAAATGGTTTCTTTATATTAGTTGAACAAACCAAATATGGACAATGTCATAAGAGCTCTGCCATCCATTCTCAGGAGGGGAAGTTTTGAACTTATATTTTCAAAAGTAAACATTTCATACTCTCCAGAAGAGAACATCAAAGCTTCTTTGATAAAGGCGAGGGCCGGGGAAGGTGCGCACTTATTCATAAGGGTATTATCTGTCTTCGTAGAAATATGACTTTGAACAATTAGTTGTCTTCTGAAGAAAGATAATATAAAACATCAAACTTTACACATGGAAGACCAGAGAAGGCAGTGGGAGAAAAGACTAAGAGAAGGTGATTATAGATTTCATAACACTGTTTAAATTTACCTAAAATTTACAATAACCTAAGCATGTACTATATGTTTATGTGTATTATCTATCTACATATATATATATATATATGTGTGTGTGTGTGTGTGTGTGTGTATGTGTGTATGTGATAGGATAAAAACAGATATAGCCACACTCCAAAGGCCAAGACTTATAGATTATTAAGTTAATTATAAAATTTGTTGTAAACAAAGAAACAAGTAAGTAGTTTCTGCTAAATTTAAAAATTTTAAGTGATGCATATTATGGCCATTACTTTTATTTACAGACAAAATTAATTTTCTAATATGCTGAAACACATATGGGTGGGGTCAGAAAAGATAAGTTGGAGCAGTGAGAGTAATACTAAGAGGACATTCAGGTGCAGGAGACAGACCAACTGAGATTTCTGTCTAGACTCTGTCTCATAACAGCAAAATTTCCTCAGGCAAATTATTTAATCTCTTTAAGCTCTATATCCTCATCTGATGAATGAGGACACCAATGCCTTACCCCCTGGGATAGCTTTGAAGATGGAAGGACATGCACAATTTACACAGCTTGTCCATCGAAGTCTACTTGTATTAGTTTGCTAGGACTGCTGTAAAAAATACCACAAACTGGGTGGTTTAAGCATCAGAAATTTATTGTCTCAGTTCTGGAAGCTAGAGGTCTGCAATCATCACTCTTTGGCCTTTTAGCCAAGATTAAATGCAGAAGTCTGAAATCAAGGTGAGACAGGGTGGGTGCTATAACTATCTTAAATAGAGGGTCATTCTTCATCCAGGTTGGTAGTCACTAGCCACATATGAAAGAAACTAAATTTGTTTCCTTTTCTATTATGGTTTATTATAAGATATTGAATATAGTTCCTTGTGCTATGCAGTAGGACCTTGTTGTTTACCATTTTATATATAAAAGTTTGTCTCTCCTAATCCCAAACTCCCAGTCTAACATTTCTCTCTTGGCAATCACAAGTCTGTTCTCTATGTCTGTAAGTTTGTTTCTATTTTATAGAATCAGGTCATTTGTGTCATATTTTAGATTCCACATGTAAGTGATATCATATAATATTTGTCTTTCTCTTTTTTACTCACTTCCCTCAGTATGATAACCTCTAGGCCCATCCATGTTGCTGCAAATGACATTTTTTTCATTCTTTTTCATGGTTAATATTCCACAGTCTGTGTATACTGCATCTTCTTTATCTGTTTATCTGCCCTTGGGCATTTAGGTTGCTTCCATGTCTTGGCTATTGTATAAGTAGCACTGCTCTGAACATAGGAGTGCATGTATCTTTTTGAATTATAATTTTGTCTGGACATATGCCCAGGAGTGGGATTGCTGGATTGAAAGGTAACTGCTGGATCAATTTTTAGTTTCTTAAGGAACCTCCATACTGTTCTCCATAGTGGCTGCACCAATTTATATTCCCACCAACAGTGTAGGAGGGTTCCTTTTAAGAGAACTAAATTTTTAATTTTGTTTTAAGAGGTTTAAATTTAAATAGCCACTTGTTTCTAGTGGCCATCACATTGAACAGTGCAGATATAGAACATCTTCATTACTGCAGAGCATCCTGTTGGGCCTTGTTGGACATGCAGAGAGAACTGTGGGAGTGCAGTGAGGTTATCAGAGAAGATGCAGAACTGAGCCAGTGCTGCCTCCTAGAATCCCACCATGCTGCCCTGCACCCCTCTTTCCTGTTACCGAACAGCTCCTCTTTTCTTTTTTCTTCCTTATGGTGCAGGTATACTGCAAATATTCTTTTCTTCAGTTATTAAATTAAAAATATGACTAGAAGTTTTAAAAAGCTATAAAGGGATTGTCTTGAGAATCACATTAACATAATTGCTGTGGATTCTGCAGCAGCAGTTTTTAATTTTAATTCCTTTCCTCTTTCTATTCAGATTAGTAAGAGGTAGGTGTAGATGATTAATCTACAGACTCTGTTTTACAAAACTTACAAATGGCTCTTTGAGAAACAAAATCTTTAAGGACACAGAACTGAGCTATTTCTTACTTAACAAGTAAATGGATGCAGGTACAGGTGTGGCTAGCCAGGAGTTAGCAGGTGTCTGTGTGTGGGCTCAATTCTTCTCTAAACCCAGGGAAGTATGCAGATTTTCACCACCCTTGTTCAGCCTCTGCTATGAGTAACAATCTAGACAAAAAAAAAGAATTTTATGAAAACTCTTTTCATATAAAAATCTTTCTGATGCTTCAGGGCAATACCACACCCTTAAAAATATTTCTGAATCCCAGACTACATTCCTTAATGATGGATTCAGTGATAGTACCTGTTAAATAAAAGAATGGAGGAGGAGGAAGGGCGTCAGTAATGAAAAATGTAGTTAGAAGGTAATAGAAAAGCACATTGTTTATATGAAATTCAGTGCCTAGGTAGCAATAAAATATTAAATGCATATGACAGTGAACTTAGAATATGTTCCAACTTGAAAAAAAAATCCTGGAATCTGATGAGAATTTCATAATCTCTGTTTTTATCATTTTAATTCTTATTTGAACAGCAGGTAAATATCTATGCCACCCGCTTGGTGACTTTTCTGAAAATGATAGATGGTCTCAGGATAGTCCCTACTGTAATGGCATTGACCTGACTAAACACATCATCATCTAGTTTAATTAATTAATTCATAACTACATTCATTCATTCATGAGAAACATTGCCTACCTCAAGTGAGCCAGGCATATTTACCCTAAAGAATGAAAAATATGGCTGGAGGGGCTAGATTCTTAGTTAATACATATCCAAGTTTTATCACCTGAAAGAGGCTGAGGAGAAGAATACTCTCTAGCAACTGAATAGAGGAAACATCGAAAATTAAATGCAAAATACAGAACTTCACAATGGGTTTGTTGGGCTGTTTTTCAAAAGAAGCAAAAAGCTTTATCATTTGAAGATTGTGGAAGTGAAAAAGAGTGAAGTCGGAAAATATTTATAAGGAATAATTCTCTAGATGTGGACCAAAGATCTTATTTATATTTTAGGAATAGGAAGCAATAGAAACATATACCTTCACAGGCTCTCAAAATGCTTTTTTTATCACTCCATTTTGATATTTTAGCTCACTGCTCCTTAGGTTATTATCTTAATTTGTTTAATCAAAATATTGACTCTATTCTCATGCTGCAAATAACTTGTGACATGATTTGGTTCTTAATATGTTTTTACCAATGAAAGCTCATCCTTTCACCATTAAAATATTAATGTTTTAATAGTGTTTAATTTCAGTTTAGAAATTTTTTAATAAAAGCTTTATTTCTATGTTTGCAAACTACAAACTTTCAATTCATTTAATCAAAAGTTACATAATAGAAATCTCTAAATTAAGAATTTAGTTAAGTCAGCCATTTGTTCTGTAACACAACAGCCATTAAATTAAAAAAAAATTTATGATTTCCTATTACCAATTTGTTTTCCCATCTCATTTTCTCATATACATTTGAGTGTTTGAGATATGGGAAGCTCATCCCATTGAATACTTCAGAATCCAACTTTGACTTTATAGAATTAAACAAACATTATTTTAATATAAATGAGGACATTGGCCATTAGTTAAATAAATTACTTTATTTTGGAATGCTCTAAGGAATCCATGACTAATATGGTAGTCTGATATTTTTCAGAGGTTGTTGCCAAAATCACTTTGTTTTCAAACTGAAACTGAAGTGAGACTTTATTTTAAAACTTACACATTAATATTTCAAAGTTATGAGATACTCCTTCTTATCTGTGGATACAAAGGATGCAGCGACATATTACCCAGATGCTTTTGGCTGTATTTGTTATTCATTGCTGCATAACAAATTAGCACAAACTTGGCAGCTTAAAACAACACCTATTTTTTTCTTTCTAAAAAAAGAAAGAAAAAAAAACCCCTCCATCTTAGAGTTCTAAGGTCAGAAATCCAGGTTGGCCAGGCTGGATTATCTACTCAGAGTCTCATAAGGCTGAAATTAAGGTGTTGGTTGTTGTTTCTTATGTGGAGTTGAGGGTCACCTTCAAACCCATACCTGTCATTGGAAAATTTCAGTTCCTTGCAGCTGTAGGACTGAAATCCCTATCTTCTTGCTGGCATTGGCTCTTGGCTGGAGATTCCTATGGCTATATAGGGGCCACTCAGGTTCTTGCCCCAGTGGCCACCTCCATCTCAGCATTGGAGAACCTCCCTACTGGGAATCCTTCACATGTTTCTAGTCTCCTCCTTCCTTCTGCTTTCAGCTAAAGAAGACAGTCTCCTTTCAAAGAGCTCACAAGTTTAGACAGACCTGAACATTTCCCTATCATAATGTCAACTGATCAGTAATTTTAATTACAACTACAAAATTCTTTTCTCTATGTAATGTAATATAATCATTGACAGCAGGGCTGACGGTCATGGGGGCCATCTTAGAATTCTCCATCAACCAAAACATACAATTCTGATCATTTAATTTAAACAATGGAAAGAACATAGACTCGAGTGAATGTTGGGATGACTCATCACCTTATATTTAAATGTGGTCAAATGATAATCTTTTAGGAATTGGAATATAGGGATTGGAACTGATACAGACAGAAATCAGATTGTAAAGGCTTAAAGAAATGCTGAGGTGTCTATCTTTTGAGAAATGGAGAACTACCAGGCAAAAGGAAGAAATGACCAGGGTTTTGAAAAATTATATGAAATAATTCTTAACTCTAAGACACAGGCTAAATATCTTGATGTTGGATCCAGAGGCAGAGGCCAGGTAATACCTCTATGCATCAATCTGCTTGTATATTTTTGTTTGTTGTGTATTAAAGGTGAACACTGCTATATCTGTGCTGCAATATACCCATGGCCACCTACCTCACCACTGTTTGAGGTCCTGTTTTGAATGTTCCACACTGCCCCTCCACAGTTTCACAAAGTTTCAAGCTGTAAGAAAGGAAAGAAAGGAGACTCGGGGAAAACTTAGGCAAATTTAAAAGAGTAATTTTTCTTTTTTTTTTTAATGATAATTTGTAGGTCGACTGGAAAGAAACACTGTTAAGTAGGAACAGGGGCATATGAAGGAAGGGAGGAAACTGAATTTTCCAATGGAAGAGAAAAAGAAGATCCCAAATGATGAAAGCGCTGATGGACTCAAGAGAAAGATAATGAAAGTATAGGAATAAGAGCATGCATGGACTGATTAACTTTGGAAAGGGGAAACCTTATTTCCCTGAAATACAAGTAAGGAAAGAGGACGAGTAGGGGTTTCAGATGAGAACTGTTGAGCCAGTTCATGTAAGGTAGTTTCTGTCATTTCATTGCAATGAAACCATTTAATATGTATTTACTCTTCTCTAAAATGACAAAAAAATCCCCATAGGGCCAATAGAACACATCCCAACTAATGTTTATGAATATTAAATAATGTAATGCATATATCATGCTTGGAATAGTATCTGCCACATTATAAATGTTCATAAATGTTCTCTATTTTTATTATTATTATTATTTTCTTTTGACATCAAAGGAAAATGAGGTAAGGTTGTGAACTTAAAAATAATATAATGATTAGTAACTTGTTGAATAATAGGATTTTTCTCCTGGCATTGAACTCCTGGTAAAAGTAAATAGGATTATTCATGGAAGATCCAGTTAATGAAGTTAATCCTTTTTTTCTAATAATACTTAACAGCCTAAAAGGTACAGAAAGAGCACTGGGCATTACAGTTCATTAAAAAACCAGAGAGAGGAAATCTGGGGAGCTGGTTATTCTCCTGAACGTATATGTCAAGTTCAGAGTGAGCTAGGAAATTCAAGTAGGAAAACAGCAGATTTAGTCAGAGATGGAAATTGTGACAGTTTTTTTTTTTTTTTTTTTAAGTCTTGGAGATGGAGAGGGAAAGACAAAGCTTAAACTATTGGAAGGCAGAGTTGGAGATGACCACCTCCATGACTTGGCCCCAGAAAATGAGGTGGAGATGAACACAGAAAAGTTGTCACCATGATTAAGCTTGTATTGAATGTAACAGGACAAGTTAGGACAGACAGGAAAGCTGAGGCCCATGGGTAAGAATCTTATGCAATTGGTGGAAGGAGTTCTGGATATCAGGAAATCGTAGATGGTGTGTACTCCAAGAGGCAGTATTAGTCAAAAGAAGCTGATGGAATAGTTAGAAGGGCAATGGAGAACCAGTAATTTTTAACCACTCCTCAGGTTCCAGTAACATGAGAGATGCAACTAAGTCCATTTTTAAGAATATCAGGAGAAGTAGTGACCATATAATGGAGCCAAAGGATGCTAGATCAGGGATTCTAGAACTGTGCTAACCAGTATAGTAGCCATTAGCCTATATTGGTGACCATTTATGTGTTATGTTAAAATAAAATAAAAATATTTAGTTCCTCAGTTACACTAGCCACATTTCAAATGTTTAATAGCCATATGTAGTTCTACATATTGCTGAGCATAAATTTAAGAATATTTCTATCACTGTAGAAAATTCTAATGGATAGTGCCCTATGGAAGGCACAGTAGAAGTGAGAGTACAGTTTTACAGAAAATACTGGAGCAAAAGAAAATCTATGCTCAATGAAGACATGAGCAAGGACATTCTGTATTTAGACAATTTTAAAGTATTCTTTTATTATTATAACACTTCTGAAATTAGGATGAGTCATACAATTGATGTGCTCATTAATACGTTAGGGTTTATTTTTTTCCTCCTGAAAAACTGTTAATAAAATGATGCTTCATCTCACAATCAGCAGCATCTTAATGCAATGGGATATGGTAAGAACAAAGCCAAAAAGGTTTTCATCTCAGGTAGTGATTGCAGAGATAAAGGATCAGGAGTTTAACATGAAGACTGGAGAGATATGACCATGGGGAATGAGCCAAATTTAGACAGTAACAGCCCTAAGATGCCATTTATAACTTTTGAGTAATGATGTATTGGCAACAGTTTAAAGTACTTTCTCAGTTTCTGGATTCTCAGATGCAGATTCTAGATTCTCAGACCTGCTGACTGAGAGTTGGGTTGATGAGGAGTCTCAGGCTAATAACCTCAGTCATTCTAAAGTACTGTCCCACCAGAGTTCCCTGGTGGCTCAGCAGGTTAAGGATCTGACATTGTCACTGTTTTGGCATGGGTGCAGTCCCTGGCCCCGGAACTTCCATATGCTCAGATGCAGCAATCAATCAACCAATCATCAATCAATGAATCAATCTGCCCCAGGTGATGTTGAGTACTCACCTGGTTTTGACAACTACAGCGTGGCTTCCTTAAGATGGAACATGGTAGAGGGAGGGATAAAGAGCTATCCCTCTTCATTTGGGTGGAGAAAATTCGTAGAAAAGGAGAGAGCTAGAAATACGTACAAAACAAAGAAAAGGCCGTTAATTAAGAAAACAATAGCCATACATCAAGGTAGCCAATATCTCAACAGACTTGAAATCTGAACTTGAATGGAGATGAGTGACCGAGTACCAGTCTCAGCTAAGAGGCATGTCAGATGGGAGCTGAATTTTGATGTTATTGTTGTTCATTTTGTTCTGTTTTCGCTTTTTGATGCTGTTATAACTCTGATGTGCCTTTTTACAGTAAATTAGATCTAAGGTCTTTTTAAAATTTATCTCACATGGTTATTGACAGCTAACATACTTTCTCCTACTGGAATTATGTTTGTTTTCTTTTAAAACATACATGTTAGCATTTATATGTATACTTATATATGTATGAGTGTGTATACATACATATTTATATAAAAACAGTATAGTAGGAGGAATTCTGCACTTGAGTCAATATATCTGATTTCGAACATGGAGTGTAGTATGCCACTTAATTTCAGATTTAACTTCAGCCAAGTTTTATCTTTGAAGCCATCAGTCACTTTTTTAAAAAAATTCTTTTTAGACCCGCTTTAGGCTTAGAATAAATCGAGAGGAAGGTGCAGAGGTTTCCTACATACTTTCTGTCTCCATACATGCACAACCTGCCCCATTGTCATCATTACTCTCTAGAATGTTACATTTTTCACCAAGGATGAACCAAAATTGATGCACTCTAATTGCCCAAAGTCCATAGTCTACCTTATGACCACTCTTGGTTTTGTACATTTTGTGGATTTGGATAAATGCATAATTATCATATCACAGTATTTTCACTGCCTAAAAATCCTCTGTGCTTCGCCAGAAACTGATTCATATATCACTGAGTCATATATCACTCCTTTAAACAGGTAATACCTGTCTTAACTGTTTTGAAGATCAGATAAAGTAAAATACATGAAAAAATAAGCTACAATATATAGATATTCTCAACTGTAAAATAATATGCATTGAATTTATAGTGGTTATTTATTGGAGCCCACCTCTCAAATGTTGCATATTGTTGGGTACAGAAATTTTGAAGTTTGGATTCCAGTGTTGCACAGCCTAATTTAGTGATATCTTTTTATTCTTGGCTGATGTATTAGGTAGAAAAGAATAAAATGATTTTTATGCCTGAATTTAAGGAACTCTTGATATGTTAGAAGCCAAACTCGCTAGGGGCAATATTATGACCATCTTTTGCTTATGACCACCATCTTTTTCAACCCTGGACCTTGCAGGGTAAAGTTCTGAGGCTTTGTTACTATAGGAAGGAGAACAGGGAGAAAAAATGTCCCTCGGATTTAATTACCTGGAAACTACTAGGAATTAGCCACAGTGCCAAGAATACCTAGTTATTATTTTTGCTACATTGTTAAGTTGAAGCATCATTTATGGGTCTAGAAAATTTGCTTTCTGATCATGTTGAAAACCTTCACTTGGGTGAACTTGTATGAAAACCTGTAATTCCAGGATGCTGAGGTCACCAAGGTGGAATTCAGCTGGGTTCTTATTCACTGTATCCCAGAGGAAGATGCTCTCTTCAGGAATCACTAAGAATATCTGCTAATTTTGAGTTTTTATTTGTAAGGCAAAGGGTAGTGCTAATCCACAACTTTTACAAGGTGTCTAATCAACTCCATAATCTCTGGGAGTGGGTGGTGGCTGAAAAACTAGCAAGGGCAAGTCCCAGTCTATGAAACTAAATCCAAGACACCAGTCTGAAGTCAAGGATGGACATTACTACAGAGTTGAGTCTGGGAGTGCTTTATAGGCCTGTAGCTCTAACTTGGCCTAATGGAACTTCTAAAAAGAAAGTCAGGATTTGTTTGAACTCCACGTTTTGGGGGAAAATAGAGAGAATGAGGTTTTTGAGTGTTTTTTAAGTTTCCTGTAAGAATTAGGAAGTACAATCCTAGTTCCATTTATCTTTTAATACAAACCACAGCATATTTAAGAGGGTTTGGAACTCTTTGTTACTTCCCATGGTGGCTGTTTAGCCATTCTCTTCATCTCCTTTAATGTTTTCTTCAGTAAGAGCTTTAAAAACAAAGATATTTCTGAAATTTACCATCTTGAGTGACTTTGGAATCCAGTTGGACAAAAGAGGCAACATCTGAACTGTCCGGTTCTCAACCTTTAAAAAATATTCATACTTTGGTTCTGCCCACAGAGATCCTGATTTCACCTGTGCCTGTGTACTGAGAGTTTTTCTAGGTCCCTAGGTAATTCTAATGTGCAACTGAGAATGAGAGCCACAATCATATTTTCTCATCCTTACCTTCCTCAAATTCCTTGACCTTGACCTCATTTCTACTCTGGTCACTCAACCCCATGGCCACTCTCAAATTTTGTGATCATCCAGAACTGTTCATCATGCTAGGTGAAATAAACCAGACACAGAAAAACCAAGTACTGCATAATCTCACTTATATGTGGAATCTGGAAAAAAAAATTTCAACTCATACTATGAGAGGCTGGGGATTAGGGGGAGATATTGATCAAAGGGTACCTTTTTTTTCAGTATTCTCAGGGAGAATATGTTCTGGAAACCTAATGTATAATCTGGTGACTGTGGTCAATAATGATGTATTATAAACTCAAACTTTGCTAAGAGAATATAGCTTGAGTATTTGTACCACACATAAAAATGGTAAGCACATGGGCTGATGGATATGTTAATTACCTTGATTATCATAATTATTTCACAGTGCTTACATATATCAAAACATCATGTTGTACACCGTAAATACATATCATTTTTATTTGTCAATCATACCTCAGTAAAGCTGGGAAAAATTAAAAGATGAATGAGCTCAAAACACCCTCTTCAAAAAATAAAACAAAAGAATGGAACAACAAAAACAATGAAAAAAACAAACTTTCATTGGCTTTCCTTTCTCCCTTTGCCAGCTGCCTTTCTCCTTTTCACACACGCAGAGGGTTTTACATTCTGAGTCTTTTTTTGTGTGTGTATGCTTTTTAGGGCCACACTTGCAGCATATGGAAGTTCCCAGGCTAGGGGTTGAATCAGAACTACAGCTGGTGACCCACACCACAGCCACAGCAGCTTGGGATCTGAGCTGCTACTGCAACGTACACCACAGCTCATGGCAACATTGGATCCCTAACCCACTGAGCAAGGCTGGGGATCAAACCCACATCCTCAGGGATACTAGTCAGGCTCATTACTGCTGAGCCATGGTAGGAACGTCCTACATTCTGACTCTTGACTTTGCATTTTCCCCACCAAGGTCCTTACATTTTTAGTGCTAAATCCATTGGATATTCTCAGTGAGTATTTATTATTATTATTATTTTAATAGTTATTTCCCCAATATGATTTTTTTCTACTGTACAGCATGGTGATCCATTTACACATAATATGTACACATTCTATTTTTTCACATTATCATGTTCTATCATAAGTGACTAGACATAGTTCCCAGTTCCTGCTACACAGCAGGATCTCATTGGTAATCCATTCCAAAGGCAATAGTTTGTATTAACCCCAAGCTCCCAACCACCCCACTCCCTCCCCCTCCCCCTTGGCAACCACAAGTCAGTCAGTATTTTACACAGACCCACTTCATTACTGTTAGCAGAGCATTGACCCCTCTCTATTCTTAAATGGTCTCTTCCCACATGCAGTCCCAGCTGCCCACCTCCATTTGTCCATTTTCTCTGAAGTGTCTTCATCCTTTGTTCCAAACTCAATGATCTTCTGGGTTTTGTCCTCAGCCTGTTTTTTTCTCACACCCTATCCCAGAGGTGATCCACCATGGCCATGCATCCGAATCATCTGCAAAACCTGTGCAAATGCAGTAGCACCCCCCTCCTGCCAACCATTAGAATCAATTCCTGGCTCTGATGGCTCTGATGTGCAACCAGACTGAGTGTGTTATTCTCACCCATGTCTCCTCTGGCATTTAGTATGTCTATCAATCTTTCATCTGGAATTTCCCTTTGGGCTCCAGGCTTGTTTTCTAGATACATCTACACAGGGTCCATGACTGCCTTCCTACTTTCAGCCTGTTCCCTTCACATCCAAATCTGTTCCTTCCCATATTTCTATCATACAGAATGATATCAAACTTCACCAACTTTTACAAGCCAGAAATGTAATTTTTTTCTCCCCTCTATCCTCCATGTCCAATCAATTGTCAAGTCATGTCAGTTCCATTTTGAGTGTCTCCAAAGTTGTCCATTGTTTTCCACATACATAGATACCATTTTAAGCTAAGCCATCCTCCTCTTTGGAATTTTTTCTCCCCTCGATCTCCCATGTCCAATTTTTCTTTGGAATTTTTTTCTCCCCTCCATCCACCGTGTGCAATCAATTGTAAAATCATGTCAATCCCATTTCAAGTGTCTCCAAAGTTGTCTATTGTTTTCCATGTAAATAGATACCATTTTAGGCTAAGCCACCATCCTCTCTCTTCTGAAATCCTACAACCACCTCCTATCTGTTCTCTCCACTCTTAGTTTGGCTTATTTCCACCCATTCCTCACGTGAAACTCAGCTTATTTGTTTCTTAAAGGTAAATATGATTCTATGCGCTTTCAGCTTAAAGGTTTTTATGGCTATCTAATGACTTTAAAATCAAGCCCAAACTTCGTAGTGTGGCATATATGACCCATCAGGGTCTGACTCCTGCTCTCTTCTCTGGCCAGGCCCCCTTGCATTCTGCACACAGTTCTCAACACAGTTCTCACAGTTTGCTATTCTTTCTTGTCCTCAAGCCTTTATTATTCCTATTGCCTAGAGCACCCTCTCTCCCCGAGCCCAGGTCTCCCACTTTCCACCCCTACCTTGGTAATCTCTCATCACCTTCTGGCTTACATATCACTTTCTAAATGGATCTTTGCCCACACCTACATGATAGGCTTAGGATAACATCCTACATATCCTTAAAGCTCAAGACTTCTATTCTTAGCATATGAGATTGTACTCTACTTATTGACTTACCTCTCTCTTCCACCTGACTTTATGACTTTATTTTTCTTGAGTGCTGAAATTCATGTGCCTCACAGATTTTTTTTTTTTTCTTTGCATGACATGTCTCAATGTCTATTGCAGGAGTGAAATGAGAAGTATTCAGAAATGTTAGTTTAAAAAAATTCTCAGAACTGTTAATACAAAAAATAAGTAAATGGGAGAATGAGGTTTAAAGAAGAGTGATCCACAGGTCAGAAGGTACAAGCAGAATGAGCTGACTGATCTTGAAAAGAGGTCATTGCTTAGTGGAAAGCATCTCACTGGTGTGATAGGGGTTGAAGCCAGAACTCAGAAAATGGTGGTGTGTTAGCATGTCAGGGCTGCTCTAGCAAAGGACCATAGGCCGAATACTTTAAACAACAGATGTATTGTTTCGCGGTGCTTGAGGGCAGAAGTCCAAGATCAAGGTGTTAGAGACCCTCTGAAGACACTAGAAAAAGGACTCTCTTATTTAGCTTTTGACACACAGCTTTAGTCTTCCTGTGTATTCTCCCTGTTTGCATGTCTGTCTGTTCACATGGCAGTGTTTTGATCAGAACACCAGGCCTTGTGGATTGGTGTTCCTGCTCCAGGATGTCCTCATCTTGATTACACCTGAAACAACCCTGTTCCAAACAGGGTCACATTCTTAGGCACTGGAGCAAAGGGCTTTGGAATTCAGCATATGTATTTTGGGGAGATAGAATTCAGTTCATAATGAGTGGGAATTAATCAAGTGTTGTCACGCTGTTTATTCATGGTGCCACCATTGTCAGATTCATGGATCAGAACTGGCTTTTTATCTCTTATGATCAGTACTGACTTATCTCTTAGTTGAGTGCACATCATAGCATGTTTATTTTAGTGTACGTGAAAGAGAAGTAAATATATTATTTTCATCATCCAGGATGCAGCACTTTTTTCCAACTTGTGCTTTCCACAGCTGGAGGTGGGGGACAAGGAGGTACTGAACCATAGCAACTCTCTCTGTATCCAATTCACTCGGAGAAATGTTGGCAATAAAACTTTTAGAAATGTTGGAGGGTTGATATATTTTCAGTCGTAATGTTGATTGATAGCAAATAAGAAGACAATCTATACCTTCAGCAATTGGAGATAAGAAAATTAATGGATGATTTTTAAAAAGAAAATGACAAAAGAACATACAAAATCTTGTGTCTTCATATTTTTGAATACTTTAAATTCTTAGATATTTCATTATTAGATTTAAGTAATACATTGATAAGTTAAACCCTTGATTATCTTAGTTGGAATATATATATAGATCTGCAAAAAGCCTCTCCCACATTAATTTTAGCTCTTGAAATACAGAGAGTAGAAAAAAAAGAATTGTAATTTCCATAGGAGCAAGTTTATGCCAAAAAACGCAGAAGCAATTCTATGTGCCACTTACCAGAATACTAAGTTTTATATTAGCTTCAGCAGTTTCCTTTCATTTTCACAAATAAGATTTGAAAAGACAAGGACCCGTGACCAGTCATTCCATGGTTTGGGACAATTACTGGCAACGTTACTCTACAGGAGAGACTGATGGCTTGAAATAGTTTTTTTTTTTTGGTTTGTTTGTTTTTAATAGGTAGCTCCTAGTCTTAATTCTGTATGAGTTGCCAATTTGGAAAATTGCTATATTATATTTATCACAACTATAATTTCTAATGGTTTGAGGAGTCACAGATCTGACCACATCAATATTTGGCTCGTTTTCAAAATGAAAAGTGCTGAAACACCACAATACTGTGCTGAATTCCTCCACACTGAAAAACAACTGGTTTGTATGTAAAGTAAAATAAGAAGCAAATGGATGGAAATGACTGAATTCTTGAAATTATATTGTAAATTATAGTTGAAAATATATTTTTTTAGGAAAACAGCATGCTTGTAAACATATTTGACTTACACTGGAAGTTAAAGGGCCTTATTGCTTGGTTCTACTGTTCACATAGATTTTGGACACTTATAGAAAATAGACTTGTAGGCCCTGGAGAGACATTTTGAGAAGTTCTGTGATAATTTACTAAGCATATGGGAAGCTTCCTATACTTTGCTAAAGGTGGGATTAAATTAGATTGGTGTAAACTAGATCTTCCTGAGGCCTTGCAAATACTAATTATCTCTCTTTATAAGATCATTTCCCCTATAGGCTATTTCACCATAGCTCCGTCGGATACCCAGTTGATTCTGAAAGGATCAAACATAAATAAATGATTATTTTTTTCCTGAATATAGATTTAAGGAATCAGAGAGGAAAAGGAACTTCATAAAAAATTAGAGATATTTTTACAAAACTTTAAATATTTCAAAAAGAGAACCCAGTTTAATTTACAAGATAAACTCATTTCTATCCAGCTAACTAGCTTGTCAAGAGTGTAAGATGGTTAGTCTAAAGATTTTTATTTATTTATTTTTATTTTTTGCCTTTTTAGGGCCACGCTGGCAGCATACAGAGGTTCCCAGGTTAGGGGTCAAATCTGAGCTACAGCTGCCGATTTATGCCACAGCCACAGCCACAGCCACAGCCACACAGGATCTGAGCCACGTCTGCGACCTATACTGCAGCACTTGGGAATACTGGTTCCACAACGCCATAACCCATGGAGCATGGCCAGGGATTGAACCCTCAACCACATGGTTCCTAGTCAGATTTGTTTCTACTGTGCCACAGTGGGAACTCCTAGTCTAAAGAATTTTAAACTTTCTAGAGTCACATTCAAAGTAAGCTGAGAGCAAAACCAGATTATCCCAGGGCACGGAGACTGCAGTGTAAACTAATGATGACAAGCTTCACTGCCTCACAATGAGGGGGACATGGAGACTAGTGAGGTTCAAGCAAATGTGGGCACTTCTGGTCACTTCAGTCTTGCTGAGTCTGTGTCCACTGAGCATCCTAAAAATATTTAGGGATCAGCAAAGCATATTCGACTGTTTGCCAAAACATTTCTAAGGTATCTCATAGCCATGTTCATGGGGAATTTAATCCATGTGCTGATGATTCATTTACACTAGACTCATCACAAAGTCATAGGGACATACTGAGTGTCCAAGAAACCCTAAAGTTTATGAGGCCATTTAAGGTATTCATCTCTGAACCAGAAATTCAGAATATACCAGGAATACTCAGAATTCAAACATAAGGGGGGGGGGCAATTTCATTATGTCTAATATGTCTTAGGACACCTTGGATTTGACTTTAAATTTCTAAACTCCAGATGCTAGTCTGACTTTTACATATACTAATGACACCCCAGTAATGAGTACAGGGCTAGAACAAAAATATTCAACATTAAAAATAACCAAAAGCTACATTTTGAATAATTTAATTAGTATCTGCACAGTAGCCTGAGGATCTATGAATTTAAAGTTAAGTCCCTTCCAAGTGAAAGAAAAACAACTGGCACCTTTAAAATTTTCACTCATTAAAAAGGAAGTTATGATGAATGAATCTTTTGATATTCTGTCATTTAAAAATGCCTTAAAATATGTAATCTCACCTGATTAAGTAAATAGGTCTGATATTACCATCTCCATTTTTAAAAAGGGAAAATGGAATTATATGTAACTTTGGAGTTGTTGCCTTAGTTGTAGTAATATAGAACGTGTTATAGCTCTGAGCTCTGATTGTATTCAGTAACAAGAGAAGTGGTGCTCTATTTTATCTTTACAGTCATCTTATCCACACTTGAAAGACATCTTTGACTTGGGTTGTTAGTAAAAACTGAAGCAACCCAAACCGTAATTCTTAGTATAACACAAAGTATGAATATTAAAATTGGCTTAAAATTCAGTTCTATTTTTTCTCCAAAAATAAGATGCTTGCTCCAGTGTGATTCTCTTCCTTCCTAATTCTACATATTTGCATTTTAAAACAGCCTTTTCCTATGGGGTAATATAAGTGCAGACTGTTTTTTGAACTTAATGTGTACTCCATGGTCAGGTCAATTCTATCAAGGCAGAAACCAAGAATTGGGCCAGAACTTACTTAAATGATACTGTTGCCTGGAAATAAGTCTAACTTACAAATCTGTGCCACAAAATGTGAATGGAGAATATTTTTCTCCCTTAATAAACTGTAATTCAAATTATTCATTTAAAAAAAAACGCAGCCAAAGATTAAGATAGTTTGCATTATGTAACGTTGTTAACATAATTTGATGGTGGTCTTAAGATAATTTAATTTTGGTGAACTGATTTCTAATCAGCTAATCTTGTCGATTTCATCATTTCTGGCATTTCTTCCTTCCTTCCTTTTTCTTTTTTTTTTTTTGTTTCTCTTTCATCATTAGCTGCTTGACTCTCTAAAATATGCACCTACATTGAATGGTCATCCATGTGAAAGTTTATTGGCACTTGAGGTCTGTGACCAAATAATACTTACAAAGTAGATGTCTCCACACCGATGCTCAGGAACATTCAGAGAAGAAATACACTCTTCACTAGGGTTTCAGGGTTTCTACCTTGGCAACTCCTCATTATCCTTTGCTGCTTTCTCCCAAGTTCCTCATATTCTTGGTGTCAATATGTTTCAAGCTCTGTCTGTGGCCTCTTCTGTCCTTTTTCTGCACACCTCCTACCTGGTCTCATGTAATCATACAACCTTAATGTCTAGATGCCGTTGTAAAATTCTACCACCAACCTGGACTTCTCCCCTGAATATAGATTTTATTTTTTATTTTTATTTTTTTGTCTTTTGCCATTTCTTGGGCTGCTCCCGCAGCATATGGAGGTTCCATTAGGGGTCCAATCGGAGCTGTAGCCACTGGCTACAGAGCCACAGCAACGCAGGATCCAAGCCACGTCTGCGACCTACACCATAGCTCACGGCAACGCCAGATCGTTAACCCACTGAGCAAGGGCAGGGATCGGACCCTCAACCTCATGGTTCCTAGTCAGATTCGTTAACCACTGTGCCACGACGGGAACTCCTGAATATAGATTTTAATATTCAGCTGTCAACCAGCCATTTCCACTAGGATGTCTACCATATACCTGGAACCTAACTTTCCATAACCAAAGTCTTGCTCTTTTTTTACCAAACTGGCTTCTCCTCTACATTCCCTATCTTAAGCCAAACTTTGCAATGATCTCTGCCTCCTTCCTCGCCACTCTCTTCCTCATTCAATCCAGTCAGCAAACCTAGCCAGCTAATTTTCAGAATATAATTCAGAAACTGACCATTCCTCACCGTCTCTACCACTGCCGCCTTGGTCCTGGCCACCAGTCTTCTTTACCTGGATTGTCACACTTCCTGACCCATGTCCCTGCTTCCCCTGAGCCCACTTCAGTCTGCTCTCCACATGTCAGAAGAGAGGCACTGCTAAACCTAGGTGGTGTCAGGTCACTCCTTTGCTCAGAACCCTCCAGTGATCTCTGATTTTTATCAAAATTCAAATCCTTATAATAGCCTACCACCCGTGGCTTCCAGTTACCTCCGATTCAGCTCCTGCCCTTCCTGATCTGGTCCAGTCCTACTGACTCCCTCCAGTTCCTCCAACTCTTCAAGCACAGTCCTGCTCCAGGGCCTTTATACTTTCTCTAGCTTCACACAGAACCTACGTCTCCCAGGTACTACCTTGTTTAACTACCTTGCTTCCTTGCATCTCTCGTTCTTTATTCAAATATCTCCTTGGTGAGGCATTTCCTCTCCATCCATTTTAATAATTAGAACCATATCATCCCTGTTCCAGGACTCTCCATGCTGCTTTCTTTTTAAATTTTTCTCCTTAGAATTTATTACTGTATAAATAAGTCTATAGATTTTGTTTATTCATTTTGTTTATTTTCTATCCCTCCTACCCCAACCGGAAAGAAGGCCCTAGTCTGCTTGATAGCTCACTCCTATGTTCCTAGCTTCTAGAGTAGTTCTTAGAACAGGGGGTAGTTGATCGATATTTGTTAAAAAATGGTGATTACTGCCCATCTTTCACTTCTTAAGTAGAAGCAGGAAATAGAGAAGTATGAATTACCACATTTTTATACTTGCCCATATTCATATGTAAATATAATAATCCAACTTGTCTGTTGGGATATGTAAAACAAGTCATGAGAACATGCATTTTTAAAAACTTGATCAAACACTTTTTGCCAAAATCTAAGAAAAACCCACAGCCCATCAAGAAATAAGAATTATATGGAATTGTTTCTAGGTCATTAATGAACTTGACTGTGCAGTTATTCTCAAAGCACTAAATATAGCATATATCTAGCCAAAGGTCCTTCGTGATCCTTGAAATTTCCTTGCATTTCTAAAGAAATACCCAGGCTTATGGGAAGAAGTTTTAATGAGACATTGTGCTCTTCAGGAGAGAAGAAATCATAGTTTTTGACCTCAGGGGTATTGATGAAATAATAGAGAAAAAACTCTAGGGAAATTAGTTTTTAGGAAGTAGAATTTGGTGGCTCATTGCACATTCTAAATAGCATCAGAGTAAGACTGACACTCTGGCTGATTGGGTTTAGTGATATGGATAGATTTGGCTGTGATTTAATCCAAAGTAGATTGAAAACCCCCAAATATCAATGAGATCTTACAAAGGTGTAAGGACTACTGATGAACAATTCATTCTAGGACTCCATTTAAGTGAGAACAGAAGGTAGGCCAAGAGAGAGCAGGAGAATTTCAGTTTTGGAATTTTAACCAATGCAGATAGGTAATCTTAAGTTATTCTTGTGCCTCTCCTGACTTGCTCAACCCACAGATAATTATGGAACATCTACTGGACACCAGGCACTGTGCTAGAGAGGGTACAAAACAGTGACCAGGACAAATATGATCCCTGCCCTCCTGTAGCTTCTGTCCTGGTGAAGGAGACAGACATGCAGACAGACAAAGGATTATAGAAGTGCAGATGGTGATGGGCACATGAAGAGAACAACAGGGCCTCAAATCGGGGTGTCATGAAAATCCCCCCTGAAGGCTCACTACCAACCTGTGAAGTATCTGAGTAAGCCATGTGTGTGACTCCTCTCTAAAGAGATCCAGGTTTGTGGTCTAGTCCCCTTCTTCCCAGTTTTTTGAGAGTTCTTGTACCCTTAGCCCCTGTTTCCTTCTAGTGCTTTCTGTTTTCTCTCCACTGACCCCCCACCCTCTGACATTATCACTTCTCTCCAATTTTGAACTAAAACCATCCCATTTGAATTCTTCTCTCCAGCCTTGCTGACCTCATTTTCTCACCACTAACTCCCCCCCGCCCCCCCCCCCATAGTCCCCTCTTAACTCCTTGTTGATTTTGTTTCACTGAGGTATGTTTAAATAGATTTCTGAGAGATAGGTCTATCAAAAAGACTAATGCACATATCCTGAAAGTTGGAATTCGGCCAGACTATTGACATCTTTGCCTCAGGTACCCTGTCATTTTTCACTAAATTATAAGCTACTCCATCTTAAAAATAATAACTATGTGATCATGTTATTTATTCAGTTTCTCATAATAGGTGACAGTCGAGGATGGATTAAACTCTTCTGGGTTAAAATGAAGCTCTTGCCAAAAAGAATTTAAATCCTTTTGTTGAGACTTAATCAAGGCAGAACCACATATTGCCACATGACACATGGTGGATGTAGAATGGATTATTATACTAAATACATGAATTATGAGTTAATATAAACAAATCATAATGTGATGGGATTATTTTTTGGTGTTTAGTTTCCCAGTGGGTGGGCATTAATTAGGTCACATTAAAATGGATTTTCCAGTTTCAGTAGCTCTATGCCAGCCATTCTGCTGGGGTGTGAATCTCAGTGACTTGAATCGTCTGTCTCAGGCAACTCTGAGACTCTAAGGAGGACCTGACAATTGCATTGTGGGATCTGCCCACAATGGCACTTTGTACTTGCCTCTGCTCTACCAGAGACCTCAACCCACATTCATTGGTCTCTAGATTGCCTAGCAGCAGATGCCAGCAAGACTGTTCTATCTATTCATGCTCTGTTCCCCTAGGGTGGTACCAGCCTATTATTCTCCTGCACAGTAGAAAGGAGAATAAATCCCCACTTTTTATTCCCTCAGGCAACCCAATAGCAGTGTTTCTTCTTGAACTCTCAAGTTTTAGCAAATTCATTAAAAAAAAAAAGTTCTTCCAATTCTCACACTCAACCCTTTGTCTTTCTAGGCTATGACTGGCATCACTACAATCTGCCTCAAATCACTACTCCCTTCAGACCCTCAGACTTTACAGCTGAGTCTGGTTATTCATACTAAATTTCTTCTTTTCTTAGAGTTAGGTCCTACCCAGAAACGTATGTTCTGTTCTAGTGAGGATGGTCTAGATCATTCTACAGCAAACAACTTTAAAATATCATTTGCTTAAAACAACATTTGTATTTCTCCTTTATGCTACATGTTCATCACAGTTGGAAGTGGAGGGAGGAGGGCTGTGTTCTTTACTTAGGAACATGACTAATAGGAGACTCCACCATTTGGAAAGTTCCCAGTCATTGTGGCACAGGAGAGAGACACTGTATAGCAGTTTTTAATGGTTTTCCCCCAGAAGTGACTTGGAGTGCTTCTACTCGTTTCACTGGCCAAACTCAGTCATGTGACCATGTCTAACTTCAAGGAGCCAAGAGAGTACAATCCTGCCATGGGCCTTGAAGGAGGAGGACAAGGAATGTTGCTAAACAGCACTAATAATGATCATACCTCCTTCCTTGAAATTTTGTTTCTATAGCTTTCCCTTTCCTCCCCACCCACTCCGGCCCCTTATGACACAGCTCAATTGGTGTGACCTTCAGTCATATAAATGCCTCAAGATTCCCCCATATCAGTGAGTGGTTCTAGCTAAGGGTCTCTCTTGAATTGTTGGCTTGGACTTTAGTCATCTCAAGGCTCAACTGCTGTTAGGGTCACTCATATAGTTGTCAGGCCTCAATTCTGAGCCAGGTGAGCCTCCTCTCCTATTAATGTGGGCCTCATTTAATGCAATAGCTTACATCCCCTAGACTGAGAGATCAGAAAGAAAGAGACATCCTAAGATAGGCTAAAGCCACAGTCTTTTATAATCTGATCTCAAAAGTGACATGCCATTACCTTTTTCCAGAATACCAACCCTACAGTGTGGTACAGTGCTACAATGTGAAAGGAAAGACCATACAAAGATGTGTCTGCTAGGTGGTGGGTAATTGGGGACCATCTTGGAGTCCAGCTAACAATATCCTTCAGGAGGACTCCTCACCTCCCACATAAATCCACGGCTACAAATAAATGCTTTCTGAATATCAGCTTCTGCCAAGCAGTGTACCCAACACAGAACAAATATAATTTAGAATTTCTCTCTAGGGGGTCACTTCATTTAGCCTAGTGTTTGTCTTCTATGCAATTAAATGGTTCTTATATCTTAATTATTTTCTATGTCTTACATCCAAGGACGTACATTTACTCTTCCATGGAACATTTGCTTTATTTATGTTCTAAGTGCTATTTTTACATCTCTTGTGTTTAGGTGATGGTTGTACTTTAAATGTTAGCAGACATAGTATGTAGCAAATAAGAGCAATAGATACTTAATATTTTTCCTTGCCCCTTTCTATAGAAAGATGAGCTTTGTGAGCCAAGCTTGACTTTAAATAGGATGCTGGGATGAAGTAGCAATTATGGCATAGTCACAGAAACCCCACATTAAAATCCATCCTTGTCAGAACTCTGTGATTCCACATACCAGTATGCTTTCCGGGTTAATCAAGAAATCACTGAAAGATATTAGAGGGAAAATACAACTTTAGGGGAAAGAATTTCATGTTTGGAAGGGGGGAATATGAATGGCTGTTATAATAACAAATAGGGGGAAATTATACGTGGATTTTAATGCACTGTTGGTTTTATTGAGCAAAATTAGAGAGATTTACTTTCCTTTCTTTCTTAATTGCTGTTACAGAAATAAGCCCTCCTGGGCAGGAAACCAGGCACTCCTCCCTACCTTCTCTGATACTGAAAGAGTTCATTGGAATTCTCAAATCAACTTCATACCTGCATACCAGTGATGTCTCTTGGATTAATTCAGTCAAACCATGCAGTGTGACCAATGGAGATATTCTGTTAGGAGCACATGGATAGCTTGCCTCTTCTTTATTCCTTCTGCCTCTATTGTTTCTGCATTTTGGTTGCTTTTATCCTACCATCTCGAATCTCTTATACCCTAAATTATAGTATGCTCATTATATGCAAGGTTTCTCCTCCCACCCACCCCCTCTTCCTTCCCTCAGCAACATCTCCCTTCATTCCCAAGAAAAACATCACCCTCCTCTCTCAGCTCACTGTGTTTACATTTCTCTGCTCTTTTTCTCTCTCCTCCTGGCATGCTGGTTTAATCAATTTTACCAAATGACTTTCCTGGCAGCTGTAAAAAGAAAACTCAGAGCCAGTTAATAGCAATCTAATACTGTACTTTTTGTCATTTCTCTGAAATGTGCAGAAATGTTTGGTCATTGGATTGATTTTTAATGATCTAAATGATCAGATGTTTCAACACTGCACTGCAGCAGCCGGATAATAGGAAAGGGGAGGGGCTCGGGCGCTGGGAGCTCACTCAGTGCCACATAAATAATCCCCACCCCACCAGCCAAAGAGACAATGTAAATATGTCTCTGCCAAATCATATATTAGCATTTTTAAACAATTTTGCATATGGAGGAACTAAAACAAGATGTTTCCGATGGGTGTTTGGAAAGTCGTTGGTGGGGCTAGCAATCGAACTGCAGGCTAATTCTATGCATATCTGTTGACATAAGCAGACGTCAGCAAAGGGCCTCCCATATCCCCAAATAGCATCTTGGCATCTCACAAATGGGAGAAACATTGGTTAGGTTTTATCTGAAAGGCAATAGAATTCTCAAACATATATGAAGTCAGCATATTATAACAAGTCACTTGTTTTTTTCCTTCTGTGAGAAATCAATTAAAAAAAATGGAGAAGTACGGGGAAAGAAACAATGAAAATTGATGAGTTCCCCATAACCGTGTAAGTTCCAGTGATTTGCATAACTCTTCTGGGCTTTGATTTCATCACTGTAAAATGGACAAACTTGTAGTAGTTTTCTGGACGATTAAATGGGGGGCAGTAAGTCAAGTGCTTAGCATCGTGTCTGGCACTTACTAGTTCATGCTCATGACCATTTTTAACAGCATCTAGAGTCTCTATAATTGTGCCTCCCAGCAGTCCTTTCCAGCCAGGTCTCAACCCAACAGGATAAGGCTGCTCTCATGGTGTGGTGGGCAGAGTGAACTGTAGAATCCAGTTGCAGCTCAGCCACTTACTTTGTAGGTCAATGGGCAGTGACCTACCGCTTCTAGGCTCTTCTACTTCCTCACCTATAAAGTGTGGGGGGTGTTACTACTCGCTTTATGGAGTGATTACAAATATTAAAAGAAATAACTTGTGTAAAACTCAGTGTACAAAACCTTTCGCCATCAAAGGGACTCAAAACTGTTACCTTTATTTCACCCTTTTCCCCTCATTTGTAATGTTTTTAAATGGTCTGTGGCAGAAAGCTAATTCGTTTCTTATGCTAATGGTTCAATTAATGCAGTGCTCCTTTGAGAAGCTCAGCTCAATTTACATAGCTAGCAATATTCAGCTAAACCCCTTATACCTGTCTGATTTGGGGTTCACACTGATGAACAGAGTTTTATATATATATATTTCCTGTCTTATATAATAAAATTCTCCTTGAAAAAGAAGGCACCGGTTCGTTTTAAAAGACTGGATCTCTGTTACCTACAGTAAAGTAGCCAAGTTGGGCTGACCACAAGCCTAATGAGTTTCTGTTGGATTAGTTCCACTTAGTCTGTTTCATGGCCTAGGTCAGACAGCTCACTAATGGATGCACTTAACAATGCCACTTTAGTCCAGATGGTGTGACTGAAGAGGCTCAATTTCACTCCTGGTAAAAGTGACCCAGGGGCACTCTTTGCTGATGATATTAGGGGCATGGTCTTTGTATTGGAAAGACATTGTCTCCTTCTCCGACCCCATAATGCAAGAAAATTAAATTCTAATAGAAAGAACAGGGCCCAAGTGTTGTAGTAATAGGAGTTTATACTCTCATTTGAGAAATTTTGTATTCCTGGGGTAAATGAGATCAATTTTGGCTTATGATGACAGTGTTCCTTATGTTTTTTAGATGTCAGAGAAAGTGTGACAACAAAGCAAAACTTTGCGGTTACTGCAGGGAGTGGGGGTGGAGAATAAAACGAGAAGGAAACATACACGATTATTTGAAATTGCATTTTCAAGATTACCAGTGAAGCAGAACTTCTTTTCTTTTCTTTTTTTGTTGTTGTTGTTGTTGTTGCTATTTCTTGGGCCGCTCCCGCGGCATATGGAGGTTCCCAGGCTAGGGATTGAATCGGAGCTGTAGTCACCGCCCTACACCACAGCCACAGCAACATAGGATCCGAGCCGCTTCTGCAACCTACACCACAGCTCACGGCAACGCCGGATCGTTAACCCACTGAGCAAGGGCAGGGACTGAACCCGCAACCTCATGGTTCCTAGTCGGATTCCTTAACCACTGCGCCACGACGGGAACTCCAGAACTTCTTTTCATATACATTGACTTTCACAATTTCTCCTTCAGCAAATTATATATTCATATCCTGTGACCATTTTTTTCAATCAGATTGTAACGATTTTTTTTCTTATTGTAGCAACTATTTATATATCTTGGATATTAATTCCTTATTAGTTATAAATGCTGTATTTATCATAAAGAATTTCCTCTTAAAAAAAGAAGACAGAAGAATTGAGTTTGATAGATTGTTTTAATTTTCATGTGTTAGGTCTTAAGAAATAAATTCAGCATCAAAAGTATAAATATATTTTACAAAGGATTGGAAAACCAAGTATCATTCAATTATATTGTAAAAGGTTTCAAATTTTTAAATGGATAGAAAAATCTGTTTGGACTTTGGGTCACCAGCTATTAAATACTTAATGTTTAGCTCTGAAAATAGCAAATCACCTACACAGTTTTAAAACCTATATTATTTTCTTTAATCATACTTAAAATATTTTGATCTTTTGTTAGTATTTTGTATTTGTTACTATATGTATTTAAGCATCTTCAGCCCTAATACAAGTTTGGAGGCTCAGAAGTTACTCGGGAAGAGAGAAAAATATATGACCTCTCCAAGAACTCAGCATTTGGTGAAAGGAATGGGATTCTTTTCTTATTACTGTCAACATTTCCAAAATGAGTGTGTGTGTGTGTGTATGTGTGTGTGTGTAAGATTGTATTAAAGGAATCACTTTTGTAGGATAGACTTCTAAAAATCAAATCTTTTTACATTTGAAAAAGTCTAAGTTGTACTCCAAGAAAGTGTTTGCAATCGTTGTTTCCACCAAATGGTGGAACTGTTATTGGTGTACCTGTTTCCTACCCCTTCACCATCATTAGATATTTTTATTCTTTCGTTTTTAGCAATGTGATAGGCAAAATATCTCCTTGTAGTTTGCACTTATTTCTTTGGTTATCAGTGAGATAGAATGTCTTTTCTCATGGCTATAGCTATTTGTAGTTCTCCTTATGTGATGTTTATTTGCATTCGTTTCTCACTTTTCCTTTGGGTTGTTGGTCTCATTTTAATTAATTTCTAGGCTCTTCTTAAAGTAAATGAAACAAAAATTGTACCATGGCTATGTTTAGCACCCACCCGGCTAACTCACTTTGCATTAGTAATTGCTTGAGAAGCCTATACAGCTTAACCTTTTCATATTTCTAATCATTGTTTCTCTTCTTCCCTAATTTAACCTTCCCACCATTATAGTCAGCAGGTTAGGTGGCAAATATTGGAGGATGAATGGAAATAAATATGAATGACTTCTTATATGAGCTAAGTGGTTAACCTATACCTTCTCATGAACAGTCAGTATACTACAGTAATTCCAAATCTTAAGAAATAGGAATTGTTTTCCAGGTGAAAAAAAATAAGATTCAGTGAAGGTTGAGAAATGAGCCCAAGATGAATGAAGTGAAAAGAGATCTTAAGTCTGTCTGATAATACCAAAAGCCTGGGCTCCTTCCACCAATCCATGCTTTCTGCAGAAACATTTCTATTAACCTAACAGCACAAATTAGCTAGTTTACATTCAGGGCTGAGAGAAGAAGAAATGCAGAAAGAGGCAGAATTGGGGCTTAGGTTTATCTATCTCAAGACTTGGTTGGGGACTAGAGGAGGGAGGACAAGGCTCATGATAAGAGGGTTAGTCACCCTTGGATTAACTTGGGTAAAGGAAGGAAAAGTGGAAAAGGCAATTTCAAAAGTACAGAGGATGGGGTGCCCGTATCATTGAGCTGGAGTTTACCAACAGAGAGGAAAAAGAGACACCATACAAGTATAAATGTGAATGCACTTCATTGTTCAGGAACTATCAAAGAAACAGCATCAACAGAATAACAACAGTAACGTGGACTGGAGGGCAGTTAAGATGAAAGGTCCCTCATTATGGGGTGCCATTCAGACAGTAGAGGGTTTTTTGGTTTTTTTTGGGGGGGGGGTTGTTTTTGTTTTTTTAAAGCAGGAGTTCCCACTATGATGCAGTGGGTTACAAACCTGACTGCAGTGGTTCAGGTTGCTGCAGAGGTGTGAGTTTGTTCCCCACTCAGCACACTGGGTTAAAGGATCCGGCATTGCTGCAGTTGTGGGGATAGGTTGCAGCTGTGACTTAGCTTCAATGCCTGGCCTGGGAACCTCCATGTGCTGCGGGTGCAGCCATTAAAAAAAGAAGAAAGAAAAAAAGAAAAAAGCAGAATTTCATACTGCCAGAAGTTCTCCCAATAGCAAGCATGTTCAAATACTTAGACCTACCTTCATGGTAAGAGGATTAGTTACACCTCAAACTGTTCATCCAAAAGCAAAGATGTGGGTAGCAAGATTACTAGAAATGTCTTCTTGATAGTGCTTAAGCCACTGGCTTTCAGCAATTCCATCTGGTACTTTACAAATTAGCTCATTATTCTGTTGTTGTTCTGAATGTATTAGTCTGCAAACGTATCATTGTCACATATTAGTCACCTAGTGTTTCTCTAAAAGTGATTTAATATAAGCATGCCCACATTATAATATGGGATATTAAAATAGGTCCTGGCTTGGTCCTCTAAATGGAATCCTGCATGAAGTATGACTCGCTTTCCCAGGGGGTTTTGGCACACACATCATCTTCTGATTTCCTAAGATTAAAATGTGATCCTTGCCCTGAGTATTGACAGTGTCATGTAATATTAGAAACCTCTTTAGTTTCCCTCATCAACTCCAAGAGAGAGCCATACTGATAAATGATGGATTTCCACATTGAACATAGCTTTTGTTTGTTTTTATTTACATTGGTTTTCCCAGGTGTCATCACAACTGTTGTTTCAGTTCAATAATAGCAATTGCAAATTTGAGAATTAACATCTTCTGATTTTAAAAGTGGTTTTATTTTGGCAGATGAGCTTACCCACCAGCCACTTAGAAAAAAAAAATAAGAAAAGAAAACCTAAGCTTCCCTCTCCTAACTTGATTGCCTATTGAGAAATGCCCTGGATTATAATAAATAGTTCATGGTGAACTCTCTCACGGAAGATGGCTTTGGTGCAAATTTGCAGCTGCTAATTGAATGGCTTAACATTTAAAAAAAAAAAAAAAAAAACTAAGGAAAATGGAGTTCCTATTGTGATTCAGCAGGTTAAGAACCTGACTAGTATCCATGAGGATTCACATTCGACCCCTGGCCTTGATCAGTGGGTTAAGGACCAGGCATTGCTTCAAGCTCTGGCGTTTAGGCTGCAGATGCATCTCTGCTATATTGATGCTGTGGTTATGGCCCCGGCTGTAGCTCTGATTGGACCCCTGGCCCAGGATCTTCTATATGCTGTAGGTGTGGCCATAAAAAAGAAAAAGGGAAATTCAGTATGAAGTTTCAAGGTAGAGAGTTCCAGGGATGGTTATTAAGAGGCTCGGGCACATCACCTGGGTTCTGCTTGCTATCTTAGCATGCTGTCCTTTTGCTCAGACTGACTTTTCTAATTATCACAGGATCATGGTCCAGAGGCTGAAAATGAACCCTTCCTTCCTTGTGCTTGCTTCTCTTTGTGAAATGTTCCTCCCAGAAGTCATCTCAACCAGCTTCCTTTTATATCTCTTTGGCTAGGTTTGATCTCATGACATAAAGGAATTACTGGTCATAAAATGGGATTAAACTCCTCAGGATTTACCCCTGAGCTAGGTAAGGACTCACCTTCTCTGAGTACTTGGTTGCTTCAGAAAGTAAATTCCAGCAAAAATAATTGGGCTTCTGCCAGTAAGGAAGAAGGAGGGTGGATATCACCAACAATGATAAATTAACCATGATGTGAATCCCATTATGTGGTAATAAAAGTTAAAACTAAAGTTTCAACAAAGGTGGTGAGATACAATAGAAGCCCCATTCCAAAATGTGATGCCAGCCCTAAAGTCCAAGCTTCAAAATAGGTGGCCGAGAAGGAGTTTCGTGACTTTGGGGCTCTTATACAGGGGCCCTTAACTCAGATCAAGGCAGTAACAGAGTTCAGAGAGTGAAAAGGAAGAACAGTTTGTGAAAAGATAGTGTTATTCATTTTTTTACAAGAAAGCGATAACGAAGTATTGCTGTGAGTCCTGTCCCTTCCTCTCTCAAATGGGACTGGAGTCATCAAGCCCAGAAAAAGAGGATTCCATGCTGGGAATCATCCCCGTGGATGTATACCACACTTGAGAGAGGGCTGACCTTGAGCCATTTCATTTCCTTCCCAAGGGGACCATCTGGAAAAGGAGTTTGGGCTTCAACAGCAAGAGTTTGGAATCATAGGGATTGGACCACTAGAAAATCTTGGGCTTAGTGGGGGGCTGATTAACCAGCAGGACTGAACACAAAGCTCTGCCTGAGTCATAGGAGTTGCAGCCAGGGGGCCACATGGGGATGTGGCTGATGAACCAACGAAAGTGTCCATGAGACACAGATGCAGCTTTCAGTATCTGCCAGGTCCCCAGAGCAAGATGCCATCTTATGACAGCGCCAATTAAAAGAAAACAAAAAAATCCTTTCCTTACTTTCTTCTCTTTCCATGCCCTGTAACCCCAGAAGAGTCCTTACCAACATCTGAGAAGTCAGAATATCAGGGAAGAGGGGAGATAAACCCTACGCCTGCCTCACCTGCTTACCCCAGTGCAAGCAGCTAGTGTGCAGTGGGCTCAGCTAGGAGCAAGAAGAAGATGTGAGTTAAATCAAGTTTGGAGTTTAGGATTACAGTTTAGAAGGGACATTCTAATTTCTGAATAGAATCTGAGTTGGTGATTTAAAGAGAATATAAAGTTCTCTATTGCCTAAGAGTGCTCAGATAAGTCACAAGACTTTCTCCATAAATAAAACTTAAAGGGATAGTGGGAAACCAAAATAAAATGTTTTTGATGCATATCACATGTCTTTATTTCCAATGGCTTTGTTAACAATACTGATACTCTTTAAAAAATATTTTCTAATATCCTGACAATACCACATCATATTTGTATTTCTACTTGCATGTCTCTCCTTTCTATCTTCCTCTAATATTTGAAAGGAAAATTATTTACATTATCCAGCAAACATTCTGATTTTTAAAACACCTATGCACCGGTGGAAGAATCTCAAAGTAGATCTGCATAGGCATAGGAAGCAGTGAGTCATTATGGAAAACAAGGGAGATGGGAAAGTCGGTATCAATGGTAGTGCTGTCCCATCCCACTCCACTGCTATTCACGTGCCCTTGTCTTTACCCCTTCTTTCCTTCAGACTCCTTAGGGAGTTTGGGGTTGTCACTGACTCACAAAAGGTACAGCCCATGAGAGGTCACCGGGGATTCCAGGCTACAACAGTGGTTTGGTCATTCTCCTTCCTTCAGGAATGAAAATATTCAACCCTCCACACACTGTAGTAGCCTCATCCAATTAGCTCTAATCAGTGGGCAATTCTTGGGCAGAGGGAGAAGGGTGAAAAGTTTACATTTTCATTAACTTTGTTCCTGCATCTTTTTTTTTTTGTCCTTTTGCCTTTTTTTTTTTTTTTTTTTTGCTAGGGCTGCTCCCACGGCATTTGGAGGTTCCCAGGCTAGGGGTCTAATCGGAGCTGTAGCCACCAGCCTACACCACAGCCAAAGCAACACGGGATCCGAGCTGCGTCTGCAACCTATGCCACAGCTCACGGCAACGCTGGATCCTTAACCTGCTGAGCAAGGGCAGGGATCAAACCCGCAACCTCATGGTTCCTAGTCAGATTTGTTAACCACGATGGGAACTCCTGTTCCTGTCTCTAATGCAACTTCCATTCATTTAAAAACAAAGCAAGAATTATAAAAATCAAGGAAGCTTGCTGAGAATCCTGATGACAAAGGAACAAGTCCTCATCTACCAGTTCCATCACCAATCTGAAGGGGAAGTGTCCCTGAGAAGAAAGGAGAAATCCTAAAAATAAACTTACTGTTTGATCCGTTACTTTGTTTTGTGGAAAAATTTAAAGTTCTTTTGTGTCTTCATCCATTTTACAAACCATGACAGATGAAATCATGTTACATTTCATATTGAATTCTTCCCCACTCGTTAGGTTCTTTCCATAGAGAAAAGTATAAGCTTCATTGCCAGGCAATTGGATCACATACTAATATTTTTCTTTTTCATTCGATTTTGGATGTGATGTTTATGTTTGCTCGTTTGTATCTATTAAGTGATCTTTATGGTCTATAGTGATGTTTTTAGAGACGGAGTATGCCATTTTAGGGATGGAGTATGCCAATTAGCTGATAGTTTCAAGGATTATGGATTCTTCTCTAGGTCAGAACATTATAAACAGCAGAGCAGAGGGTATAAAATGCTAGGAGAAGGAAGCGGTATCTGTCTACAGTAGGCAACTAGGGTTTAATAACTAGCCTTGAATTTATTTTGCACTCAAGTGCAAAGAGTGTTTTAATCAATTATATCAAAATGATTTTAAAACTATTATTCTAAAATATTGAGTTCTGGTTCTAATACATTTTAATATTTTAAAAATGTTCAATGATTATTTTAAAATAATCCTATGAATGTTCTTTTTTTCTCCCTAAAAAGGAATTATGCCTTTTAAGTACTAAATTTTCTTACTCTATAAAGCTAATAAAAAATCACGGTCTTTTCCCCATTCCTTAATCTCTCTCTCTTTGTGTCTTTTGCCTCCTTATCTGAAACAAATTAGGATTCAGTGAAGAAAATGATGAAAGGGGTTTGAGAAAAATAAGAAGCTAATATTTTGACTGGAAGTGTAATAGATGCCAGTCAGAAAAAAAACGCTCTCTCCAGAATCCCTGGCTGTGGATGTGGATGTAGATACGTTAATTGTTAATTCCTCTATTTGAGTGTGTGTGTGTGTTTTAATTTAAGCTCCTTGATTGAGTAACCACCAATTCAATGTTAAGCTAATTCACTTAGCTGTTCAATATTGCAATATAGCATTAATTTTAAATTGCTTTAAAAAGGGGGGGGGGATTCCTGTCGTGGTACAGCAGAAACGAATCCGGTTAGGAACCATGAGGTTGTGGGTTCAATCCCTGGCCTTGCGCAGTGGGTTAAGGGTCTGGCATTGCCTTGAGTTGTGGTGTCGATCACAGATGTGCCTTGGATCCTACGTTGCTGTGGCTGTGGCATAGGTTGCAGACGCAGCTCGGATCCCGTGTTGCTGTGGCTGTGGTGTAGGCTGGTGGCTACAGCTCCGATTAGACCCCTAGCCTGGGAACCTCCATATGCCATGGGTGTGGCCCTAAAAAGCAAAAATAAATAAATAAATAAATAGCTTTATTTTTGGAGGGAAGGAAAAGGATTTATGAATAGCAACATAAAATTTCTTGTATGGTGACCCGTCTAGCCAAGATTTTGATTTCAAGAAAAAGAAACTGACTTAGATTAGCTTCTGTGAAAAATGAGGGTGTATGGTTACTATGAAGATACAGCAAATCACAGAAACAAGTAACTGGGTCTTGTTTGATTTGTAAAACTCAAGATTTGAGACTACTACTCTTTCTGTGGCTATATAATCATCCATTTCTGTTTGTCTCTGTGTTTCAGTTCTTTGCCTGCCTCTCTCTATAATTGCTACAATTTTCTAAGTCATCAGTTTGCACTTGACCCAAAATGGCTTCAGCCCCTAAGTCCTCATGACATTTTGGTTCAGGCTCATCTGGAACTGATTAAATTCTCTATTTTCTTATGACCATTCACATTCCAAATGTAGAATATTAATGTTTTTTATCCAGTGAATGAATCAGGTGGCAGTGAGTCAAGTTTTCATACCTCTGCCAGCCTGGTTTTATAAGGGTTACTAGGGTGTAGGGAAAGAAGGCTTTCCAGAAAGCACTGTAGGCCGACGTAAATAACCATGTTTGATATAGTGACAGATTTGTTTATGATAATCGCACTCAACAAATATTTCACTGAGCACTTTTAAAAAAATTTTTTATGGCCACACCTGCAGCATATGGAAGTTCCTGGGCCAGGGATTAAGTCCAAGCCACAGCTGTGACCTACACCACATCTGCAGCAATGCTGGATCCTTAACCCATTGCCCTGGGTTAGGGATCGAACCCATGCCTCCACAGTGACCCAAACTGCTGCAGTCAGATTCTTAACACACTGTGTCATAGCAGGAACTCCTCACTGAACACTAAATATGCACCAAACACTATTCTAGATACTGAGGATATAGCAGGGACAACAGACCAAAAAATCAGAGTGCCCTGATGGAATTTACATTCTTAGTATGACCTTTAACATCCTATTTCAAAGATAACTGAAAAAAAAAAAATGGAGTAGCAATGTTCTCATACAGTACATACAAGGTATTGAAATAACAGTACATGTGTATGTATCTTAATATATATGTAATATCTACATTATAAATATATACATATAATTTGTCAGTATCATAGTCATATTTGCTTTTACTTGGTTTACTGTCAGTGGTGTGTGAATTTGATTGTGTGTATATATTAAAAGCAACAATTGAGGTCTTTGGATTTTAAATTACATCTCCTTTACAAACTTTGTACAGCCTTTTTTAGTGTCCAATTATAATGACTATGAAAATACATCTTCCCCCGATTACAATTAAAAAGGCACTAAAACCCACGGCCAACAATGATTCCTTGCCAGAATATTAAAGAACCAATAAATTAGATTTAAAATATAAATGATAGACCATCCATCCTATTCTATTCTAAACGTAGATACAAATATTTTCTTGGATTTACCTGAGCCCAAAAATATATATACTATATACTACTATTGTAGTAGGTATGTAACTTCCTTAAGTTTTTTAGAAGAAGTATACTAGCAAACACAAAGATGATCAAAATTAAGGAGTTAGGAAATTTGCACATTTGCAGATACTTATGTATTTGAGTTGGAGTAAAATAAACACATAAAATTATCATGATGTGCGATCAGATGTTTCGTTTTATAAGTAGACATAACTTTAACGTCAGTGGTTCCGACTCTGAATGAGCACTGCTTCTGGCTACAACTACAGTGTTTGTGTGGAAAATGAATAAACCAGTTCTTCACTTCTCTTTTTAAGACTTTATATTGATCTAACTAAAGATGTTATTGGAATATTTGAACATTTGAATATATATTTGGAATTTGTTCAGCTTTGAGGTTTGAGATTAGCTATTTCAAGCCTATCAGCGATTCTATCTGACAAATATTAGAAAATTGATTTTGATACTCCAATACATAGATATTAACTATGAATGACTATCCTTCCTTAATAAATGCTAGATATATTTTTCTTTTACTTGGTGTTTCAATCACACAAATAATACATGGAAATATTCTTGTTAAGAAGATTAATCTATTCAGAAATATATAAAGTAAAATGTGAAAATCTTTTTTTAATGAGGCCTGCTTTTACTTCCTTATCTCACAGATAATTAGTTTGTCAATAGTTTGGTGTACATCCTTCTGGTTCTTTTTCTCTACATTGGCATAAATATATATTTATGTACATGTGCATATTAAAAGTCATATTAAATAATTCATATGAAAGATATTCTGGACACCTGATTTTTTTTAATCTTTCACCTACAGATATTTCAGATGTTCTTTCCTTTTTTTGGGGTGGGGGGACTACTGTACCTGCAGCGTTTGGAAATTCCCAGGCTAGGGGTTGAATTGGAGCTGCAGCTGCCAACCTACACCACAGCTATAGCAACACTAGATTCGAGCTGTGTCTGCCACCTACACACAGTGTCTATGACCGACACCACAGCTCACAGCAACCCTGGATCCTTAACTCACTGGATGAGGCCAGGGACCAAACCCACATCCTCATGGATACTAGTCGGATTCATTACTACTGAGCCATGATGGACTCCATCCCCAAGTCATTCTTAAGAATCTATAATATCTCATAAATATTGGTATATTTTGGAGCTGGGCTTTATTACATGAGAAATATTTGTACTCCTTTGAGTTTCTGAAACAAATATGATACAAAGCCTTTAGAAAAGTTTAAGGTAGAAATGAAACATAATTTCAGAAGGAACTTCCAACACTGGTTTTTTCTTTTTCCATTTCATTTTAGGTGAATTGGAGATCAAGTGAGGAATTTATATTTTGTTATATTTTCTAAGGGTTGAATTTAAAGTATAAGTGAGTAGCATTTAAAGTGCTACCTTCCTGTTACAAAGTGTCTTTCTATAACATAACCTCAGAAAGTTAAAAATTATAATAGCCTATAAATTTGCTGTTATTTCTATGGTACAAATAAAGAAACAGTCTCACAAAGGTTTAATGAGTTGTTCAGAATTATACAGAAAGTGAAAGGCAGAATCTGAAATTAAAGGCTCACATCTCTAGACTTTAAGACAGAATGCAAATTTGACTTTTTCTTCTTCAAACGTGTGGATTTTTTTTCCACATTGTTTTGAATAATAAATAGTGGTGTCTTACCTAATACTTGCATTAGGTATTCTAACATTTCTGCTTTCAAAAATATTAAATGTGGAATTTAGCAAGCTTTCTGAGTGTCTCGTCATGAAATATGTTTGATGATATGAGGGTTTTTTTTTCCCCCTATAAATGCACTTATTTAAGATGAGAAGATGTAAGCTTAGCCTGTATGATCTGAAATGACTTATATTGTTAAATCACGAACATTTTCAATAAAGTATCTGTTGGCCCCAGGTAATCAAAATACGTGTTTAATGAATTTCTTTTTCATTTTTTTCTTGGGTGGTTGTTATCCTTGGTTATAAGAATATGAAGTAATTGAATAGACTGGCAGCTTGCTGACACTTGGCCCAGTGCCCTGATTCTTAGCAGTTGAAACTATGGCTTCATGAAGAGCTCCTTTTATTTCCGCTCTAAAGGTGCTATACCATATGCCTTCAGACTTTGCTAGAACTTGCCAGAAGTGGGAAGTCATCACTATCAACGTGGTCATTACTTAACATTTCCAGAGTGCCAATCGTGTTCTTGGTGTGATAAGTACACAGAAGAAGTTCCTTTCCAGAGGGCTTGGTTTTCTGTAGGGGTGAGAGAGCAGATTTGGTCTTGAGTCTTCTTTTAACACTGGGAGGCAGGGGTGGGGAATGTGTAGTAGACATGTTGAGCCCATTCTACATGCTAGGATGCCATTCGCACTGCTTATTGATGATTATTATAATTCATAGTTTTATACATAGAACAAAATAGGTATATAGATATACATAGAAAAAAATGTATATTTACACACACATACACATGTATAAGTGTCGCAAGACGTGTTTCTACAATATTTTCTTAGCCTCTTTGCTGAAAACTCCATCTTGTCCTACTTTACTTTACCCCATCTTCCTGCTTGAAAAACAGTCACAGTGATGGTAAATGACTTAAGCTTAAGAACAAAGACCTAAAGGCATAAGTTATTTATAGGGTCAGCTGAATGAGGACATAATGGGTTGGTCTAGGCACACCGGACCTGTGCAGATTGGCATGCCGTTTACACAAGCACGATATGTCCTCTAAAGAATAAGAGAAGGAGGAACCTCATGGCCCCAAGTGGTTTATGAGTGGTCATTAGCAGAATATGCATTAGCAAAGAGAACCAAGGTGCAAACCTAGGGTTGCTGCAGATAGGCATGCTATTTGCAGAGCACAGTGAGGATTCTCTGAAATGCTATGCATAGATAGCTAATGCCAAGCTTTCTCAAATGCTAATGATTGTTACATGCCTAAAGGTCAGAGTAAAACTTAACCATCTACCAGCTATGTGACTTCTAAAATAATAAAATAATTTATAAAGTAATAAAAAAAAAACCCATTATATCCTCCACCTATAGCCCCCTCCTCACTTCACGTAATCCTAAAGAGCACAATAAAAGCAGTGTGGTTTCTTGAGGCAGTGCTCTTGGTCCCTGAGACCTTGAATCCCTGGTTCCCACCTTTACTTAAGACAAATGTCTCTGTGTCTTATTTTATGTTAACTTTTTTCCTTAAGTTTTACAGCACCTGTTCATTCCTCAGCCCCATCCTGCTGAGCTGGTCTCGGCATATAAGCAAAAATATACATACATTTCATTTTATTGGAAATTTTAAAAAATATATTGCTTTTCTGGCTTGCAGTGAAAAATTATATCTATTCCCCCAATATATCCAAGTGACTGTAACTTCCTTTTCCTAAGATAGAACATACTTATACTACTAATATAGAGAATGTGCTAAAAAATACACAGAGGTGTTTGTACATGTAAATATTTTTATACAAAATTATTTAGCCTCTTGAAATAATGGTTTACCACCCTAAAATGTCTGAACTGACAATTAGCATTGTTCAAAGATTAATCAAAGAATGTCTTTTACACCTCTGTCCCTATCTCCATATCTAAATATAGAGAAGCTTTAAGTTATTAAAAACTATCCTATTAAAACTAATTCTACTCAAAACTAAGTTGAGGCAGTCGTTGGTAGTAGCTGTTGGTTATAGAAGAATGTGATGGTGACAGAAAAATATACCTTAACACTTATAGTTTCATTCTGAAAGTGAAACTCAGAGACCAATGAGTTAAGCCATTATACGTCCATATCAGATAAGTGACTAAAGGGTTTAGGAAACACACAAGGTTTGTACTAGGGTGTGTCTTTATTGTGGGTACTTATATTAGCATAAAGATATAACTTAATCATTTGTACTACGTTCATTGTGAAATTGAAGGGGTTTGAAGAGAATGGAGTCTTGAAACTAGTAGTACAATGATAAGGATTTGACTTGAAAGTATTAATTTGTATTCCTACTATGTTTTTGTAAACATTTTTTTTTTTTTAAAGAACCAGACTCCCCTTTTCAAACTGAACCCAGAAATAAAACAGAGGGGTTCTGGTTGAAACAACATAAGGTACCTGGCCTTCCCTTTGCCCTGAGCAGTCTTGAGGCAACTTTGCAAAACCACAGGACTCTCAGGAATTTAGTTGGAAAACCATACCCTTGGGCGCATAACCCCCTAGTCTTGGCAGAAAGAGGCTTTAATTATAGGAAAAAGGCGTGGGGACACTGGCTAGTTAGTTCTTCTTGGATTTTGAGAACACTGAACAATCTTTGTGAACATGGCTCTGGGTTTGTAGTTTACATTTTATCAATCAAATTGGCAATGTGTGTTTTTTCTTCCATCAGTCTCTTGTGAGGATAGTTAATGTGAGTTTATCCTTGAAAGAGTATCCTAATTACTCTTGTGCTTGTTATGACAAACCCAGAGCTAACATCATTCTCAACGGTGAAAAGCTGTTTCTGGGATTACAGTTTTTAAAGGAAGAGGAAAACTACCTTTGGTAGTGCTCAGTCTACAACATGGCTCTAGGAAGTTGGTGCCAATCTCTGTTGCCCTGTTGATAATTAGCACTCCTTTACTGATTAAATGATGGGGCTGGGGTCTGTCATAAAAGTAGTCTTTTATACTTCCTCCTGTATTTCTTAGAAGTTTCATGGAAAGATGATTACCTTTTAGCAGAAAAAACAGATTTGTATTACCCTAGTCCATCAACATTATTCATCTTAGAGGGCTTGTTTTCCAATGACAAACCTATTAATTCTGATCAAATGCTGTTTCATGAAGACCACACATTGGTAAAATACTAAGTCTTATGAAGTATCTTTATTTATTTATTTATTTATTTGTCTTTTTGCTATTTCTTGGGCCGCTCCCACGGCATATGGAGGTTCCCAGGCTAGGGGTCCAATCGGAGCTGTAGCCACCAGCCTACGCCAGAGCCACAACAACGCAGGATCCGAGTCGTGTCTGCGACCTACACCACAGCTCAAGGCAACGCCGGATCATTAACCCACTGAGCAAGGGCAGGGACCGAACCCGCAACCTCATGGTTCCTAGTCGGGTTCATTAACCACTGCACCACGACGGGAACTCCTTATGAAGTATCAATTTGTAAAATAGTGGTCATATCTCTGAAGACCCGGTTTCAAATATACATGGAATATATATCTATTCTCCAAGCAAGATCACTCTTTTATATATGTTGCCTTGAGTTTTCAAAATACTCAATTTAGGATTGTTTATTAATGTGCAGTCTTGGCTCCTTGAACTGTGAAATAAATTGCATTTTTTTTTCTTTGTTATCCCTCAAGCAGAAATTTGGCTTCTCTGCTATTTATCATAGCTTCTCAGTTGTGCGCCCTTTCATTCTAGTTTGTTATACCTTATTCTAGATGGTTGCATCTATAAAAATAGCAATAAAAAGCCAAAAAAAGTTTACTTTAAGAATATTCAGTTGAAATCTCCTCTTGGTTTAAATATATTTTAATTTTGCATTTCTTCCAATAATCTGACGACTAAATTCTCTAGATTTTTAATTTTTAAAGTGATTTATTATATCTTTGCCACAAGTGGAAACATAGCTAACAAGTATTGAATGTCGAACTGTGTGGTTTAGAGATATTTTTGGTATTATTTCACCCATGGGTAACACATTGGCTTACAAACCAAGTAGAGTAGAATGAATAAAGTGGAATGAATAGAGTAGAAAGAATAAGAAAATTTCAAATAAATGATGTCTATTATAAGGGAAAATAATTTTCTACATCATTAAATTTTTTTTGTATTTGGTACTTTCCATGGAGGAAGTATTTTTTATATAGTGTGAGGACTAAGCGTTGGTTTTGAAATAGGTTAATGTCCACCATCCTATTGTCTTCATCATCAAAGAACACTAACCTGTCAAACAATCATCAAGTAATCTGACTTATCTCCCAGACCTCCTGCTAACATGTGTGATGAACAAAGCTGGTATAATACATGTTATACTCTCCTTAGCATGATTCCACAAGACTGAAATAATACCTGTAAAAATAAATTTTAGAATCCAAGGTGGTATTCTTATTTGCAGGGGCATCAAGATATAGTGATAATGCATGCAGGATTTGGAGACAGACTTTCTTGGTTCAAATTGTCACTCTTACTAGATGTTTGACCTTGAGCAAGCTGCTGGATAGCAAAGTGCCACAATTCCCTCATCTGCAGAACAGGGCTAATAATAATCCATATCCAATTGTGTTGTTGTGAGGATTAAATGAGATAATAAGGTAAAGCACTCAGCACAGGAGCTGGGACACCATAAGTGTTCCTTGCTCTTAAATAACAGTATTTAAATATCTTGTGTAATATCAATTTTTGAATTACTCTGTGATGCCTGGTTCAAAGCATTCAAAGCTTGTTAAAAACAAATCAGACTGAAGTCTTCTGGTTCCGATCACAAATGACCGTATGGAAGAGATTTATTCCCTTTAGAAAAAGGAAGTCACAGGGACACTGCCTCGGCTGTAGGAAATCTCAAGAAATATCCTCAAGTTCCTTTTCAGCTGTGGTATCATCTTTCTAAATCCAGAAGTTCAAACTGCTTTTAAAGAAGTCACTCAGTTCTTCCTTCTCCCAGGAATATTTTCATTAGGCTCATCATTTCATCCAAATCAATACTCCTCAAATTATGGCAGTTTTCAAGACTAAAATTCTTTACACCTGGTTTTGAATTTGTGGGAAATGCCACCCCCCCAACTCTGTGTAATGTTTTCTGCCATGACAGGGCCTCACTGGGGAAATCCTAACTGAAGATAATAGCATGATATATTAAATGTTGCCAGTATTCCATTTAATATTAAGCAATTGCATAGCAGCCTTTTTAAATACCTAAGTTAAAAGTGATACATTAATATTGAATACACTGCTACTGTAAGGTCCCTCCTTCTTCTGATTCCAACGTTTAAGTGTCAACCTACTATTACAAGAGTTTACTATTTTATTCTTGCTCCAAAATGGCATCAACGGTGATGGGGTGCTTTCAGGGGATTGTTGAAGAGAATTTTTGCAACAAAGGGGTAAGCTTGAGGAAACGCATGCCATCCACTCTAGGCATGGCAATGCTTTACCTCAGCACTCCTTACATCCACACACCCCCTAATCAAACAAGCAGCTTTATGGCATGCGCAATTGCAACTGAAGGATAACCGACTTCCGCAGAACCTGCTTCTACAGGATTTCCTGTCCAGAAACGACTGGTGTGGTCATCTGTCTCTAAATGGTTACAGATCATCAAGTTAGCAAGACATCCCCCTCCCCTGTTTCTGTGCGTTTTAAAAACAAAGGAGTCGAAGTGACCAAACCCTGTCATTGGCATATTCTCTCTCTGGACTTCTTTGATTCCCTTTCTTTTCATTGGGTGAGAAGGAGAACAACAAAACCCAGCCAACGAAAACCCTCCCTCCTCAATTTGTTCAAGGTGTTATTTCCCTGGGAGGTTATTTACAGGTTTCTCACGGCTTAGCTTGCCCTGCCTGGGGATCACTTACTGAAAGAAGAAATCTGCTCTTTCTTTTTCGGGGCGAGCTGTGCCTTTAACCCCTTTGGCCGGCTCTTCCTGGGAGGCAAGCGAGGCGTGCTGCAGTGACTGGGAACCCACCTAGAGGGCCCCCTTGACGCCAGCACATCCCCTGTCGGGCGGCAGCCTCTGCAGCCGAGCGGGCTGCTGCAGAGTTAATGTACAGTACCACGGAGCCTGCAAGTGTCCTGAGCTGCTCAGAGCCGGCCAGACGGCACAGCCCAGGGCAGAGGAGGCGGCTGCGACGATTCCAAAGGTTCTGCTGGAAATTCGGCGCTGGGGGACCCCAGCGGGAGCCTGTTGCCATTGTGTTTTAAAAGCATGCAAGGTCTGTATAGCTCCGGCACGAGAATCTTTCAGAAGCTGTCAGAGCATCCGAGTAAATGACACCTACTGGGGAATTGAATTGGGGGTAAAATAGAAAGAGAGAGGAGAGAGAGAAGAGAAAAGAAAGACAGCGGGGGAAGAAATTCTTAGACAACGGCTCACTTGCAGCTGTGAGAATTCATTTTCTTTTCCAAGGCAAAATAAGAAAAGCCCGCACATGGTTTTGATAACAACAAATTAGAGGGGTTTCTGCAGTGAAAGGATCAATAGCTTAGTCATTTGACTGAAAGAGAGCAGACAGCCTTATTATGGGGTTAGGCAGCAGAAATGAATTTCCTCATGACAGCACCTTCTGAAGTCATGATGGGAGCTCTTGGGGATCCTGTCCTGCAAAGCAGATATTGCTCCTTGCCTCCCTACTTTTGCAGTTGAAAACCAGCAATTCTGAGATTGGGGAAGGAAGTTGGCTTTTGGTTGTACGTGGTTTCCAGGTTTTTGTCCGACAGGTCTCAGAAAGCCCTGCGTTCAAGTGACCACACATGAATATGTGCCTAAGAAAGAAGAAAAAGCAATATTCATTTCTAAAGGACAGCATGGCAAAGCAACCTGAAGTTTTCCATTTCCCTTCCAACACTTCTTTAACAAGGATAACAAGAAACTGTCTTTTGACTCCTTTTCGCTCACATTCCAGAGACCTTCCTGTGAGGATGCATTAATTTTCACTCTAGGCAGTTGGATTTTACCAGGACAATATTTGTCACCATTTAGGATTAGCGACTGAACTGGTTATTTTAGTGTGTTGACTAACTAGTGGAACCTAAATGGATGGACCCATCCCTGCAGTGCTGTGATGTTTCTTTCTTCAAAACCTGGAAGGGCTTTTGTGATTGCTTTTTGTTTTTTGGGGGGGCTTTTTTATGGAATTCAATACTTGTTGCAATAATTGCCCATGATAGCTGCTCAAACAGGAGAGTTGAAATTCATCTATGAAAATCACTACATGTAAAATCTGAGGCGAGGAAAACATTAATGACAGAAGATCTGCCAACATGATGCATGTGAATAATTTCCCCTTTAGAAGGCATTCCTGGATATGGTGAGTAATCAATACCCCTTTCAGTTCTTAAAACTCAGAATTAGAAAATTCCAGGACAGGTGCTGGAGGCAGATTTGTCTTAAGAATATTGGTATCGAGCAAAGATGAAAAGTAAAACATGCTTAAAACCAAATGTTGTCTGAGAAAGTAATAGTTATGCAATAACAAATTACTTGTAATATAAAAGCATCCCAAATAAGAAGTCAGGGATGAGGATGTGGACAATTGCTAACATTTCGTAGAGAGATGCAGAAAAACAAAAACAAAAAAACTTTGAGAATGGCAGCTATTTCATAAGTGGAAGAAAAAGGGAGTTTCGAGGTTTGAGTTTTGTTCTTTTGTTTTCTTTTATTTGAAAATTCCCTGGGGAAGGACACACATGCATTTCTGACATCCATGTGAATTTGCTTTGGCCTTAGGTCTTTTTGAATTTCCAGAAGAAGGTTAAGGGAAAACTTAGAATGTTGACTTAATTTTAAAATGACATTAAGATGAATTGGTGCCTCACACTTAAATATTTTTAACTATTCGAGAAATATTTCTACCAGAATGAACTAATTTAATAGAATGCTTACAAATGAATGATGAAGTGCTCAGACTCACATTGAACTTGCTCAGTGCATTGATATGTGGTCCTATATTAAGGTTTAATGCAATGTATTAAGGTCCCTGGACATGTGACATCATGTACCATTTCTTGTTAGAGTTTGTGACTAAATATTTATAGGAACTATTACTGAGGGTATTATAAGGGCAAAGCTCATCACTGAAAAATTGCTTGTTTTTACCACACCTTTAAGGTTGACTGGTTTCAATCTCTCATAGCAGAAACTTTGTGAATACATGATACAGGCACCTTTTAAGGTTTTGTGGCTACTAACATGGTTTGGTTTGGATACTGCAATGTGTTTCATTTTTGAAAGTATTCCAGGTAAATTTTTTGGCTGGCCTTGGGATAAGTAATATCTATCAAGTACATTTCTGAGGATTTCCTGGCTATTTTATGACAGTATCTCAAATGAGATCATCGTGATATCTTAAGGCTCCACCAAAATCCCCTGCTGGTTTGTTGCAGACGTATCAGCTTATTAGCTGAAAATCAGAGACAGGTGGGTGACGTCCTCTGTCACTGGGCAGGTACTCATCTTCTATCGATATCAGATACATCCAGAATCGACTCTGTGGCGTAGCTCCCTTCTCTGCCATCTAGAGCCACTGTCCCCAGTATCTGATGTGCTTGGGAGGGAGCCTGGGTGACATGCCTGCAAACCTCAGTGGCCCACTTCCAAGTGCATCATCAGAGTTCGCGACTCAGTGGGAGCTTTGGTGCCATCGCCTTGCTGGTCCTGATAGTGAGGGACAGGCATCAGCAATAAGATCTTTGTCCTTACAGATACAGTCACGTAAAATAGACTTTAACCCTGAGATTAAAAGGTCCTGGAAACAGCCCCTGGCACGTAGTAGGCATTTGCCAATTAAATATATGTATCTTTGATCTATTCCTTATCCCTTCTTTCAAGGGCAATGTTGTAACTACTAAGATTTGTTTGGGGGGGAGGGAAATGACCATTCTCATTTCTATAAACTGTACTTTGCTATAAAGCAACAGTTTCTGTTATGCCTAAGCCTTATTGCTTGGATCTATTTGTTTACATTGCAGTGGGAAGGATGCGTGTACTCTTTGAATGCCTCACATTATAACCAGCTTTTATGTTGCTGCATTTACCTCACCTCTACTTTTGACTGGAAAGAAATGAGCTGTTCAACTCTGTAGTTTTTGAAAGAATGCAAATGTGCTTATTCATGCTCCTATAGATCTGTAATATATATGTTCGAAAGGGGTGTGGAGAAAGAGAGCCCTGGTGATTTTCTTTTGTGCCTGAAGCCAGGTAACCTTTCATCCATTTCACTGCATGACGTGCCAGTTTGTTGGTGCTGTGGCCAAACGGAGCCACTGTGGAGTATGAGTGTTCCATGTATCTGTTCTTACCTGGGCCCTTTAGAAGGATTCATTAATAAGATGTTGAATTCCAAGAAAGAAGGTGGTAGTTTTTTCTAGGTGACCCAATTAACGTCGTGCTTGGTCTCAATTTCTCCCATTGTTGTTTCTTTCTTATTTATAACCTCACCTTTCATTACTGAGGTAAGAGATTGTGGGCATTTGTTGACAGAAAACCTTCTTTCTCTTTGTCCCATTGCAAGAGTCCCCATTGGATTGGATTCCATACTCGAGAATTATCCTGCTAAGGAGAAAGGATTTGCCAACTTGTTCTCCTTTTCATCTTCAGAGACGCTTTACTCATTCTCACACACAAGTCTTTTTTTCTTTTCTTTTCTTTTTTCTCCCCCACAAAGGGGGCAGATGAGAAGTTGGCAACAGCTCAATGCCAGGGAATAATAAATATCTTGAAGGAGCTGCATGCTTCGGGTTTCGCAAGCTCGTCTCTATGAAGGCTCTAAACCCTTTGGATAGGTAGGACACAGAGGTGCACTCCTTTTCTCTTCTGTTTATTGAGGAGTAAGATGGAGGGAACATTTGAGTTGCACGAGGTATAAGAGGAATCTTCAAAAGTCTATCAGAAGTAATGAATGGTTCCAGTAGAAACCTATGAGGAGGCTTCCTCCTCTGACTCTCATTCCTTCTGCCCTGGACTGGTATGTTGATAATTGAGCAAGAGTATTACAAAGTCATTGTTTATTGGTTACAAGTTAAAGTTAATAAGTGGTCTTATTACTTGTTTTAATAGAACACTACCTTGGAGAGCTAAAAGAGTGGTATAAAGAATGTGTTTTCCTTGTTTAAAGCTACATTAGAAAAATCTGCTGGAGGATTTTATTGCGAAGGCTTCTTTCCATTACACTTTTCAACCTTTTTACTGCCAAGCCAAACAAAGATAAGGGTTTGCCTCACTAGGTAAATAAGTACTATATAGCTCTTATTTCTCATTCTGGTTGGTTGTGAAAATATAGTGGTAGCCTGGCAATTCAGGATTGGGTCTTCTTGTGTGGTTGGAAGAAGGGAAATACAAGTCAGCTTTCTAGGAATTTAAATTTTATCTCATAGCAATTAAGAGGAGTCTTTAAAAGGAATCGTTATGTAGGGGTCCAATAAGAGTGACATAAAATAGTGTACCTAATGCATATTTGCAGCTTTTTGCCTTACTTAAACATGTATAACAACAATGTATAATCTGTTTATAAAAACTCTGTAATTTCATGCCAGAAACACCAGGGCCAGGTTGCCTGCAATTGAATTTTACATTTATTAAAGTTAGGAGGGTGTTTTATTGAAATTCCTTGGCATCTTTTATGATGGTCTCAGATCCAGAGAGGATGGTGGGAGATTGAAGCCAAAGGCCCCTCCTGGGGGAGGCTGGCCTGTGCTGCTGGCTATGGGCTCCTCCAAGGAAACCTGAGGAAGATCTGGGACCAGTCATTGTAGATGTTAATGAACTGTTTTGCTTATTTGATGCTTTGGATTTTAGTTTTTAATGCTCACACATTGAAATGCCTTTTTTTTTTTTTAAATCCAACTCTCTGTGTGCTGCTGAGAAGTAGCTTTGATCAAGAGGCAAAATGGGGTGATTATAGCACTTTGACTCAACACTGAGTCTTATTTTTTGTTTTTCTCTTTCTAAGCTCCCCACATCCTTCCATTGGACTTGCCCTTTCCAGGTTCCTAGTAAGAGTTAATCTAGAGAGTCACACTTTGATTGTTCCTCTGTAAACCACAGGTTCACCTCATATACTAACTGGCCTTCTTTTCTTTGATCAAAATCCTTTATGGAATGGAGCAAGACGTAAATATATACACATATACATGTATATATATTATACATATGTGTGTATACATACACACACATTTTCAACAACAATCCAATAAATAAATAATTGGAGAAAGGCAAGATGACCTGCTTGTTAATGAAAGAATAATCCCTCTTATCTAGCCTGTTAGAGTCTCTCTTTTAAGTTTTTTCTTCTCTTCCTATATCAAAATGACCAAACTCAACCTAGAATTCCATTTTCCCGAGTTTATATTTTGGCCATGGCATATAACAATATGAGAATTTTAGTGGGTGGGTGAAACACTGAGTTTGATAACTGTGTATGCATTGAAGGACAAAATGGATTAAGCCTCTCTCATGTGAGATAACAGAGCTCTGCTCGTTTTAGTCAACCTAAAATTCTGCCAGTGCCTGCTTGTTTTCTAATGAGATTTCAGGTCACGGCTGACCTTGCTTTAGTAGCATCTCTTTCCCTGAGTGACGAAACTACCCAGAAATCCAGCATACAAATACCAGACTCTCTGCTTGATTCTGAATTCCTGTTCTGGTCACATACGATTTATTTATAAACACATATGGCCAATAAAAGTTTAGATAGAGCTCATCATTATACAGACTCATCTTATTCACAAATCCCTGGGGCTTAGTCGTTACGTCAGCCATTGTATAAGGCCTAAGTTCAGGTTTAGATACAATACAGCAAAGATTTTCCTGTAGGAATAGTGATCCTATTAAACATATAATTTGTCTCCTGGTTTTCTCTTTTACTGTCTTTTATTGCCTTTAGCTGTAGTCTCCTTAATTTCTGTTAGTAATACTTTGTAATTTAAATCTGAAAATAAAAATTCTTTTTTTTTTTTTTTGGCGTTTACATTTTTAAAAACTTGATTAAGTAATGGTATGAGAGAGGTGAAAAATAACCATCAGTGATATCAGTGTGCCCCCAACTTATAAAAATTAAATATAATTTTCAGTGCCAGCAGACTTTCTGCCATAGTAATGCAGTTGTGTCTTTGAATGCTGATATCCTCAATGGGCTAAATGGGAGGCCCAAGCCAGGGAGCTTTTAGACAATCCCTACAAAAGAAAGAAAGAGAGAAAGTATTCTCCATCATATGAAAATGACTAGCTATGAATCGGGGATGTTTTGCTTCTATTAAATTCTTAACTTTTCACCGCCTTGTTTTTGCACACATTTTAGCTGTCTTCCACTAATGCTGCAGTATCCAGAGGTGGAGAAAAATAGGTGGAGGAAAATAGTTCAGAATTCTGAGAGGAAGATCCCAAAGAGGGAACCTGATAACCAGTTTCCTACTTGCCTCAGGCTAGAAGTTTCCTCCTTCCTTCCTTCTCTCCTTGCTTCCTTCCTTCTTTCCTTCTCCTGTCCTCCCTTCCTTCCTCTCTTTTTCTTTTCTTTTCTTGAGCAATAGCTACACTTCACCTCTTTCTCTCCTTCAATCACACCCTCACAGACAGCTGTGCTCATAAATTTTACCAGGCCAAGGTTAGCTTCTGTAATGTCTTACCACTCGATGGAGCATTGTATCGGGTTTCTAGTTATTACAGAAGTACTAGCCTAGAAACAGACCCGAGGCAACATATTTCAACGGGAGATTATGCTATATAAACTTTGGGGATATATATTTGGTTTCAAAGATGGATAATCCAGATTCTGTGTCTTTAGGTGATTGACTGGGAGAAAACAAAACAAACCCCTCCCAGTTTCTGACTCTAATTCTGGTGTTACTGCTTTGTGTGACCGTGTGAAAGCTCTTCACCACCTGTTGAAAATGAATCATTGAATATTTACCCACTTGATGTTGAAGCCTAGACTATTAAAGAAACTCTCTTAGCACATTGGTAAGAATAACTTATTAGACAGACTGTTAAACGATGACATGCTAAAGTCTTTTGGGTGAGTTTCTCAAATATAGGTAGCAAATCATACAGTATGCTTCATGGAAGAGATCAGCACTGATTGGACTCAGGCCACATGTTTTCACATAAATGACATCCTTGAATGGTAACAGTAACCTTCAGAAGTGAGTCTTATTTAAATCCCCTATTGCAGATAAGGAAAGTCATGTTCACAGAGGGTTAAAAACTCACTCAAGGTCACATGTCTATTACTTAGGGACACTGACCCATTGAAAACCAGATCTGGCCTCATTTTAAAACCCGTTGTCTTTTTATCCACCATATTGTTGTGTGGCAGATGTCTTAGCACTTGGTCCAAGGACCTTCTGGAAAATAGATTAGCAATAAGACCAGAGAAAATAAGTGGATTCACTGTTAGTTAGCAAGCTGGGGAAACATATGGGAGTGCCTAGTGAATGTTACTGGACTTTCTCTGAGAATCCCCTCCTGGTCATGTTAGGACTATGACTTGTACTTCACCCACATCAGCCCATCTTTTGGTGTTCTCTTGAAGTTTCACAAAGAATTTGAACTAACCCATGTTCTCAGGGTTACTCTGGCCTATGAGGTTTTTTTTTCCTGTGAATTAAAGGTGGTTTTCTGGGCAGATGTCTTAGGAAACAGGCCCCCACTTTAGGCAGATGAATTGGAAATGCAGACTGTGGTGCTTGGTCATTGGGCAGAGCTCTGTGCCAGGCAAGGGGCACCCCTTCCTCTGTGCACAGCCTCAGCCCAGGGAGCAGAGATGAGCTTGGCCTCACCCACCGAGCTGTCAGGCAGTGATCAAACTGCATGGCCCTGGCCAGGCTTTGACCTAGGCTCCACTCTGATGTGGAAGGCAGTTGTGACAGTCAATCAAATGAAATGCTTTTGGGAGTTCTTTGCTGACAATAAAAATTATATAAGTTTTGGGTTTTGCTACCATCATTATTACTTTCTCCCTAGTGTTTTAACTACAGGTCTTTAGAAAAAAAATTGGGGGCGGGGCACAGGTAAAGAACATTAAAATCTTCTATAATCACAGCTAATGCAGAATAACCAAAGAAACAGTTTAATCACAACATAGCCCAGTATCTGAGCTGCTGGAAAATGCCGTTCTTAGTGAATTGGATTAGAACATGCTGATTTATTTATGCATAGGGGATGCCTAGATGAATATGATAATAGTCCTGCCCTGAAGATACCCATAGACTAGTGAGGAGAACCTCCACAAAAACAAAGGATTGCAAAATAGTAGGGAAGTGTATTAATATAGGAGTAGACAGCATGTTATAGGAGATCAAAGAAGAAACACCTAAACTGGCTGCTCCAAATACCTTAACAAAGTCTAGAAATGAGGGACTAAAAGTATATCTTATGGACTTGAGAATTAGTAGTTACTGGCAACACTTTGCAGAGGGGCATAAGGGTGTGAGTTATTACTTCAGGAGTTATAAAGGCAGAGAAAAGTAATACACATTGCTTTCAAAATTTTGGACTAGAGGGACCAAAGGATGGGGAGAGGGGAGGAGGGTGGGAGGTGGAAGGGGAAGAAGACCCAGTAGTTAGTGAAGAACACCAGGTAATTTTAAAGGTCTAGGAGCATGTCCCAAAGGAAGGATCCAGAGATGGGGCCTGGACAACAAGGGAAGGACATGACTTCTTCCAAGATAGGAGGCCCCTGTGGGTAGAAGGATGCTGATAATATAGAGATGAGGGAGGTAAAAGGGGAACTCCAGGCCATTTAGTCTCATGCTCTCTGTCTTCTTTGGGAAGTGAAATTCAAAATCAGATCTCAGAGAGAGGGCCCTGGGGAGGGAGGAGGAGGAGCTTAGTCAGTTAAGGGACAGTTTCTGTGGAAATTGGAAAGGCTGCTAAAGCAGGGAGTGTTGGCATGTCCAGCGAGGTGGAAAAAGGCAGTGATGCTGAATGAATATATGGAGTCAATGAAGGCTATTTCACTCTGCTTTTAAAATTACTTATGCAAAGCATTATATCAAGAAAAGGGGCAGATATGTGACAGGAATACAACGATCCTTAATTACTAAATTAAGAACTATTTGGTAGTGAGTTTCTCCTGTTGATTGTGTTTTGGGGATTCCAAAGAGTGCAGAATCAATTTTATTGTTTTTGTTTTCTCCTTGATAGTGGTAGAAGCAGCTTTATGAACATATTATTAGTTTGTAGTTCCAATTTCATGACCTGATTTTGGAAGTGGGAGATTTCCTAAGCTGCCTTGAAATAACTCTCGGGTGACAGAAGTTCTAAGATTTTTGCCTGGAATTTTCTCTTCAAATGAATAAAAATCACAGTGGGGAGAGAAGGCAGAACGATTCCACTTTGCTCACTTTTTAAATAGGAACCTACCTTTCTGTGATTTATGTTGTAATGTCACATATCTGCTTATACGTAACCTGTTTTTATAAAGATTTCTTCAAAATCCTTCTGAAATTTTCTTGAAAGTGTCCCCAGGCTCTGGGAAACTTACTGAAAGTTACAAAATATAACATGACTTTAACCAGAACTGCTATAACCTAGTTTAAATATTTATAAATTTAAATTCTCTTTTATGTTTCCATGATACCCTGAGGGGGGGGTTGGAGATGACAAATATAAGATGTAAATTGAGAGAGCATTTTAAATAGCTTTATAATTTTTTTAGGCCATAATTATAAACTCTATCATGTACCATGAGTTTGGGAACTATGAATTACATTTTATCTCTTCTAATCATTAGCTCTTTCTCCCAAGTCAGCAGAGCTGACCGCTTTAATATTTTTGGTGCCCAGTGCTCACGATTTCTTTGTACAGGGCTTTCTTCGTGGAGTTTCTGCTTTAGCTCCAGAGCTCTAAATAAGGTCTGAGCAATCCTAGTCATTTATAAGGAAACTTCATTCTTCCCACCCTTCTAGTTCTTGTGTTTTTCTTCTTAAATCTGAAGATGAGGAAGTTGCTCTAAATGATTGCTGTGGTGCTATAAAAGTACCTTTAGTTCTGTATCTTACCTTATCAGTTTACTCACTTCTGTCTTGTTTAGGCTTAACTGCATTCAATTAAAAGGAATGCTGAGAAATAATACCCTGATTAACAAACTACTCTAGGGCTGAACTCTGAGGCTTATCTGAAGCATTTGGTTCCTCCTGTAGAAAATCCTTTGTCTCAGATTTCCCTGGTTGTTTTAGCAGTTAAGGATCTGGTGTTGTAACTGCTGTGGCTCAGCTCTTGGCTGTGGGTTCCATCCCTGGCCTGGGGAACTTTTACATGTTGTAGGCATGGCAAAAGAAAGGAAGGAAGGAAGGAAGGAAGGAAGGTAGGACGGATGAAAGAAAGAGAAAAGAAAACTCGTAGTTTCTCAGTGTTAGATATTTGGCCTAATTCCTTGTACATGAAACTTCACTTTACTCAAGATTATCATACTAAGTGAAGTAACTCAAGAGGAAGACAGATATCATATGCCATCATTTATATGTGGAACCTAAAAAATGACACACACAAGCAAGACAGAAATAGTCCTATAGACATAGAAAACAAACTTAGGTTACCAAAGGGGGATAGTTGGGGAGAGGGATAAATGAGGATTTTGAGATTAACAGATACACACTACTATGTGTAAAATAGACAACCAAGAATGACCCACCATGTAGCATAGGAAACTCAACTCAATAGCTTGTAATAACTTAGAAAAGAATCTGAAAAAAGATTTGTGTTAACTAAATCACTTTGCTATACACCTGAAACTAACACAATATTGTAAATCAACTATACTTCAGCAATAATTTAAAAAAAAAATTAAATAAAAAACATCCTTTTTCACGGATAACATAGCAACTTTATGCTCATTAATTCCGATATTCAGTAACTGAGAAAGTCTGTCTCACATACCATTTATGTGTTCCTCATGTCTTCCCAACTCTTCTTTTGGTCAAAAGTCTCAAGCTTATCCTTGTTCATACAGCCTTCATTTAGTCTCCTCAAATAGCGTACGGTGAAGTTCTCAATGTCAGAAACCTAGTTGTTGTGTTACTTTGTGTATGTGTGTTTGCTTAGATTTTAAAGAAATAATTGGTATAATGATGGAGAGGCCCTTGATGTTCTAGAGAAGAAATGTTAGCAAGTTGATAGTGAGCCATTTGACAAAATCCCAGGGTTCCTAAGAATAGTGGAAGAGACTTCCCACAATTCAAAATGTGGTGTTGGAATCTTGGCGTTTGTGGTCTAAAAGAAGAAAATATTTGTGGAAAAAGTCCCATTTTCTAGAAAATAATCCAGGCAAGATTTTTGAGAGAGGTGACGTGTTCTGGTGGATCAGGATGTCACCAATTTGAGAGGGGTGACATGTTCTGGTGGATCTGGATGTCACCATTTTAAAGGTGGAACACATTTGGCCAGGCCTTCCCTGTACATGTCACTTCAAGGAACATTCTGTGACCAGGCTAACCTGGGACACATCACAGAACAAGTCACATTGCATTCTGTTCATAAGGGCGGCCACCTTGACACTTTGTTCTACTTTCTCTCCTCTGCTCCAGAACAGTGCTACACCCCCAGGTACTCTTAAATTTTTCTTTGACTAATGAGTATGCACAAAGACAAGGATGAATAACAAGAATTATATGGTTGGATATTATTTAATTAAATAGCCTTTTGTATTATTCAAACTGTTATTGTGCCATGTTTTAAGATGAAGCAAGGGGACTTATGCTATAAAATAATAAAGCTAATAATAATAAATATCACATTTGAGAGGTTATTACTGCCAGGTATAGACTAAATTTTTTATGTACATTATCTCATTTAATCCTTCCCAAAATCCATTAGAAGGGTGCATTAACTACTTTGTAAGTGTGCAGCCACAGGTAAATTATTTAACCTCTCTCTGGGCTTCAGTTTTCCCACTTGTGAAGTAGGGACAATAAATAGTTCTCCCACAATTTGGAGGTTCCTCAGGAAGCTGAACATAGAGCTACTGTATGATATAGCAGTTCCTCTCCTGGGCATGTATTTGGACAAAACTACAATTCAGAAAGATACATGCACCCATATGTTCATAGCAGCACTATTCACAATAGACAAGACATATAAACAACCTAAATGTCCATCAAAGATGAATGGAGATGTGGTACATATACCCAATGGAATACTGCTCGCCATAAACAACAGCAAAATAATGCCATTTGCGACAACATGGATGCAACTAGAGATTCTCAGACAAGTGAAGTAAGTCAGAAGGAGAAAGATAAATACCATATGATATCACTTATATGTGCAATCTAAAATATGGCACAAATGAACCTATCTACAAAACAGAAACAGACTTACAGACCTAGAGAACAGACTTGTGGTTGCCAAGGGGGCTTTGGGTGGGAGTGGAATGGACTGGGAGTTTGGGGGTAGCAGATGCAAACTATAACATTTAGAATGGATAAGCAATGAGGTCCTACTGTATGGCACAGGGAATCTCTTGGGATAGACCATGATGAAATGTAATGCAAGAAAGGGAGTAAGTGAGTGTGTATGTGAATGAATGACTGGGTTACTTTGCTGTACAGCAAAAATTGACAGAACATAGTAAATCAGTTATACTTTAATAAAATTTTTAAAAAAGGAAAAAATTATTCTCATTTCTTTGGGTAGCTCTGAAATTTAAATGAGAACACCTGTCACTCAGTGAGTAAATGCTGACTATTGTTATTGTACAGATTCAGAGACTTAGGCTGTGGAAGACTAACCAGGTTGCCCAAGGTGATCTAGTTGTGTAGTGGCAGGCCCCTTCCAACCTAGGACTTCCCCTTGGCTCTCACTTGTTTGGAGGACCACACTGCTTCTTCTGTATCACATTCCTGAAACTTTTCAGCATGTACCAGAAACAACACCTTGGGCTGAGTTTGGATTATGGGGAATAATGCATTTTTCTTCATCTCTCTGACTTCAGCAAGAATCTCCTACCCTTAGAAAACTTATATAAATTTCCATAAAATTTGTCATCTTGAGCATAAATAATTCCCACACACATCTTGGTTTCTGATATTCAGGAGATTTAACTGCCTTTGCAGAGGCAGCCATCCTGCTGAATTGTGTTTATCTCTCCAAATACTATTGTTTTAAATCACCCCCTTATCTAAGACACTAATTATTTCTTTAAAACCGTAACCAGTTCATTTATTTACAGGAATCTTTCTTTCCTTGAAGATGTTTGTGCTTTATCTTTCTGACAAGACAATATTGTGACAATTAATCTGCACCTGGTCCATATCTTCACTTATAACATATGTCCTTTCTTCACTTATAACATTTATATTACATTTTAATGATTTTTTCTTAATACATGATATAGTATTTAGACATAGCCCAGCCTCCATGTATAGCTCTTCTCTTCTCTTTTCATACACCTTGCATTTCCAAGCTAGGCTCTAAAAATGCCATCTCCTTCATATCTCTTCTCTTGCTTAAAAAATGTATTGGCTCTATATCATACACCAAATAGCATAGGCCCTGCTCACTTGGCCTCTGCCTTCCTCATCTAATGCATACATATCAGCTGCTATTAGTATTAATGTTACTTCTCTTATTTTTCTACCATACATATCCTATATTGGAGTTTTCCATATATATACATCTTTAAGACTTTTCTTCTCAAATTATTAGGCACTTTTTAGATACACTGTGATAGGCACACAGAAATTAGGCAATAGTTTCAATCCTTGAACATCTTATTTGAATATATACCTAACTCTCCATGTACAATTGTTTAGTTTTCCTTTTTAATCAGAAAATGTATTTTATCAGATATATTGCCAATGGATTCTTTTTAGACTCATAAATTGCTTTAGACCCATGAGTTGCTTTTGATTTTGACAAATATATTAAGTCATGTAATAATATCCCATTTTCTTTTATTTGCCTTTGCAATATCCTCTCTCCCAGTTCCAGACCCCAGCAACCAATGATCTGATTTCTATCTCTGTAGTTTTGATTTTTACCAAATGTCAATAAGTGAAATCTTAGAGTTTCATGTTTAGTATTGAAGTCACAAACATTTTTAAGTCATAGAACCCTTTCTTCAAGTGGTGACTTAATGTATAAAATAGATATGGCAGGTATTGGGAAGCAGCTTTGTATAAATGCTGTACTTTTGAGGAGGGACTGGGGAAGCTGGAGCCCACCTAGTCATCAGCCACCTCCATGACCCCCTGCACCCCTTGCTCTAGTGTGCTTGAGGGCCTCCATGGTCTCTGAAGTCACTACCCTGCTCGTGATGGGCCTTGTATTGGAATGTACTTCCACCTTCCTGCTTTTTGCCATGAGAAATTCCTACTGATCCATCAAACTTGGTTTTCTTGGCCTTCCTTGAACTCCAGGTAGGGTTCAGCTTACCTTCCCTTCTAGAGCTCCTGGTACTTCCTATAGCATAGTCAATGTTGCTATATAGTGATTTCTTTCCTAGTGCAGAGAGATAGCTGACTTAGTAACAAAGAGCTCTGACTCTGGATCCAGAGTGGCTGGTTCAAATCTGGACCCAAGCTTTCTAGCTATGCGACCTTGGCAAGTTGTTTAACGTCCCTTTGCCTTGGTTTTCTCATCTGTAAAATGGAGGTCATAATTTTCTTCATCTCATAGTCTGCTCTAAGGATGGAATGTTAGAACATAGGTAAAGTGCTTGGAAGGGCACCTGGTTGGTACACAGGGGCTCTGACACAGCGAGGTGCAACTGGAGCTGGTGTGCAGCACTGTTGTATTGGGCTCCCCCAAAGGAGGCTTCCAAAGGACTTGAGTGCAAGTGACTTATTTGGGAGATTATCCCAGGAAACATCAGTGGGGGAGTATGAAACTGAGGTAGGAAAGGGGAGAAAGTGCATACAGCGTTCTTTGATGATCAGGTAATGGAAGTGGGTACTTGGACTTCACTCCTACTGGGGGGCCTCTAGGAGATGATGCAGAATTTGCTTCAGAGTTGTTCTAACCAAGAAATGAATACATTTCAAGATTTATCCTCCAACTCCCATTCTTCATTAGCTGATGACTACTCCTAGCACTGAATTTCTGGCATTCCAGCCTGATCCATGTGCAGGCAGAGCCCCAGGTAGAGCCTTGCACATGTTTAGACTAGGATTCCATTGGTGTGTTGTTGCTGAGGGCATGTAGACGTGACACTGAACAGTGATTGCTGCAGGTCTGTGAACAGAATTCTCCAGAGCTTTCTGTCTTTTCTCTTTCTTATTTTCTCTGGCCCATGTGCTAGGCCTCCATAGATCTTTGTGGAGTGAAGGAATGATTAAACACAAGGATTTTCTCTGCTTGACCTTCAAAGCTCTCTGTAATTGTGTCTCACCCCATCTGTCTCTTATTCTCATAATGTCATTCTCATGATTCCCAAACTATATTCCTCTTCTTGAATTATGTCAGTCTTCTCAGTTCCTAGACACATCCATCTGATTTCTTTACATGGGGTGTTCTGCCCTCTGGTCCAACTCAACCCTACTCATTCTTAAAGCTGTCCCCAGTCTCCAACATTTCATCTCTTACATGAAACCTTTTTTCAACTCAGGTCACTTCTCTAAAGTCCCATTAACACAAAAAGACCACACATTTAGTGTTTGATGATCTGCTGAAACCAAAATCAATGTGCGTTTCAAGGCTAAACAAAAACATCCATGTCTTATTTACCTCTTGCCTTTTTTGTCCACTCGGATACATCGTATGTAGTAATACTATTAAATACTGAGAGGAAGTTGTGCATGGGATTTGAGATTATAAGACAACCACAATTGAATACTTGTTCTTTCACTTATGAGCTATGTATGACCTTGGGCAACTGTATAGCTTACTTATCTCTTTTTTCCTTCATCTAGAAAATATGGCTTACAGTGGCTGGTTAGCTCAGGTGGTTAGAGAGTGATACTAATAGAAAATATGGCTAATAACCCTACATCATATTGCTTAAGGATTAGATGAGATATTGTATGTAAAATGCTTAGCAAAGTTTTCAAGAAATAGGGGCTCGGTCTACAGGGTCTGACAGATTCTTTAGATTCTGAGATAACCAATATCTTTTTTGATTTTTCTCATTATACTTGTTTAGTTTTCCATTTTTCTGTTGCTTTGATTTTTAGTTGTTTTCAAAAAGGTGTTAAATGACATTTCAAGACAAAAATTGATATTTAAAGTGTTGAAAATGTAAAAAATTTTACGTGAAAAATAAATTTTCACTTGAACCTTTGAAATGGATATGCCACATTTTTCCTATTTCATTTAAGGTATCAATCATATCTATTAGGTTAAGATGATAATTGAAAACTTGAAATTCCTTTACATATTAGAATAAAGTTTTACTCTTGCTTTATCATGAAAGGACATTAAGGACTATTTTATATATTTATAATTATTTGGTCAGAGCATTCACTGAGAAACTAACTTCACCTTTAACATTTTCAGGTTCTAGAGCAGTGGTTCTGTGGTAAAGATGGTGAGGGTTAGAAAGGTGTCATATATCAGAAATTCCTGCAAGAAGTTGTGCAAAACTCCAATCAACCCTCGTTTTACTGTCACAGTAACACAAAATATTAAACTCTGGGAGTGGAAGGATGCATGGGAAGAGGAGATGGAATGTGCATTTTAACAAAGCCCTTAAGGAGTCTTGTACCCACTCTCAGCAGGTAGTATTATGCAAGAGAAGGATCCCCTTCTTTAGAGCCACATTGAACTAAGTTCAAATTCAACTCTGATAGTGACTGGCTAATTTTGAGCAAATAATCTGAATTTCGTGAGCATCATTTTTCTCATTCAAAAAAGAAAAATACAGGAGTTCCCACTGTGCCACAGTGGGTTAAGGATCCAGTGTTGTCTCTGTAGTGGCTTGGGTTTCTGCCGAGGTGTGGGTTCAGTTGCTGGCCTAGTGCAGTGGGTTAGGATCTGGCGTTGCTCAGATTCGATCTCTGGGCCAGGAACTTCCATATGCCATGAGTGCAGGCAAAAACAAAAACAAACAAAAAATAGTACCAATCATCCAGCTTTGTTGACAGGATTTAGTGAGATAATATGTAATTTATTTGTTTAAACCTTCCCCTGCTCCAGGCAACATTTAAGGCAGCAGCAAGGATGTTTAACTATAACTTATAGGGGAGAATGTAAGGGGAGGGCAAAGGGAAACAATGTTAATACGCACATCCTATGTAATGAGGTGATGGAAATTACGTTACTTTTACAAATGGCACCAGAATCTTCTTGGAGAGTAGAAATGCTTTAACTGGAAGAAATACTTTGCAGTTGCCCTTGAGATAAGAAGAGAGTCTTGAGGATTTGGCTGCTGGGAAGTGCTCAGGTGATCTGAGGGAGAATTTGGTCCTGCAGAAGAGAACTGCAGAGGATAGAGAAGAGAAAGAAAGATGAGAAGAGAGAGAGGAAGAGGAGAAGCCTACGAAAAGGCTGAAAACTAACTAGGTGCATGCAGTCCATAAACAGACCCCTCCCCAGCAACAGGGGCGGGGGAAACAAAAAGACAGCCAGTGTCTGTATGTCTGATTTCAAGCATCAGTAGGGCTTGAAGTAAGTGGTTTTGGTGGTGGTGGTGGTGGTATGCGCATGGAAAGGAGTTGTGCTGTATTAACAAGAGAGGTCAACAAGCCCTCCCGCCAGGTGATGGTCAATGTTAAGGGCTCTTACTGGTCGTGAAGTTGGGAAATTCATCTCAGTTTTGTCTAGATCTTCACGGAAAAAGAGGGTTCTTCAACTTCTAGGAGTTTAGCCGAAGTCCAAGGGTGTTCAGATAAAATAAGAGTTCTCGCAAAGCTTTCTAGGAGTGGGTGTCAATTAGGAAGCTTACGTACAAACCCCAGTGTTGATTAGATACAAACAACTCAGTGGTTCAAGGGAAGGACACCTGTTTCTGATACTAAGATCAAAAGGAAATTTGTCCCAAGGATCTGGGTAAAGAGGAGTGAGAAGTAGAAAAAAATCAAAGCAGTATGATATACTTAAGATGTTTGATGCATTTTTAGTTCCCTTTCTGGCCTTTTCCTTCCCCACAAGTTTCTGTGAAGATTGTAACTTATTTAAAAGCTTTTTGGAAATTGTAAATACTATTGTTAATTAATAATCCAAAGAAAATTATATACCAGATTTCATTAAAATTTCATTAAATACTGTTGAAAATACTGAGGGGTTCATAAAAGGATAATCTGAATAAAAAAATATGTTCTTTCTGAGAAAATGCTCTACCTTTCCAAGTTACTATCATGAAGTCAAGAGCACTATCCCATACTTTGGGTCTTCTCGTAGGCCATTATAGCACCAGGTTTTAGAATCCTGAATCCTGCCCCATTTGTAATGGCAACAGGAGGATAGGGTGATGCAGTGTGTCTCCTAAGGAGATCTGCATCTTAGGTGCAGATATTCTTGAGTCTGAAAATGCCTTTTGCTGTATACGAACAGACTTCTAAGTCAGATTTCCCAGTGAGGCTGCTCCCAACTGGATCTGTCAATTTATGTCAATTCACAAGGTTGCTTCCCTGTGCTTGAAATGTTTCAAGCATGGATTCATATGATTAGGAAAATAGAAACGATAAAAATATTTATGAACTGACAGGCAGCCTGGAAAGAGGATGTAGACAAAAGCCAAGGCTTCTGGAAATTATAAAATCCTTTACATTTATGAGGCCAAGTTCAATAAGTTGTTTCTTCAACAATGTATGATGTGATTGCCATTTATTTTTCTCCTAAAACAATTCCTTTGGTAGTTTTAAAAGAAATGACTACATAAAACCAAAAAGAAGGGAATTCTAGAATATAGGGTAGAAAGACTCCATGCTTTTTTTTTTTCCATTTTTAAAATCATTTCTTCATTTTTTTCCTACCTAGGTGAATTGGCTGTTAAATGTTGATGTTAAGAATGTGATTCTAATACTAGAGTAGTGTTTGAATTAGTCATGAGTAAAAGATCTTCGGTTGACAGATGAGTCCATTTGTAGCAAACATCTTTACCATAACAAAAATCCACTACTTTGAAAGCCATAACACATCAAAAGAATTTTGACGATTCTGGCCATTCCCCACTTCCTCTCTTCAGAATCTATTTTTATCCAGCCTCATCATGAGCATCTCCTTTGAGTAATATGAGTTGCATGCTTTCTACATTCCTTCTGTATCCTTAGTGTCTTAGAAGCTTCAATCAAGACAGGCAAAAGAAAATAAAAAGGTTTTATTTCCAAGGAAATGGCTTTTCAGGACCTGATTCTTCACACCTATTCATCACTGCTAAGTGCTCCAAAACTGCTGAGTACAGAGTTCAGGAAGCAACTAGTATATCACTATTAGGTCTCTTGTTCTTAAACTGAAGTCCCTAATGTCTTTCACATTGTGTTTTATGCATCAACAAAATAGTTTGTATGGGAACCTTTATGTTCAGCGTGGGGGAAAAAAAATCTCCTTCATTCCCATGCTGCTGTTAAAAAAAAAACAAAACAACACGAAAAACAAAAAACAAACTCTCAGATCAAAGTACTGCAGAGAGAAGGAAATTGTAGTTTCATATATGCTACAGAGCCTAAGTAGAGTGGAAGTGAGTACCTATTCCCGGGCATTGGTAGGAATTAGTCTATCAAAGATAAAACAGCACCATTTCTCTTGTAAGGAACTGAAAATTCAATAGTTTTATGGCTATCTTTTTCTTTTGCTAATTTATTCAAATGTAATCTTGACTAATCTATTACTTTGTTAACATGTCTACTTGATTAATATGTTTTTCCTCTCCTCTGATTCTGATCTATAAATTCTACAGCTGTTAATTGTATTATTTAATCTAAATCCACTTTAAATAAACTACTTAAGATTAAGGTTATTCATCTTTCTTGATTAGAGACACCAATAATATCACTAAGTAGCTTATTTCAGATAGAAATTTGGCTGGCATTTGTTACTTGTTATTTTTTTTCTTGGAGTTTTGTCATTTTTGGCATATTTATCAGTGTTGTATATTACTAAATGCAGTAATGTTTAAAATATATGTAACTTGGTCAGTAGAATTGATAGAGCCAAATCAGAAGAATTGATAACAGGACTTTTAAGTGCATTTCAAGGAAATCTATCACCTGCATTGTCCTTTTATTCTAACACACAATTTTTTACAATATAAAAATGGAATTTTATATATAATTTTACATATCTTCTGTAAAGACTAGAAAATGTGTTCTTTTGGCACCTGAATTTTAAAGCGTTCTTGAATTATTAATTGGTTAATTCTGTATGACATCATTATTTATTAGCCAGGCTGTAATGCTTCTCATGGGAACACATGTACTTTAAGATATCAGAAAATTCCCAGAGATTTAATATGGAGATTAAGGAGGACTCTCTTTCTACCATTATATTTGGTTCTGCTTTTGTATTTGTGTGGAACAAACATAGAAGGAGTTGGGTTATTTGTTTTGGTTTTGTTTATTTTAAAATAAGGGAAGGATGGAAGGTGTGTCATCTGAGGGTACCTCTGCTCTCATCATCAGAGGAGGGCAGTGAAACATGAATACTCAAAGCCTCCAGGAGGCCAAGTATGATGTTCATGGACAAATAAGAATGTGCTAACCTCATTCACAGTAATCATAGATAATGTTGTATTTGTATCTGCCATCCCGTTTTGAAGGTAAAGTGTGGAGCCTATTTTGGAGATTTCACATAACAACTCAGGCTGCATAATAGAACCAGAATGACCCAAAATAAAGAGGTAATGAGTGCACTTGACCCTGCATCATTCAGACCTCAGCTGGAATACTGTGCTCACTTCTGGGCTGCAGACATATTGGAGAGGACTCAGGGGAGTGGCAAGGATGGAAGCAAATGTACCTGTCGCATACAAAGTGACTGAAGGATTGACATTGTTAAAGTTCAGGTTGAGAAGTAGGGATGGATGAATGGATGTTGTTTGCTGGGATCCAAACTCATAAGCAAGGGATAACATCTCTTCAATTTGCTGAAATTTATTTATTCTCTGTTGGTTAAAAAAAAAAAAAATCTATGTCTTCCTCAGTTTGACTTCTGGTTTTGTGTCTTGGAACACTAAACCATTCTTGACTCTTTTCTTTGTCTTTTTGAACCATATATTCACATCGGTAATGCATGTCTCATGTTTCCTTCCTTTAGTAAACTTTTTTTTTTTTTTTTTAATGAGTCATGGGTTTAGGAATTCCCTAACATTCTGACCTGGTTTTAATTGATGATGTGTAATATGATCTAATCTTTCCTAAAGAAATATGGAGAAAGCAGTGAGTCATAGAGCTTAAGGTATGAAGAATACTATGTCTTTTTGTTTAAGAGGATTAAATATTGGCTTATATCAGTAAGCATAGATTTTATTCTTTAATTCTACCAGGCATATTAAATTTGTAGACTTTTAGGTTTTCTTTAAAATAAATGTTTTTTTAAAACCAGTTTTAGACTTATGGAAAAATTGCAGAGATAATACCTATACCTCATACCCACTTTCTTCTATTATTAACATCTTATATGAGTATGGTATTTTTGTCATAATTAATGAACCAACACTAAAAGAATATTTATTAATCAAAGTCCAAACTTTATTCATATTTCCTTAGCTTTACCTGATGTTTTTCTTCTATTCTAGGGTCCCATCCAGAATAGCATAGTACATTTGGTTGTCATGTTTCCTTAGATTTCCCTTGGCTGAGTTTCTCAGACTTTGTCTTGATGAACTTGATAGTTTTGAGGTATTGGTCAGGTATTTTGTAGAATTTCTCTCAAATGGGATTTTCTGATGTCTTTCTCATGATCGTACTAGGGTTATGTGTTTTGAGGAGCAAGACCACAGAGGGTCAAGTGCCATTTTCATCACACTATCAAAATGACTTAGTGCTATTCATGTTAACCTTGATCTCTTGGCTGAGATGGTTTCGATGTATTCTTTTCAGTGTAAACATTTGTGTTTTCTTTAAACCGTAAACTTAGTCTTCTACCTTAGTCTCATACTGTTGTATTTGAAACGAAGTGACTGTGCACAGCCCATACTTGAGGAGAAAGGAGTTATGTTCAACCTCCTTGTAGGCACAGTATCTACATAAAGTATTTGGAATTCTCCATAGGAGATGTGTATATTATCCTCCATTTATTTAATCAGTTATCTAATCATTCATGCACATCAGTATGGACTCGTGAATGTTTTTTTATACTTTAGGTTATCAAATTGTTCCAGCTGTGGTCACTGGGAGTTTTTCCAGTTGGCTGTTGTGTCCCTTTGACATATCCCATCATGGTGGGATTTTTATATTTTTAGCATTTTCTTACTTTCTGACATTAAAAGATTACAGGCTCATCTTATACATTTTCTTCCCCATACATTCAGCTATTTTCCCTAGAATCTCTGTTTTTTTTCACTGGAGAATAGTATTTAAAACCAAGAGTTGGGTGCTAAGTCCTTGCTACTGACTGGATTCTTGCTACTGGGTATCATTGCTTCTCAGTCCTCTTGGTTGACAGAGCAAGGTGTACTTGTGCATATACAGCCTGTGTAATTATCTCTCTATGTATCGGTGGACAGAGAAATATATAAATAAAAATGCATGAGTTCCTCCTGACATTATCACATGGATTTTTCTAATTCTAGCCTCTTCCCATCACTTCTACATACCCTTCCATTCCAACAGTAAGAACCTCACTCCCACCATCTACCATTTTTCAGTTCCAGTGGAGCTGTTCCACTTGTCTTGGCTGAAATTGAAATACGTAGATAAAAGTTGTATTTTTCTTGAGGGCTTAGAAAAATTCAGTATTAAATTTTTTTTTTTTTTTTTTTTTACCCTGAAAGCTCATGACTTAAAAATAGTGTCTCATGGATAAGCAGTGATGTCCTACTGTAGAGCTCAGGGAACTATATCCAATCTCTTGTGAAAGAGCATGATGGAAGATAATATGAGAAAAAGAATGAAATATATACATGTATGACTGGGTCACTTTGCTGTACAGTAGAAATTCATACAACGTTGTAAATCAACTATAATAAAAAATTAAAAAAGGAAAAACTGAACAACAAAATATCATGATTTCAAAACAAGGAAAAAATAAAAACAAAATAGTGTCTGGGTTCCAGACCCCTTTTTTTTAGGTAAAGATTGACATGGTCAGATTTATATTGTTCACAGTAATTTGAGTTATAGATAATGTTAATTCTCAGATATTTCCACAATTTAAATATTTCTGTTTCTTTAACCTCCTTTTATAACAAGCACACTCCCTGTGTGATAAGTACATCGGTAATAAGAAAAGGGGCTAATTTGAATTTTACCTTCTTTACCAATACCTCTCTCCCTAGACCTGCATGTCGACTATCTGTAGCAGGGAGCTCCAGGAGATGAGTAACTTGTACGACCCGCCATTAGCAATTGGACATTGACCATGCTTTGATTTACGGAGAGTCCTTGTAATCACAAAGGAAAATAGGGACTTGGCTTCAAACATGAAATCAAGTCTTCTTGAGTGGCTAGATGGCTAGAAACACACTGAAAAATGGATTTTCTATAATAAGCCACACTTTCAATGAATGTCTTAAAAAATAATGCTAAGATCTTACAAAAAGGAATTAATAGGCCTCCAATTTGCATTTAATTTTAGGTTAGATTAAAAGCTAATATAGAACACCTGTAAAGTAAAAATGATGGGACTCAGAACACTCACTTCCCCTTGGGCTCTAATAGAAGTACTTCCCAGCAGTGCCTTTGTTTGTAAGTCTAAGATTTTAGGATACTAAAAAAAAAAAAAAAAATTAAATTAAATTTTAATAGCCGTATTTCCCCATTCCATCCAGAAAGAAGAAATACAATATGAACATAATACTTAGAATAAGAAAATGGTCAATAGATGAAGTTGATTTTGACACCTGTTTCCAGCACTTTGGCTCCTCAACCTCCTATCACACCTTGGTATCATCTTCTATGCTCACACTCACTTATTTCCATGTACTATTCATTTGTCGACATTGAGGGTAAAATGGTGAGCAAAATCAGACACTGTTCCTGTTTACATGGAAGTCATGATCAAGTGGGGCAAGGAAGCATTAATCAAATTATCATACACATGTACACAAAGCTGCACCTGGGGTAGATGCTGTGAAAGAGAAGCACACAGAGTTCAGAGAACCTGTGTGGAGGTATTTGACCTAGTCCAGGAGATCAGGACTGGCTTCCCTGAAGGAGGGTTGTTTGTATTTTGAAGGATCGATAGGAATGAACCAGGAGAAGAAAGAAGGGAAAGAACTGTTGTGGTAAATGAGTGAGTGGTGGGTGGTGAATAAGAGTGAGATGGAAGGTAGGTCCAGAGAGGCAGAAGAGGCAAACAGTGGGCAGGGGCCAGCCCAGCCAGGCCTGGTTGGCCATGATAAAGATTCTTCTGTTATCCTGAAAGTAACGAGTGGCAACTGCATTTCCAAGGCCAAGGATGTACTTCTTCTCTGTGTTCTTCTGAAGGTCATATATGACCCATATTTCAAAAAGGAAAAACCAGATGCCACCCATCCAAGCCTCTAACACTTGCATTTCTCAGGGTGTTAGAAGAGGTCATTCTGGCTGAGGAGGGGTGTCAGTGTATCATCCACACATACATAGGGCATATTTGTATTTATATATAAAATCTTTTTCATTTCCTGCTATTAGTGACATTAGCAAAACCACAGCCTGCCTCCTTGAGTCCCTAAGTTTTGTTTTTCATCTCCTTCTCTCTTCATTACCCCCTGTTGTCTTGGCTGTTTCCCCAATATTCATTCACTCCCCTCCACTTCCCAACTGTGAGATGAGGAACAGTGTTCCAGAGGGCAAAGAAGGACCACATGGCAGCATAAGACAGAGAAAATGATGGAAGAGGGCAGCTGCACTCAGGAGCTCTGCACCTGAAATCCTGAACATCCGTCTGGAACCTCCACCTTCCAGTTGCTTTGCCATCTTTTCTTGAAGCTACGGAGAGTCTAGTGCTTCACTCTTGCTCCTGAGTTTATGCCACAGTCCGTTCATTGAGTCCCTCTTTTTGTTATCCAGTGACACCCATTTCCCTCCTTTGCTATAGGCAGTAACTTTCTCAGTAGTACTCAAGGCCTCAGTCTGGCTACCCACCCCATTTTCCTTGCCACTCTTTCCTTAGGGATCTCTCTAAAGGGCAAACTGAGCCCATCCCTCTCTAGAACATTCTTCCGTGGGTCTCCAGAGTCTTAAGTACGTGATTTCTCAACCTTGCCTGCCCCACCCCAGCTACACCCTGTTCCTAGGAAGTATCCTGTAACTCCTTAGACACGTCCCCCTATTTCATTTTTCAGCCTTTGACCAGGCCGTTCAGAATGTCTGAATCAGAGTGTCTCCCTTCTCCCCACCCCTATCTGCTTGGTGAACCCTGCCCCCTTCCTTGGAGATTCTTCTGAAAGCTTGTCTCTTCTTAGAAGTCATTCCCACGCCTCCCCCTGTGTTGCCTCCCAAATTTTTGTGCTTCCACCTGCAGCTGGTGCATTGCTTTTTGTTTTGGTTTTTAATACCACTTCTCAAATAGAATCATGCATGCTTGTTTGCTTGCTTGCTTTCTTGTCTGTCCCTCATAAGAAGGATTTTGCTGGGAGCTCCTGTCATTTCTGCCTCATTCATTGTCTACCCTACTCACCCCCAACATAGAGCATGGTACCTCCTTGGTGTCTGACAAATGCTTCTTTGATTGAATCAGTCCCTATTTTCTGCCCTTCTGGTCAGTCATCTCAAGTTCTCCATGCTCATGGGGACAAGCAGAGATCTAGCTGGTAGGTGACCTCCTGGTCAGCCAATTTCACCACAGATAGAATGGGTTTTCCTTATCCAGGTGTCTCTCTTTTCCTATACTCATGGGTTAGCACAAAGTGCATAGCAATTACTGGTCATGATGACCACATGGCAACTCTTCATAGCTTCGATACCTCCTAGTGACCATCAGAGGGGGCTTCTTTCCCTTCCATACTCAAATCTGACACTTAGCCCATCCATTCAGCGTGAACTGACCATCCAGAAGTTGTATTCCTGGCTCTTACAGATTTATATCTTATGCTTTGCCCCTCACCTGAAATCCTCTATCTGTCTTCACCCATCTCAATAATAAAATATTTGGTGTTTACCTTGTGCCAAGCCATTATTGCCAAGAACTTTGTGTAACACATTTTGCTTATCTTCATGAATATCCTTTGAGATAAGTTTTATACTCCTATAGATAGGGACACTAAAGCAGGAAGAACTAAATAACTTACCCAAGCTCATACAGCTTGGAGGAAGCACAGCTGGGATTTGAACCCAGACTCCTCTGAAATGAGCCCAGGCACAAGCTTTCTCTCTCTCTCAAGCTGGGTTTTTCTTTTTTCTTTTTGGATGTTATTCTTTTCTTCTGCTTCTCTTTCTTCTTTGGACGTATTTTGACAACTGTGAATTTCTTGGCACTTGGCAAGCATCATTTTCTGTATTCTTGTGTTCATTATCTTTTCATGCATGTAAACTTGCCTCCTTTTGGAAGCAAAAACAGAATTTTCGATCTTATAATTTCCTCTATGAGAAATGGTAAGCTTGGAGGTTAAATGTATGGGTTCTGGAGGAGGAAGTCTCCTTAAGTTTATAGTCCAGCTCTCCTCTGAACCAGCTCTGTCACCTTGGGCAAGTTCCTTTACTCTGCTCTGCCCTGTACAGTGAAGCAAGATGTAACCCTTACCCCAGAGAGCGGCTGCGAAGATGGACCAGGTTATTGTCACTGAGTCACTTTTAGCCACATCTGGCACATCGTGACTTCTCAGTAAAGGTCACTTATTCTAAATCCCTCACAGCCTGTAGGGGTCCTTTACCCCCAGATAATGTCCCTTGCTTCAGTTAAGGATGTCTCCTCGCCAGCTGCTGGGGCTGCTGGGGCTGCAGGGGATTGTATTCTTGCTGGAGGGTTCTGTTAACTAACATGGGCTTTGATTTGCTTCTCTCTCTCTCCCAAAGAGTCCTGTTGTTTCAGCCCTGGGGAACTGAAGGTTGTAAAGCCTTTTCTGCTCGAATTTCTCAGACTCTAAGATTCCTCCAGGGTTGCTGCTAAGCACTTCATGCCACAACCCTTCTCTCCTGTCCTCAGGCCTGAGGAGAACATTCACTTAGCAGCATGTCCAACACCTGTTGTCACCCCACCCAGCCACTTCCTCAGCCACATGGCTGTGCCCCGAGGGGCCATGCCCGCTTGGAGCCTTCTGGCAACACAGTTTGGAATCAGCAAACTTGTAGCTACTTTCTCTGAATTGGCGAGTGAAACCATGTGCGCTTTATTATTTATCAGTAGTTAAATATCATTGAAAAATGAGGTGGAGCTTCCAGGTTAATCACTTATCTCTGATTTTCACAAAATGCCTAAGCCGTGTGTAAAATATCTCACAATAACACATCCTACTGTCCTGAGGATTCAGCGCTGTTGAGATACAGTTCCCATGCGAGAAAGTGAGAAATTGATTTTCTTCCTTTCTGGTATACAGCACATAGAAAATAAAATGATTTTCTTGGTCACCAACATCAACTTCTTATGAAGGTTTTACTTTGGTTGAAGTAGTATCATTTTTCTAAAATTAAAGAGAAAAAAAACTCTAAGAGACTTTTCTAAAAAGACTCAAACCTGAGTCCATAAATATACTTTATTCCAAAGTGCACACATTTGACATAATTATGAATGCCAGAAAAATATATCGTTTCTTTAATACATATACATTTTAACCTATATATATGTATAAAACATATAGTTTCTTTAATAAGAAAGCTATTATTCTAATGACTTTCATCCCAGTGGTTTATTTGGAGGTGAATTTCCATCCATAACATCTTCATTTGTCTTCTAATTTTCATGCAATTTGAAAGGGTTTGGTTCTTTACCCAAGGAATTATCGTGACCAAATCTCAGTGGATCAGCTGAGGCATTCTGATTTTCTAGGCAAATTTACACCTTGTCATTTCAGGAAGTGTTTCAGGAAATGTTTCCTTTGGAATCATTTTCTAAGAAAATATCCTTTTTGTATAATATGTGGACAGAGTGTATTCCTCTCCTGAGACTTAATCCATGTAACAATTTTAGAGGAGATTAATTATCTGATTTTCTAAGCATAGAATAAGATGTTTCCCTTTTGGGATACTAATTTTTGATTCCTACTGGTATAGGTGATTTAAGAGCATGTCCAAAGAAGGGCCTAACAATGAATAATCTCATTTTATAGGGAGATATTCAGATGCATCTCTGAAAAAGAAGACTTCTGGCTTCTTCTGCATTCTCCAACATTTTAAAACATCTGTTGACATTTGAGATAGAGATAAATTGATGCTGGGCAATAGGCAGTAAGCAAGCAGCAGCCACAAAGTACAAAGAATAAAATGTGTAGAAACAGGTACCCTATTCACATTTTAGTGTTTACTTATTCTTTTAAAATATTGTCATACCAATACTGTATTACTAAGGTACTCCTTATTTCTACAGGTTATTAAAATAAATATATGCTTTCTTCTTTGTACTTGCATTTTTCACATTTCCAAAACCCCAAACTAATTTTGAGTAAATAAATAAGCAAAAGCTCTAAGATCTGCCACTTCTAAAATCTGGAAGGAGTGATTTGATCTACTAGTACTAGAAACTTACTTTGGACAAGTGAGCAATTCTAAGAAGAAACGTACTTATTTTCACTGAACAAATTACAAATCAGGGCTAATGTCTTATTAATTCTAAGACTGTCCTCCTTATTTGGGTGTATGTATTAGTCAGGGCACGTGACGTTATACTGCAGAAATAATCCCTCTGTGAAACTCTTCAGGCCAACCATTTCCACATGAACGCTTAGAGGACACATCCTAATCAACCAGAGGCATTTGCACTCCCCACACCAAAAGGAAGGAATAGACATCCCAACAGTAGTAATCAAATGCTTCCATTCAGAAAAAGAAGGCATTCCCATTTGTCGAAACAGCATAATTTCATTAATTTCAAAATGGCATGGAAGCACAATTCTGTGGGGTTAGAAAGAAAAGCAAACTGGAAATTGGTGAACAGGTGAAAATGTCTGCCTTAGTTTGTAAAGGAAGATCATAGTATTATCTTACACTGCCATGCTTCGCAAAGTCTTTTGCTTAAAGTTTTTAAATGACTTCCCTAAAGATAAAACACAAACTCTTTGGTTGGCCTTTCGGTTGTCAGTAACCTTGCACCTGCTGTCGTCACCATGTCCTCTCTAAAGACTCTCTCCAGGAACAGTAAATGCATTATTCCCTGTCTCCTGCTTATTCTTACAACCTCTGCAGTCTGCTTCAGCTGCTGGAATCACCCTTCCCTAACTAGGCTCACCATCCATTTCCTTTGGCAGTTCTTCTACAATGCGACCTACCTCCACAAGGCCCCAGCCCTGAGGATTGGATTATTGCTGTGGTTCCTCCTCTGAGTTTCATCAGCATCCTCTGCAAACTTTAACATAATTCTTACTGGGTTATAATAAGCTGTTTACTGGTGTCTCTTCTCACTAGATATTAAAAGTACCAGAGAAACAAAACCAGGTCCCACTGATTCCAATATCACTAAAAGAGTATCTAACTCAAAATAGAACCTTAATATATGCTTGTTCAATGAATGAATGAATGAATGAATGGGTTTTACCTATCTTACTCTAGGTAATTGTGCCTGTGTTTTTCTTACATCTTTGTACAGGACCTAAAATGAGTATTTCATAGAGTAGTACACAAAAAGTATTGAAGTGGATTGAATTTACCTCATTTACTTCCTGGTGTGTTCTGTTACTAGGAATTGATTTCTGATCTTTTTGGTGTTTAGACTTTATACACTAGACTATGTTTAAAAACATGGAGTTACCCATAAACCACATCTGGGCCTCATTTTCATGGATGTATTAAACTTTGCATTTAATCAGACTATCCACTGCCAAGGCCTCTGGTGTCATATCTTAAACCAAATATTTAAAAAACATTGTCTGTGAAACAAGGCTGCTCTTGTGCTTTGGAAACTCTTTCAATTAGCATGCAATTCCTTTAACCTTGAATCTGTTAAAGACTCAAAACTGCAACAGTTCATTGGACAAAATATCAAAAAACGGATATTTTGAAAGGGTGGTGTATTTCTCCATTTGAATGTAAATTATTCCCATGTGCTTTGGAAAGAAAAATGGAAATTGTGAGCTCTTAAAGAATGTGATTGATCATTGAGGACACCATTCTAGAAAATAAGACAAAAAGTCTTTTCGAGTGTTACATACAACTTTTCACAATATCCGGTATAATTTTAGGAAAAGTTTGTATTTTTTTAGCTCTCCTAATCAGAAAGTCTTTAAAGTGTATTTTAATAATATATTCAGTATTGTGGGCATATATTCATGAAAGATCAGCTCTAGGTGACCTTCAACGTTGGAGGTGAGCTTTGAGAATGACTTGGTGAAATATTTTCACACCAGGAAGTTGCCTGTAGAATAATCAGAGTCATTTAGACTCCTATCGACAGTTTAGGTCCAACAGGGCCACTGGAGGCTCAGATACTTTGAAGTTGATAGCATGAAACTTCTCCAGAACAAACATTTAAATTTTTTATAATAATTTCCTTAAACAAAGTTCATGTAATAAATGAAGTCAACTCTTCTGAATGACATGGTAACAGATCACATGTAGCCATGGGTACAGAATTACTGGAAATCCCAACATGGCTCATATGAAGTAAAAATTGCATTATTTTAAAGTTTTCTTTATGTTTTAAAACTCTAATAATAAATAGCATGATGGGCACATATATTCAGACTTTTTCCTTAATGAAAATCTTTCCTTATAAGATATTAAACCACTAAATAGTCTCATAAGGTGAAGGGTGGACATGTACCTCATTACGAGTTTTAAATGTGTTATTATTAATATTTATTAACATTTAGTGCATTTATTGAAGGAAATAACTGAAGTTAAGCAGTTTCCTCCTGACCCTGGTGACAGAGCTATGATCTTATTTGAATATCGGTATTTTCCTTTACTTTTTCCCAGTTTGCCACCCATCAAGGCTACACTTAGTTAAAAAAAAAATGATAGGGAGTTCCTGTCGTGGCGCAGTGGTTAACGAATCCGACTAGGAACCATGAGGTTGCGGGTTCGGTCCCTGCCCTTGCTCAGTGGGTTAACGATCCGGCGTTGCTGTGAGCTGTGGTGTAGGTTGCAGACGCGGCTTGGATCCCGCGTTGCTGTGGCTCTGGCGTAGGCCGGTGGCTGCAGCTCTGATTCAACCCCTAGCCTGGGAACCTCCAAATGCCACAGGAGTGGCCCAAAGAAATAGCAAAAAGACAAAAAAAAAATGATAAAGGTGACCAGCTTGGAGTTCTGAAGTTGACAACCCTGACACCCCACTCACTGATTTTCCCCACCAATTTCATCTGGCTTACATCTATGTAAAATCCATGTGTTTTGTGTCCTGCTTCTGAGATTGGGAGCAGCACACATGATGTGTGTGTCTTTGCCTATCAAACGAAGTAGAAACACTGTGAACATCAGTATGCATCTCCTGCATTCGCTCATCACCCTAACGTGACTCACAGCAGAGAGATGAGAACTTGTTTTCCATGCCAGAAGAAACTGAACCTATATGTCTGGAATTTGGGGGAGTAGCCTGGAGTTAGGTTGTCAAATAACATTTTTTCTTAATGCCTCCACTTTTATCTTAAAAATCTATGTGTTCTGATCTTTTCCTTTTCTCTATTTTTTCCAACATAAAAATAGGTTCTTTTTCTCCAGATTTTTGGCTTTGACTCTACTTTTACTATTCTGTCATCTGTGTGCTGGTGGTTGAAAGGCACAGTTAGACAGTGTAGAAAATGCTGCCCTCCCCCAGCGCATTTATATCCGCAAGAGGTAGAAGTTTGCTTTCCATCAGACATCTGCAGAGCTTGCTCCCTTCAAGTCTTCACTCAAAAGTCACTTCAATATAGCATTTTTTAGACAACAGCTTGAGAACTAGTCTTCATGCCAACTCCCACCCTTGCTATATTTTTCTCTGTCTTACCAAATTCCAATATACCTCATAATTTATCTGTTTGTTTGAATGTCCGTAGTTCTCTAACTAGAATATGAACTGATAAGAAAAGTGATTCTGTTTTGTTTCCTGTTGTTTCCCCAGGGCCTAGAACAGCACTTGGTGTATAATAGATGCTCAATTCTGATTTGTCAGAAGAAAATAGATGGATTTCTCTTGCTATAAATCTTCAAACATTCATTGTTTAGAAGTATTCCTAAAGCTTTGGTTCCCTCACAACCAAGTAGATTCACCCTAGAGCCACTGATAATATTCCCTGTGAAGCATATATCATTTTATAAGTGAGCTGGGGTGTTAGTGACAGGTCACTCTGTCGTTAGCCCTTTCCAACTGGAAGAGCTAAAGTAGAGTACTGCTGGAATCATTCCTTCCATGAGTTCTCATTCTTTGCTTTGTCAGTTTACACATTTCCCCTTTTAGCTGATTTCACTTGCAAATGTAGCAGTGCGGATTGGTGTTTAGCATTGTGTGGCTTCAGTGTTTTTTTTTTTTTTTTATGTCCCTTTACTATTTTAGCTCGTTCTTTAATAAAGTGCCATGTTCTCTCAGGATGTCAACAATTAAAAGAAGGGTCTACCAACCATGATGGTTAGTGTAAAATGCTTATATTACCTCAGGTGAACATTAATGGATATAAACCTACTGACAAAATTATTTCTAAAATATATCCTACAAAACATCAGTGTGCTTTAAATCTGACAAAGGGAGAAGGGCTGGCTGTAGTCTTTAGCTCTGCTTCATGTCTCTGTGGCTTTTAGATACCTAGTCAGCTATCAAAGATATCGGGGCTGGCATATAAAGATTCTCAGTCCCAAGATGCCAACAGGGCCAGGAAATGATACTCTGGGGTGATGTAATTGCAACACCTATCTACCAGTGTAGGGGGAGAGCACAGATAACATAAATTACAACGGGGTATACAATCAGAGCATGTGGTATTTTCAGTAGCTATTACAACATTGCTCGGACTGGTATAAAGGATCTTATTGATGAAAGTATAAATCACAGATACACAAAATTTCATTTTATAGTAGTCCAAATTGTATAACTAGATTTAGCAAAAAACCATCTTGGTTTATGTTTATTCTTGGAGAACTTTGAGCTATAGTGAGCACGGAAAGTTAGATCCAAGGCTTCTCTGCCTGAAAAAGTTTGTGTATTTCAGCATTCATTGTCTTATTTGACAAATCTTTATATAAAGAATTTCTAGAGAGAGTGGTTCTGCATAACATTTCATTAAGGGTGTGTTTATTAGAAAACAAGCCTCTTATTATTTAAAAATATAAATGACAGTCATTTTATATGTTTGCCTCCTTGACGAATTGCTCCCTCCTTCCCTCCCTCCCTCCCTTCTCCCACCTCCCACCCTTCCTTCCTTCCTTGCTTTATTTTTTCCTGCCTATTTGTGAAAAAGGACTTGGAATATCTTACAAAAAGTACAGAGACAGTAGGTTTTTTTTTTTTTTTAATTCAGAACTTTAGAAAGGGAAAATTGGATGAAGAGAAAGTGAATATTCCAATAATGAAGGTCACTGTGTTTCCCCTGAAAGAGCTCAGAACTCTATCTCATAGATACATAGTGGCCAGACTTAGCAGTGAAACAGAGAGAAATGCTAGATGAGAAGAACACAACATCCATTTCTCAGGGAAGACAAAGTTTTCCTTGTACCAAACCCCGAACTCTATTTCCTTGGGGGATGTTCTTTGAGTGAAGATCAATGAATACAATAATAGGTTGTTTTTTTTTTTTTTTTTTTTTTTGGGGGGGGGGGGGGGGGGGGACGGTTTCTGCTGTGGATTTTTATTGTTGTTTTGATTTTTTATTTTAATTTTTTATTAGAGTTGGTATATCATATTGTGTCAATTTCTGTTGTACAGCATAGTGACCCAGTTATACATATATATACATTATTTTTCTTATATTATCTTCCATTGTGTTCTATCACAAGAGATTTGGATATGGTTTCCTGTGCTATATAGTAGGAACTCACTACTTATCTATTCTAAATATAGTAGTTTGCATCTACCAACCTCCAAACTCCTAGTCCATCCCACTCCCTCCCAACCCTCCCCTTGACAACTACAAGTCTGTTTTCCATGTCTATGAATCTCTTTCTTTTCTATAGATAGGTTCAGTTGTGCCATATTTTAGATTCCACATATAAGTAATACCATATGGTATTTGTCATTCTCTTTCTGACTGACTTCACTTAGCATGAGAATCTCTAGTTGCATCCATGATGCTGCAAATGACATTTTTGTTCTTTTTTAATAGCCGAATAGTATTCCATGGTGTATATGTACCATTCTTCTTAATCCATTCTTCTGTGGATGGACATTTAGGTTGTTTCCATGTCTTGACTATTGTGAATAGTGCTGCTGTGAACACATGGGTGCATGTATCTTTTTGAATTGTAGTTTTGTCTGGATATATGCCCAGGAGTTAGAGTTTTATGTATATAATAGCCTATGTCTTTACCCTTGCTTCACAGCAAAGCAGAATTCCAAAGCATGGAGATGGCCCCATGCAAATCACTTAACCTCTCTCAACCTCAGAGCTCCCCCTTCTCATGTTTAGAAACTGAAAGTATCTCTTTCATAGGACTGTTGTACTAGTTACAGGAGGGGCTTTTCACACTTAGTGTGAGATAAATATATAAACACAGAATTCGCATAAAAAGTAAAAAATCAGAACATTATAACATGGGTTAGGAATTCATCTCAATTTGACCAGGTGCTTAAGAGGTGCTCTATCTCTGGTGCGCAGGCCTCTACTAGTGTAATGTGATACTCACTGCCCCTTGAGAGAGCTCAGTAAGTGAAGAAATAGCATTTCCATTATATTCTGTGAAAGCTTATGGAAAAATATTCCTAAACTCTTTAAGGCAGCCAGAAAGTGAATAAAGCATTATAATAAGATCAGGAGTTCCCGATGTGGCTTATTGGAAACGAATCTAAATAGCATCCATGAGGACACAGGTTCGATTCCTGGCTTTGCTCAGTGGGTTAAAGATCCAGTGTTGCTGTGAGCTGTGGTGTAGGTCGCAGACATGGCTCAGATCCTGAGTTGCTGTGGCTGTGGTGTAGCCTAGCAGCTGTAGCTCTGATTTGACCCCTTGCCTGGGAACCTCCATATGCCGTGTATACAGCCTTCAAAAGACAAAAATCAAATAAGATAAAATAAAATAAAAATTCAGAATTAAGGCAACCTGAGCTGTATATTCATCTGAAGTGGGACCATTCCATGCCTTCCAGCAGATAAACTGAGATGACCAGAGAGCACAGATTGTCACATCTCATGAAGCCCTTGCTCATCCCAGCTCTAGCTGGAAACAAGATCAGGGTGTTTCATCCCTTTACCCAGGGAGTGGGGTTATGGGATATTCTTTTTGGCCTTAGATTGCCCTCAACTTTACAGTTGAGATATAAGTGGAAGAAAGACAGGATTTGGAGTTCCTGCAATGGCTCAGCAGGTTAAGGACCTGACATTGTCTCTTTGAGGATGTGGGTTTGATCTCTGGCCTCGCTCAGTGGGTTAAGGATCCAGTGTAGCTGTGAGTTGTGGTGTAGGCTGGCAGCTGCAGCTCTCATTGGACACCTGTCTCAGGAGCTTTCATTCCAGAGGTGTGGCTGTAAAAAGAAAACAAACAAACAACAACAACAAAGTAATCTTGCAGGTTTTCAATGTGTTAGGAATGAGTGGTGGTGAGCAGGATGACCTTAAGCAAGGAGTTACACTTGTCAGGGAACCAGTGTTTTTCCCTTAGCTCTTTCCCCTATACTTTTCTACAAATATATGTACCTTTGCCTGTGTGTTTCATCTTTTTACACCCTTGCCCCCTCAGAGGTTTAGAAGGAAGACACATTATTCAGGTGGTTATTATTTTTTTCTTATTATTTTTATGGCAGCATTCTGAATGACTGTGTTGAACATAGAAACGGGATTCTAAAGTCTTTGTTGGCCTCCTTAGGAAAAGTGAAACCTGCTTCTGACTTAGGTGTCTACACTACCTTCCTGGCACAGTTTCAGGTGTGTTTCACTGTGTTCATTCCTCAGTGGAGATTCAGAGAAATGGCCTTTCAGGAAAGTTACCCATCATAGAATTAGAAATCGTAGCCTTCTCTTCCAAATGTTAATTTACTCACATTCCTGTAGATTTTATATACATTATTCCCCAGGTTCAGCCATCTTTCTTGGTGGACATTTCTGAAAATATAGCAATGAAAAGCCTGGAGCTTGAAATCAATAGTCTGGGTGCGTATTCTGGTCCTGGCACTTACCAGCCACGTGAATTTGGGCAGAGCAACCTCTCCAAGTTTTAAGTTTCTTTCTTTATTAAGTTGGGGTTGGGGTAATCATGGTTTGTATAAGACTCTTATAAGATTCAAGAAGAAGATGATGCAAGTAAGGGCACTTAGAACAGTGCTTAGCATGTTTTAAGTAGCTCATAAATGAGCCATTATGTATTTCCAGAAATATGTGGAGTCAAACAACTGGGGTTTAACTGAGGGTAAAGAGCATGAACGTTGGCTTTATTAATGGTCACTTGCCAGCTCTATGACCTTGGGATCTGAGACTCAGTTTCTGCATCTCAGTAGTGGGGACAGTAATAATTGTTCTGTAAGATGGTGCTGAAAATGTAGCGAGATGGTGTATGAAGACCTCAATACCTAGAAGCCTGGCCCTGAGGAGGTGTTATGCTAGTTATGCTAGCTCTCCTCTGCTCTGCTCCTTAAGGTTGTCATAAGAATGGTAGAGCTTTTGTATATAACACATAGCATCAGGCCAGGTAGGTATCAAGTGCTCAAAATACTGTAGCTATTATTATATTCCATACGTTGCTTCATTTATTACCAACTTTATAAATGACAGAGTGCTCCATGAGGGTCTGCTGGAGGGAAAGTTTGTTTATTTTAGAAGCTATGTTTCCTCCAGGTTTCACTTTGTAATGTCTGCCTTGCCTTTAATTTTTTTTCCAAGCAAGTGTTAACTACACTGGCTCCTGAAATGTTAGGTATGGTTTATTATGTTTTATTAACCTTTCTCAGTTAGTGACATAAAAAACATCTTAAATTTATATTTGAAAATTCTCATTAAGCATTCATTTAAATATTGTTCAGAAGGTTATATAATCGGACAAAGTACGTATTTTTTTCCGAAATTTGTCCTGAAGAACTTCCCAGATCCAGAAGCCAGGCAGGGAGAACAGAGACAAACAGCTGAGAAGTATTTCTCTTATAAATTGTACTACTGATTTTGAATTTTGTGAAACATCTTTTAAATCACTTAGCGCTAAATTGTGGGGGGGAGGATCCCTGCTCACTCTTTTAAAGCTGGAAGTGGAAAATTACTCCCTGGTGATTAGGAAAAATGATCACAGAGGTATGCACTGTTGGCATGGAGACCCATCTATGGATGATGGTGTTTCTCTTGGGAGATGGTGAAGGCTGGGGAGAGGATGCTTTATTTCTCACCTCCTAAAATGTGTTTCCCAGTTTTGTGTGGTGAGAAAAAATGAGACACAGTCATACATAACAGTTGGTGAAACAGTTACATATATACGTAACTGTTTTATATATATATATATATATACACACACATAGACAAGGAGACAGATAAAGAGACAGAAAAGGAATTTATTAATAATTTTTAATAAATAATAATATTAATTATAATAGAATAATATTTACCAAAAATTCTTAAATAAGTGCCTTGTTATAAAGAATGTACTTGTGAATAGATAGATAGATAGATTTGTTTCAAAATTTATCTAAATAGAAGTATATAATCTTGATAAAGCAATGGCAGTTGGGAAGAAAAATGGAAAGGTTGCTTTTCCAAAAAAACTGCTCTGCAAAAGCTGTCAGAGAATTTCTTTAAAAGTGTTTACAAACACTTCACCAACTTTGAAGAACAAAGAGTTAGTGTTTTAAATAACATTATATTCTAAAGTATGTGGAAGGAAAATCAACTTTACATGTACTGTGACCTAGACCTAACCATAGATATTCTCTAACCAATCTTAACATTAAAGAGATAAAATCCTAAGTACAATATTAGTAAATTGAATTCCGCCTTTTGTTAAAAGCTTTGTGTTCATGTCACAAAAGGCTGATTCTACTTGTGAACACATGTTTGATTGTAAAGGGGTCTCCTCACAGAATCCATCAAATCAATAGGTTAAAACAGAGAGCAAGAAGTTTGTAATGACAGATGTCAGAATTTGACTAGCATCTGATTTACATTCATTGTTTTAAAAAGCAAAATACAGAGTGAAATAGCAGCAGAAGAATATAGTGTCTATCGCAACAGCCAAAAATATTTTTAAGTCTGAGTCATTTCTATTAAAATCAGCTTAATTATAAGCTCTATCATGTAATATTAAAATATTTTTATGTAATATTATATGGCAAGTTCCAGTCAGTATAGTTATTTGAATCGTAAAAATATAAAATGGAAAGTGACTTTACAACTATTTGAGTATTTACATGGGAGAGCCAAAAGAATCAGTTGAAAAATTATTAGAAATAATGTGGAGGTTCTGTAAGGTAGCCAAAGACAAAGTACATATAAGGAGATCAATAGCTTTTCTATAAAAGAGTAATATCAGTTATAAATTAAAATGGAAAAATATCTTTAAATAACACAAGATTTCAGTCACAAAAACCTTCTGTACCCATGAACAAAATAATAAGGAATAGAATTTTTATAAAGAAAACAATAAATTGTAACAAAAGAAAACTCTGAGATGTAATATTATCTCATACTAATTATGCATTTAAATACCTTACATATTGCATATTAAATCATATGTTAATTTTATAGAATCCTATGAGGTAGCCAGTGTTATCATAAATTTACAAATTTGGTAACTAAGACTCAGAGAAATTAAACCATGTGCCTAAGATCATAGAGTTGGTAAAAGCTAAAGTTAGGATTTGAATCTATATAGACTGTTTCTACACTTTTACTCTCATTCACTGTGCATGGGAAGAACTATTTAAGATATTAAAAATGTCACTTCTTGCTAATTAAATCTACACAATTTATTTACTTATATTCAATACCAATGAGATGCTATTTTTTTATTTTGATGAAATGTTTTAAAAACTTATCTAAAGGAATAAATTTCTAAATATATGAGAAGGCAAATAAAAAACTAGAAAAGAAGCACAATGTGTGAAGGGTAGAAATTGTAACGTTATAGAAATTAGAAGAATTAGGATGGTGGTTTGGGTAAAGGATTAAAGATCATTTGAAAAGACTATAGGAGTTCTTTCGGTGGTGCAGTGGGTTGAAGATCTGGTGTTGTCACTCTTGTGGCTCAAATTGATGCTGTGGTGTGAGTTTGATCCTTGGCCCCAGAAATTCTGTATGCTTCAAGTGCAGCTAAAAACAAAAATAATCTCTGTAAAGCACAATAAAGCAAACAAATTTTTAAAAATTATAAAAAAAGACTACAGATTCCAAGTAAGATGTGTGTATGTACGTGTGTACTCATATGTACAGATACACATATACATATATACTTCCTGTATGATTGAAGTAGTATTTTATTCAATAAGAAAGGACAATAATTATTTAATAAATGATACTGAGACAATAGCTATATAATTATTTGGGAAAATACTATAAACATATTCCTTCCTTCACCTTACATAAAAATATACATTAGGTAAGGTTTTAATGAAAACAAAATAATACTATTTATTAATATATAATTTTATTAATGGAACAACTAGAAAGCATAAAATTGATATTAAAAATACAGGAGAATAGTTACTTAATTTCAAAGTGGGAAGGTATTTCTAAGCATATCTCCAGAGCTAGAAAATATAAAGTAAGTATTTGATACATGTGTGTACAATAAAATATCAAATATTTCTGCACATCAAAAAACACTGTAAGTAATATGTAAAGGTTCATGACAAACCAGGGAATCTATTTCCAACACTGTTAAAGAGCACTAACTTTAATGTAATAAAAAATCCTTAGAAATCAATACTAAAAAAGGTGAACATCCTTACAGGAAAATCAACACACATAGTAAAAGAACCACTATTTCTCAAAAACATGAATAAAAGCCCAGACTTAAAGAAATGCAAATTAAACAACACTGGAGAAATATTTTCTCTAATCAAAGTGTTTAGATTGAGAAACAAAGCCAGATAATACCAGATATTGATTCAAGGTGGGACATTCTTATTCACTAGTTGTAAAAGTGAAAATTTGAACAACCCCATTCTAGAAGGCAACTCAGTAATATACAACAACAAAAAAATACTATAAATTAGAAATTTCTCTTTTAATTATCTATCCTAAAAAATGAGTTAACTGTATATGAAAAGATTTAGCTACATCATTGTTTATTATAGTTGAAAACTGAAAGTGAGCCAAATATGTAGCAATGAGGATTAGTTTAATATATCAGGCTACATACGTATGATAGAATACTGATATCAAGGATTAACCTGATTGATATTCATGGTGTGTTAAATAAAAAAGCATATAGACAGTATGTAAAATGAGAGAGTGCTTTGAAATATAAGAACTATACATACGCAGTTATAGAAAACATAGAAAAACATCTGGAAGGATATCCCAAAATACTAAGAGTAGCTATGACTCAGGGTATTATAGTCGATTTTTGTATTCCTAGGGAAGTGACCTCTTTGAGTCTTGATCTCTTCATCTGTGAAATAAGAGTCATACTACATTAATCCTAGAGTCTTTCAGCCAAAGTGTTTCAGAAATTCTAAGAACCATTGACAGTTAATAATCTTGAGAAAATTGTTAATGCTTTTTTTCCGATTGAACGTTGGAGTTAGTAACCAGGCTTATCCTAGCTATCCCTTGTTTTAGTTCACATTTAAATTCTCACATTCATTTGTAGATTGTGTGTGTATATGTATGTGTGTGTGTGTGTGTGAGTGTGTATAGTGCTTTCTCTTATGAATCCCTTTTTGATATGGGGTGGGGTGGAGTGTGTAAAAAGTTGCATTGAATTTAGGTACATTTCCCTATAGAAATCTTGGAAACCCAAAGAATCTTGTTAATATGTGATAGACATTTTAGAGTTTCATCTACCAATTTGGAACCCTACCAACCATTCTTGTTTTTGAAAAATTTCTTCAATCAAAATTCACATTGAGAAACTGAGAGATTCCATGCTTTGAGAAAGTCCTTTTGCTGAATAGAGATCTGTGTGTGCTCTAAACATTGGTGAGAAATGATCCTTTTTAAATTTTCTAATGAATATCATTCCACTTTTATTTCTGACTAATAGTGAAATCACCTGGAAAATGATAAGGACTAATATTTCGAGTGGTTATTCAGAATGTTATGTGCTAGTGAAATCAAAAACATGCTTGTTTTTAATTTGCTGTTAAGTACTCAGCATTTCATAGTAGTTGTTTGGAGGCCAGGTACAATGGTAAGGAAAGTGGCTTTCTAAAAATGCTTTGCCTCATTCTTGCTTAATCCAGGTTGCCAAGTGGTAAACCTGGCAGACGTCATGAACTTCCAAGAGGGAACATATTTTATTTGTCTTGCACCCCCAGAGGATTTGGCCAATTATTGCTATTTGTTTAATGTTGGTGTTGACATAGGGCCTTTGCCCTCAGGAGCCCCAGGTGCTTTATAAAATTAGTCAGCAATTCACATCCACAGCCTTCACGCCCGAGAGTGCACACTGAAAATAATAATGATTCATGGGCCCTAAAGCCATCCCTAACTCAGACTTTTGTTTGCCCAGTGAAACAAAACAAATATGCCAGTTCCCTCAGGGAGTTAGCAGCAAAAGGTTCTAGTGGGACATCAATGGGACTTTCTTCCTTGTATAAGTGGGTAAGCTCCTGTAAGGAAAATTTGCCAAACACTTCTACCCGTGAGCCTGTTTGTGCTCTGTCCCAGGACCCACACCTTCCTCAGTAAGGAACTCACTGTCTTTCGGTCTTTGCTCAAATATCACTTTTATAATAATATCTTCCCTGGCCATCTATTTAAAAAACAACATAACAAAACCCATCATCAACCCAGACAGTGTCCTCTCTTTCTTGCATTAGTTTTCTCTATAGCACATGCAGCTATCCAGCATATTTACGTGGTCTATTTCTTTATTTATTCTATTTTTTATATTTATTTATTTGTTGTTGATTCTCTCTCACAGATTATGCATTTTCTGAAAGTAGACCATTTTGTCTGTTTTGTTCAATTATGAATCCTCAGTGAGTGCCTGGTACAGAGTAGGTGTGTGGTAAGCATCTGTCGAAGGACTAAATGAATGAATTTGCCCCAGTGTTGGAAAAAGAAACAGTTGGGTTCTTTTATTGTCAATCAAATATAAAGGCAGTAAAGAAGTAAGCAAATATGGGTTTGCATCTTATGGATAGAACATTCCTTTACACCTTAACATTGAAAAGATCCAGGTAGTGAAGTCAGACTATCTCCCCCTCGCCTCGCTGCAAGTAATAGAAACTAAATTTAAATACTTAAACAGGGAGGTGACTTATGGACTCCTAAAACTGGAACATCCAAGGTGTGTAGCTGACTTTCCCAGGTGCAAGCTTGCTCCTCTGCTCTTGCAATGTGATGAGGACATTAGGCTTTGTTTTTCTCAATCTCACCTCTGTATTGCTGGCTTTCCTATATGGTGGTAAAGAAAGCTAAGGCAGTACCTGGCATAACCGCACCTGTAGCAATGCCAGTGGCATGAGAGCATATGTTTTCCGGTGTTTCCAGTGTAGACTCAGTGCTGACTTTAACATGTGGATTTAGATTAAGTGCCAGCCTTGTTTCAGTCAGTGCCTGACCATGCCTCTGTGCATCCCAGTCGTGGACATCAGCTCCATCCTTTGAAAGTGGTTCTCCAACAGGAAATTTGGTTTCTTTTATCCGAGTAAGAAAGTAAATGTCTATGACAAGTATGCAGAGATACACTGCAACCAGAAAAATAAGTTTTAAAGAAATTCCTCATTATAATGAAGCAGAATACAATTCTAAATCTTTCAATGTTCTGTTTTTATAATATCAGATGATCATACATTTAACAACCTGGTTGTGCAAATTAAGCATTTAGAGGGAATAAATGTACTTTTGCTTTATTTTGGCTGGGAGGCCCTCTCTATTGGTCCTGAGTGAGTAAATGAGATATGATTCATGATAATGAGATATTATCCCTACCTTAGTAAAAAGGAGATAAAAATATGGAGAAAAAAGGCTAAATTTTGGCTGTGCGAGAAGTAAATATTTAAAGTTATTACTTGCTTCATATATAATTTAGTAACTTATCTATTTTGCCTTATTAATCATTTTATGTAGTAAATATATTCTAATTTTCTGTATTTGTTTTTAAAAGACACTACTTAGAATATACTAGATAAGACCAAGAAAGAAATATTCTGTATACTACCACTTATATGTGGAATCTAAAAAATATGACCAATTAGTGAATATAACAAAAAAGCAGATTCCTAGATGTAGAGAACAAACTGGTTACAGGTGGGAGGAAGGGTGGGGGGAGGGGCAATGTAAGGGTAGAAGAATAAAAGTTTCAAACTCCTAGGTATAAAATAAGCAACAGGCAACAGTTCCCATCATAGCTCAGTGGAAACAAATCTGACTAACATCCATGAGGATGCAGGTTTGATCCCTGGCCTCACCCAGTGGGTTAAGGATCCAGGGTTGCTGTGAGCGGTGGTGTAGGTGACAGACGTGGCTTTGGATCCAGCGTTGCTGCGGCTGTGGCGTAGGTGGGCAGCTGTAGCTCTGATTCAACCCCTAGCCTGGGAACCTTCATATGCCACAGGTGCAGCCCTAGAAGGACAAAAAATAAAGTAAGCCACAAGGATATACTGTACAATGTGAGGATATAGTCAATATTTTATAATAACTATAAATGGAGTATAAACTTTAAAAATTATGAACCACTGTATTGTACCCCTGTACCATGTAATATTGTACATCAATGACACTAAAGTAAAAAAAAAGAAAAAAAAAGAATATACTGGAAACTCTAAAATTCTCTATGCCAAATACTGGAATTTAGATCATTGAAATACTGGTACTTTTCTATAAAAAAAAATTGTAGAAGGTCATGGATAAATACAATTCATAGATAATGCTTGAACATCATGTCAACCTTTATTTCTTATTACTTGGCATACCAAGAACTACTTAACCAAGACTCCAACACTGAAGGTATTTGATTTCCACCCCTCATCATTGCATCTGTAGTCTGTTCTACAGACCAGTTAGAGCTAGGGTAATAATGAAATTACATATTTATAAATAAAACATATGAATGGATGAACATAGAAGTAATTCACAGGCAGAGTGGTTGAAAAATCAAGGTGTGGCCTGGTTGCCCTACAAACCCAATGGCCATGTGAACCAGTGTGGATGGTTAAGCTGTACCATGTGAGAAAGGAATTCCCGATATTAGCTTTGATTCCACTATTAACTAATTCAGTACTGACTCAGTAGTTTAATACTGTGGAATAGTAGTCACTTACTCTGTAGTTTATGACCATATGCCAAAGTTTTCACCCAAATTCAGGAAATTACTCCATTGAATCAGCTAATTCAGTGTTGAAACAAAAAAAGCTTTGTGGATAAGCATTTCTAAATTAATGTTTTTCTTAAGGCACAGTGTGCTAGTAGTTCATCTTTATTCCTCTGAAATTGTGATTATTCCTAAGTTGTTGCTTTCCAGCTAAAAGATATGAGATAGGGGACAAGAAGGCTTTCTTAAGAAATCCTTTTCTTCCATGGCCCCATTGAATTGGAGTTGTGATTGATACCCATTGATGTCCTATCCATATCCAGTTCAATGAATAAGGATTTCCAGTGTTCTTTGAGGGATAGGTTTTTGTGGTAGGAGAGAAGTAAAAGGCACAGAATATTCATGTGCCCCTAACATCTCAACAAATAAAAATGTCATAGCAAATTTAAAAAAATTAAAAATAGCCTAGCTCAGGAGTTCCTGTTGTGACTCAGCAGGTTAAGGACCTGATGTTGTCTCTGTGAGGATGAGGGTTTGATCCCTGGCCTTGCTCAGTGGATCTAGAATCTGTTGTTGCCACAAGCTGGGATGTGGGTCACAGTTGCGGTTCTGGATCTGGCATTACTGTGGCTGTGGCATAGGCCTCAGCTGCAGCTCCTGTTCAACCCCTAACTGGGAACTTCCATATGCCATAAGTGTAGCCATTAGAATTAAAAAAAAGAAAAGAAAAAATAGCTTAGTTCAGGACCCTACCATGACTTTGGTGGGCCTGCTCATTTTGGGCTTTGTGGGCCTCTTTTCCACTAAAAAAATTACACTTTACAGCTGCCTTGATATAAAGAGAAATGTAATCTAAACTGGATTCTATTCATTTTGTCTCCAATTTTAAAAGAAATTAAAACATTCTCATGGGCTTATAAATTTTTTTGTGGGCCTTAGGCAGGATACTTACTGTGCCTTGTGGGAGAAGCTAAGCTGGCTCTGTCTTAGCTGAATTGGCTACATTTTAAACCAAACAACTGTTATCTGCCCATTCTTCTTTTTAGTTTAAATATGTTTTTATTTTTAACTTTAGTTGCTACAAATGGCCTGGGAGCAGGGGGAGTGAGGTTTTGGTATAAACTGGCATTAGGCTCCATCAGCAAAGCTGCTCATAAAAATCATTCTCAGGTTTGGGGACCGTAGTTTCATTTCACAGGACCTAAAGCTGTTTTACTTAGTTTGTCAAAAATCCTTGTTCTTCAAAGGTTTGCATTTTAAAATGACTGATGCTGTGAAAGGAAATGCCATCATGCTTATATTTACATTATGAATTGGCACAGGAAGGAAAAACTAGAATTTTTCATGCAGACAGCATATAGGGTTTTACTCAATAAAGTTTTTTGAAGTAAAATTGATGCTGAAATATTTTTTTTTGTAATCCAGGGGGAAAGCCAACCTGTGGTTGAACAAAGTAAGGGCTCATTCATGTGTTTAATATAAACTGTGCTTCTTCCATTGAGGCTGACGCTTATCTGAACCTTTAGTGTCCTCTTACCTTTGGTTTTGCGGATACAGAGTGGCCTTGGAAACATGAATTCCATCAGCAGGTGTTTCTTGAGAACCTCTTGGTCATTAACTATCTAGAATGACACTGGATAAGTGAATCTCAGTACCCATTCTCCTGCCAAACATCAGATAAGCTCCAGTATTTTGTGCTTGGTAGGTCTGCATTGAAACTCAGTGATGTTGCTATTGGCTGCTTGGCTGCTGTTTACTCCTGACATTTCTGATTATCCACCAGGTACCAGGCACTGTTCAAGGCGCTGGGGCTGAAAAGGTGTAGAGGATGCAATCCCCACTTTTAGGGAAATCACAGTTTAAAAAGAAGACAGGCAAATGAAGAGCTTATGAAAAGAATGATGAAAAATGCAGGAATAAAATGAAGGTATATAAGTCTCTTTTAAATTAGGTTATTCCATCAAGTAAAACTTCTTGGAAGATGTGATGTTTTGGTGCATCTCTTTACCACTGAGATTCTCCTACTTTATACCTAACTGTGGACAGCAACCTGTTAGGTTTAAAGGTGAAAATCTATAAGCATATAGCATCAAGCCTGGCACGTACTTTTTACACCATAGTTTTCAATTCTGTCATTACATTTTTTTCTTATAAAGAGCATGTCAAAAGGAAAGACTGAAAGAAATGACAAATCACCAATTAGATAATCGGTCCCTGAATGAGAGAGGCAAGACTATATATAGTTGATGTTTTATGTATTATATATATTCGTGTTTCAACAAGAGAGTCTGTTAGTACATCCATAGGTATCATTTATCCCATGTTTAGAAATATAGGCTCTGTCTTTTCCAAAACAAAGATGCAAAGATGACAAAAACAAAATAAACTCAAACATTAATGATCAGAATTTTCTGTTTCCATTCATATATTTGGTTGTGATATAGAGAATGCTAGAAAAGGAAATGCTTCATGTTAAGAGAGTCAGTTTGTTGAAAGACAGAAACTAATACTTGGGAGATATCCTCATGCAATACTCACACCTAGAAGTTACGCCTTGTTTCTGTCTCTAAATTGCTGAGCTGCAGGGGGTTATACTTAGGGCACCCATTGACACTACAGACGACATTTTTCAAAAATTGAAGTATAGTTGATTTACAATGTTGTGTTAGTTTCAGATATATGGCAAAGTCATTCAGTTATATATACTGATTTTTTTTCCATTATAGGTTATTAAAATATCTTGAATATAGTCCTGGGCTATATAGTAGGTCCTGTTGTTTGTCTATTTTTTATGTTGCAGTGTGGATTTGTTAATCCCAAACTCATGATTTATTCCTCCTATCATCCTTTCCCCTTTGATAACCATAAGTTTGTTTTCAATGTCTATGAGTCTACTTTTGTTTTGTAAATAACTTCATTTGTATCATTTTCTTAGATTCCACATGTAAGTGATATCGGGATATCTGTCTTTCTCTGTCTGACTTACTTAGTATGGTAATCTTTAGGTCCATCCATGTTGCTGCAGATGACATTATTTCATTTTTTTTTTTGAAAAGTGATATGTATTTTTATTTTGCATTTCTTTAATTATGGATAAGATAGGACATTTTTCCTGTCTTTATTGACTATTTTTTTCCTTCTATGAACTGCGCATTTAAATTTTTTTTTAATAATTTTTTTAATTTTCCCACTGTACTGCAAGGGGGTCAGGTTATCCTTACATGTATACATTACAATTACATTTTTTCCCCCACCCTTTCTTCTGTTGCAACATGAGTATCTAGACAAAGTTCTCAATGCTATTCAGGAGGATCTCCTTGTAAATCTATTCTAAGTTGTGTCTGATAAGCCCAAGCTCCCGATCCCTCCCACTCCCTCCCCCTCCCATCAGGCAGCCACAAGTCTCTTCATGGACTTGGAGAAGAGACTTGTGGCTATTTCATTCTTTTTTGATGGCTGAGTAATATTCCTGTGTATGTTTGTGTGTGTGTGTGTACACCACATCATGTTCATCCATTCATCTGCTATAGATGACGTTTGAAGAAGCACTTGTTAATGCAACTTCCTAACAGGTCACCTCCCGTAGTACTCACTGTGGAGATAGCTTTTTGTTTATAGTTTAGGATCTCCCAGACTAACTAACCACTGATTGCACTGGGTACCATGTGGTGGTAGGAATCTTTGTTGCTCTGAATATAACTAAGAATGACAGGTTTCTTGCTTTGCACTTTTTCTGTGTGTCCAGCTGCAAAGACTGTTTCTTATCAGTTTCAAGTTGCCAGATTAGGTTTGTCTCTCATGATGACAGATTTAAAGAGTCAGATCTTTGGACCAAGTCCCCTGAGTCCTCCTTTAAAATCCAAGTCAGAATAGGAGCGATCAACACCAGAGCTGGTGAGGACCTCCATTTCCAGCACTTCTTCACTTTGGCCTCTTCTTGGTTCACACTAGAGACCAGAAAATTCTGCCTAAATCCAGAGCAGCCAAGGCCTTTGGCAGCCTTGTGGCTTTTGCCCTCTGGCACGAGTAGAACTCGCGTCACCTGGGTAATTCAATCCTTGAGATCCTTCTTCCATGAATGAGAGAATCCAAGAATTGGCTGCCAATCGCCTCATCCTTGTGCCCAGTTTCCTTTGATGCAGGGTGCTGAGTGGTGACGGTCCGTTTCCGCACCACCCACCCCACCCCCACCTCCTGCCACTACAGGATTTATAGTCTGCATGCCCCAGTTGTGAAGCTGGCCTGTGGTACTTTGCTGCCGCAGGCCTGTGAATGTTTAGAATTGGGTGTTTATATTTCCAGGGCTACAGTTTGGAAGTTGAGGGAGCAAACAGATGGCAAAGAATTCACAGGTCAAGCCGCTACTGCTGCCTACTTATTTTCTGTCTGAACACTCCATACATAGATTCCTATGGAGCTTCTGGTTTTCCGACCTTCCTTTTGGTTATGTGCTTTCAAGTGGGTTTTTCTGTAAGAAATTCCCTGAGAAGAGGTGTTTACATGAAGTGATGGGGAAGTGGAGCTTGCCTGACACATGGAACCTCGGAATCGTTCCCGTAATGAAATGGTCTGGCTTGTGGGTGGGCACCCTTCCATCCAGACAGACGGGAATGTAGTTAGGCAGCCAGAAGACACATGGACTTGTGACCACCGGGACAGGCACCTCACTAGAAAAATCCTAGTGCTGGGCCTGTTCATCTCTTCTGAATGTACTAGCAGGCATTTGACTTCTTTAAACCAGTACTAGATTCTTGGAGCTCCCATTGTGGCTCAGCGGCTTATGAAACCAACGAGTATCCATGAGGATGTGGGTTTGATCTCTGGCCTCACTTAGTGGGTTAAGGATCCAGTGTTACTCTGAGTTGTGCTGTAGATCGCAGACACGGCTCAGATCTGGTGTGGCTGTGGCATAGGCCAGCAGCTGCAATTCTGATTCGACCCCTAGCCTGGGAACCTCCATATGGGCCCCCAAAGAGAAAAAAAAAAAACCAAATTCCTCTTATGTGGTTGTAGTCATTATTTTCCCCTCAGGAATTCCCATAGGTGGATGCCCTTAATGAAACCCTTTTTGCCCACTTTCCCCCTTGACCATGTGACTTGAACATGAATGTGAATTTCACTCATTGGTGAAGAAATCAGCATGGCCCTGATGAGGCCATTTCTGCCCTCTTTGGTCTCTCCTGTCTAAGAATTTGTTTATTCAAACAAGTCTATGCATCCACTTGGACCTATTTGGACATTTAGCAATTAGCATTACCTCAGTCTCCGTAGACAGTGGCCAAAATATGCTCATAAAATTCAGGTGGCATGATCGCTTGCCCCTTCCCTGCTCCAGCTTTGGATGGATTAATTCACTGCATCACAGCCAGCACCTGAGTATAGAATCATTTATTTTTGTGTTACTTCATGACGAAAGCCCAGCTGGCATTAGCTCAAGTTATGCAGCTGGCTATTAATTGAAGAAAACGTCTCTGTCACTCCTCAGTCAAACAATCTGATTCAGCAGATCCTTTTCACTCTCCTTCCTTCTATTCTACCAGAAGAACAAACGTAAATAACTCCCACTTGGCTTCGCTCGTCATGGATTGTAAATTAGCTGGCAGCATGCAGACTGATTGCATTAATGCTTTTTGGGTTGCTCTTCTCAATTGATTTTTATTTCTGGAAGAGGTTTGGACATTTCATTTCTCAGGCTTTAATGTTGCTGAAGGGAAGGAAATATCGTAGCCTGCCTTTGTTCTTCTTTCTTGCATAGCTAATTTTCAAAGTCATTTCACCAAAATTTCAAATTACAGCACCTGTAGAGTAGGTGCTGGTTTTCTGTGAGCTGATGTTCTGTTTTTCCCTCATACTTGACTTGTGCTTTGTGGATGTATTTTAAACAGAACCCGAGAGAGGTATGTTCAGGGTTTTAGAAATATATAAACACATAATATGTAATATGTAGCACATGGTGTGCCAAACATTTTTGATGAGTGCATTTTGTAATTCTTAAAGTATGAAAGTACTTGGTATGAGGAGATGATATAGTATATTAAAAATCATGGAACTTTTCCATAAAATAAAATCCAGTGCAGAAATCAGAGGAGAGTTTTTGCACGAGTGCTAAAATAGTACATCAGTTTGATCCTTGCTGGATATGAGAATCCACCAGTTATATTATTCTGTAGAAATGTACTTCAGTGACAAGGACCTCTTTGATGCCCTCCCTCCAGCCCAGTCCCTCTTCTCTGTACAATGTGCTTGTTGGGAGATGAATGACTAGTCATTATTAGACCCCGAGCCCTGAAAATGAGTTTGGGACAGCAAAATTGTACCTTCTTGAGACCTAGGGTGTCAATAAGGGGCTCAGTGGGATTTCAGCAAGAGGGACTAGGGAAAGGCAATCAGAACTTGGCAGAAAAAATAGACTCTGGTGCTAAAGGAGACCTCGGAGAACCGCCTTGTCCCTAGAGGATGGTCTTATGATTCATTAGAGGAACTGTATCCGAAGGGCATCCGAGAGCCTGGCTTGGATTAGGTCGTCTTGGGTTACAGGAGGTCCAAAGCTAGAACTGGCAAGAAAGCATCGTGGTCGGAAGCTGTCCTATTTTGAACGTCTGATGTGGGGCCTCGTGGCCATGAAGGAGACCTTAGCGGTTTGAGTAAGCTGGGAAGAAAAGGAGATTACGCAGGAGCCAGAAATCACTGCTGACCTCCGGATCTAGATCTGATCTCATTGCAGCCAGAGTTCTTGGAATGGATCCCTCCCTGGAAGAATTCTTTCCTGAACGCAGATGGGCTGAGGCTGCAGTGAGTAGATTGAGCTGAAGGGGCTGTAAAGCCCTATAAGCTGATAAAAACTGCACAATGGAGAAGAGCTTTGAGGAAACCATCAGTTTTAGAAAGAAAGGCAACCACACTTGCCCACTTAATAATCATATGCCCTTCCAACACAATTTTATGTTCCCTCTGTAAAGGGGGTGTCTCATAGGGAATTCCTTTACATAAACTGGCAGACAATTTAAATGAAAAATGTTTTACTTATTTGGGCATTTTCCAAGTATAAAACTGAGGATTTAAATGAAATATAAATGTCTGTGTTGTTGCCAGAAACCTGGTGATGGATGTATTCGTAAACTGGGGATTGAGGCAGGTTATAGTCTAGTGAGATATCTTCTGATTCATGTCCTTCATTTGTAGAAAAAAATCTCTGTTCTGGTAGCATTTAATTTATGAACTTTGGTATCATGTCACACTTCTTTTAGTTTTTATTGTGCATCCCCATATAATGAAAGCTTATAATGAGAGCCATTCAGGCAATAAATGTTCCATATTCCGTGCCTTCTATTTTGGGGGCACTATTTTAGATTTAGGAATACAGCAATAAGGCAGAGTCCCCGCTCTAAAAGAACCTTTGAAAAGAGTAGGAACTTACACAGTACCTTGTGATAGAGTGCAGTATGTCTGATTTCCTCAGAAGCCATTACTAAGGGCATCACTTTTCTTTAAATCCTGAGACCCTTTACTTGATACAGTTTATGCCAGAATAGATGAAAATTCAAACTCTCAAAGACTTTCCTTTTAAAAAGAAAATTGAAATAACAAGTCTACAAGGCAAAAGTAAACCCTCCTCCCAAGCCAACTCAAGACAAGGTGTTCAACTTGCTCTTCTGAGCACAGTGATGTGTCAAGGGAACCTACAGGGAACAGAAGCCCAATGTCGCTTTGTTGGAGGACTTCACCATTAGCAGTGTTTCAAGAAGATGTCTTCAAATTGCTCCTTCAGGTTAAGGCTGCAGAAGTTCCTGCTGTGGCAGCGTCTCTGCAGCACCAGGACACAAGGTTTGACCCCCAGCCCAGCACAATTAGTCAAAGGATCCTGTGGTGTAGGTCACAACTGTGGCTTGGATCTGATCTCTGGCCTGGAAACTCCATATGCTGGGGGCAGCCAAAAAATGAAAAACAAAACAGGGGCAAGAACTTAAGACTATAAATGGTTTAAATGGGGGAGGATGTGACAGGATCAAAAAACTTCCCCTTGCTTTGTGCCTCTGAGAATTCAGAATGAGTGGCTGCCGTTTATGTAGCAAGAGGAGAGAAGGAACCAGAACTTGGAATGAGCTTCTGTGTGGGCCCTCATTGTTCCAGGGTTTACCAAGGGCTACACTATCATCATATTAAACAAATGACTTCTCCTCCTGTGCCAGCCTAATTGCTAGCTTGGCTCTTGAACAAAGAAATCACAATTGAGGCAAAACATGTTTGCCGTTGAAGGTAACAATCTTAGAGCGAGCTTTGGGTTGTTTTTCTAGGTAATTTTTTTTTTTTTAAATTAAACTTGCAGAAAGAGACCTGTCTTTTTGAGACAATGAGGTGCCCCTGTGCTCTTAAGTTTCAGCGTTGTGTACGTGCTTCACATATTCAGTGGCAAAACTGAGGTAGATACTGATAACCAAAAATAAAAAGGAAGGGACAGTGGAATAGGGTATGTCAGAATGCCATGTTATAACCACATAGGCAGAGATCAGAATGTGCTTCTCTATCATAAGAAGCAAGTATCAGTTACATTGAAAGTGCGGTCCCCATCGATGTCACCTGGCAACTCGTTAGAAATGCAAATTCATTGGTTCAGTCTCAGGCCTGATGGATTGGAGATTCTGGTGATGGGCCCAGATACCTGTGTTTTCAAACCCCTCTGAAGATTCTGATGTGTGCAGAAGTCTGAGAACCACCACTGCAAAAAATATGACAAGGCAAATGTAGAAGGAAACTGATTCAGCAGAATGAATTATGATAATATTTAGAAATTTGAAGAAAGATATGTAAATCCATAGTGTTTTTTTTTTTTCTTCTTTGAATCAGAATTCGGTGTTGGGAATATGAGTTAGAATTTCTTTTACTGTTTTTTTTTTTCATTTTTGAAATTAAAAAGTAAACAGAGAGGTACAGTGAGCTATTTATGTCATTGTATAGGGATAATGGAGTTTGTTCTAGTGGAAAAGGGTATCTCATGGAAAAACTTCACTAATATTCTGTCTAGACACATATTCTTTTTTGAGGCAGGAAACACAAAAGAAAATTGGCTTCTCCATCTAGTTCTAGGAAATGGCATTTTAATTCTGTAGAGAAGTAATTTCATTTTCTTGGAGAAATGGGTAGACCGATATTAGTAATTTAATTTTCTTAAGTATAATGATGGTTGCTACAGTTCTCACCAATGCTGAAAGAAGTAGAGTCAAATAGATTTAAATCTAGCAAATTATTGGATTTTTGGAGGGGGTGGTGGTGAAACTATAGTGGGGAGGTAACTATAATGCCTATAGCTAATTATCAGGTACTGTTTCCTGTAGTACTTTGATCAGACAGCTAAGGGCAAAAACAGAAATCTGAACTCTGTGGTCTTTGTATGTAATTCCATTTAGATTTGTTCATCTAATAAATATTTGTGGAATACCTATCATGGACTTAATGTAATTAGCGTTGGACAAATGAGCAAATAGAGTCACACCTGTTGATTGTAGTTCTTACCAAGCCAGAGGTCTAATGGTAAAGCTAGATGATAAAACAAGCAGTTACAAATGATGTGTAGTAGCTTTCAGGATGAGACTGAATATGGGATGCTCCCTATGAGGGCAGCTTTCCTGGACTTGAGGCCATAGGCCCGGGTGGGTCAGGAATGGTTCATGGAAAACGCGCTTGAACTTAGAAGACTGTGTAGAAATTAGCCAGATGAAGCCAAGGCAGATCGAGAGAAGAGTGATGCAAGGGCCAAAGGCAGTAACCTTTTGGTGTCTTCATGTGACTGAACTGGTAGAGCTTAAAGGGGCAGGTGGTAGCTGCAGATTCTGAAGAGAGAAGGAGATGAAGCTGGAAACAGATTTAAGTGGGCAGGTGGGGGGGGGGCTTGCTCGACATGCTAAGGATTCTGGACTTTATTCCAACAAAATGGAAAGCCTTTGAGGTTGTTAAGATTTGGTTGCATTCTAGAGACCAGATTGGAGAAGCAAGATGCTGGGGGAAGGGAGTTCCGATGAAGACCCTCTTCTCATATTTCAGACAATGAGCATTCATCTCTTGGACCAGGAGCAAGGTTGGGGATGAAGAGATGTGAAAAGATATGAGAAATAGCTATTTAAGAAGTACATTCAGTGGGACCTGGTGATTCACTATGTGTGGGAACAACCAGTCCCATTCACTGAGCTAGTACCATAGGAGGGTGGCAGGTTTTAGGGTAAAATGGTCTATTCCCTTTAGACATGCTGAGTCTGAGAATTTTGTGATTGTCCAAGCAGAAATGGCACATGCACTGCTGGAAATGCAACGCAGGCCCAGAACACAAGAGATCTGGGTTGTTCTCTTAAGCCACTCTGTCCTCAATAAATGTGTTCCATGCTTTATCATGCAGAAGCTACAGCCAAAGAACTTTCTTTACAGTCCTTCATTATTCCCATAGCTATTGGGCACCAATTTTAAGTGCTAAGTGAAATTTAGAGCCATAGAGTTTTTCTGCAGGAAATCCTAGAAAGCAGCTTGGTTTACTCAATATAACATACCTACCAACTAAGCACACATTATCTTTCAGTGAATGTTTTAAGCACACATTACCTTTCAGTGGTTGTTTTATTTCAACAGTGGAAAATATGAGAGATGTAGAATGATCTAACCCCAATTTAAATACTTTTCTTTTTTTTAAGTTTAAGTAATTAATTTCAGTCTCTTTTTTCAGTTGAAGTATAGTTGATTTACAGTGTTAATTCCTGCTAGACAGCAAAGTATTTGGTTTTGTAGATATATGTTGTATTTGATTATATATATATTATATATGTGTATATACACGCACTTTTTAAAATATTCTTTTCCATTATGGTTTATCATAGAACATTGAATATTGTTCAGTGTCTTATACAATAGGACCTTCCCGTTTATCCCCTCCATGTACAATCACTTATATCTGTTAACCCCAGCCTCCCACCCCATCCTTCCCCCAAATTCTTCCCCCTTGGCAACCACAAGTCTATTGTTTTTTTTTTTTCCATATTGCCTTGAATCTTTATTTTTTAAGGGCTGTGTTTTTTTTAATTATAGTATAGTATAGTATAGAAATTGACAGTGTAGTGTCAATTTCTGCTGTACAGCATAGTGATCCAGCCATACATACATACATATATATATTCTTTATCTAATACTATTTCCCATCATGTTCTATCCCAAGATATTGGATATAGTTCCCTGCACTGTACAGTAGAACCGCATTGCTTATCCATTCTAAATGGAATAGTTTACATCAACCAACCCCAAACTCCTGGTCCATCCCAACTTCCTCCTGTTTCTTTTGTCACATCTAAAAAGAGGTTGAGGGCATCCTAGTTACTAAATAATTACATATGCAAGTGATGGTTGTCAGAAACTAAAGAAAAATTTCATATAAATTATGAACTACTCTGTGTATTTTTATACAATATTCTCTCCATAATTATGAAACTTTTGAAGTTATTTTACTTTTAAGAAATGACAAGTTTTCAGAGGAATTAATATACAGGCACATGAATTTCAACTAGCCTTCAGGAATAATAAGAACAAGCCTTGTCATCAACTAAATTTAGAATGGTGAAATCCCATGAATGTTTGTAAGTTACCAAATGAGAAAAGTTAGGGAGCACGTATAATATGTTTCTGATGGTGCATTTTTTAAAATGCCTGTATTACTTTGTCTCTTAAAAGGACAGGGACGCCTACTCATGTTTCTTGTGATATATGACATGTAAACTTTTTCTAAGGAATGATTTGGAGGTTTCTATTTGAAATACAAATTTTCTGCTCATACGTAACGTAAATTAAAGCTGGAAAGGTTAGGGGCTGATCAAAACTTAAAGGTTGGAGTTCCCACAGTGGCACAGAGGGTTAAGAATCTGATTGTAGTGGCTTAGGTTGCTGTGGAGGTGCTGGTTCAATCCCTGGCCCAGGAATTTTCATATGCCGTGGGTGTTGCTACACACACAAACTGTTAAAACTTAAAGTTTGTCTTTCGGAGCCTCATTTTCTTTTCCTGAGCTTTTTGTCCTAATTCAGATCATTAGAACCCTTATTCTCTCTAACAAATGCTTTATTGGAGCCAGTACAACCTTCATCCCTATATTCCATCATGACTTTGTCTTAACCATTCATCAAAAGATGTAGTATATACATGTATATACTTAGTAAACTCTCCAATAAACTCTGTTAAATCTCTAAATTTAGGGTAAGCCTTTTTAAATTATGATGGACCTTTATTGCAGCTTATCAAATGGTCCATAATTCTATTTATTGCACATCATATTGGGGGGAGTATTATATTTAGAACTGAGGTCCTCTTTCATGTAGGATGTCCCAAATTTATGGCAGTAAACAAATTCGATTTGCTCATTCACAAAGACTATAGAAACACAGAATTATCTATGTTTTTCTATGATGTCATTCACTGCAGTAAGTACACAGTAAATGTCATATTAAAGAGAAAAGGATGTTCATTTTAAAAAGCTTGTGAGGGTGAGTTGAATAAAGACCGTAGAAATGCGCCATGTGTTTTGTAATCTAAGAGGCTGGGAAAATAAGGGGAAGTTAAATATTACGAGCACACAGACCTGAGAAATCTTATTTGGACCCTGACTTGAGTAGTGACTACATGTTTGTATTGAAAAACTGTAAAAATAGGTAAAAAAAGCCTTATGATATCACGTATATCTGGAATCTAATATATGGCACAAATAAACCTTTCCACAGAAAAGAAACTCATGGACTTGGAGAACAGACTTGTGGTTGCCAAGGGGGAGGTGGAGGGAGTGGGATGGACTGGGAATCTGGGGTTAGTATATGCAACCGATTGCCTTTGGAATGGATAAGCAATGAGATCCTGCTGTACAGCACGGGGACCTATATCTAGTCACTGATGAGCATGATGGAGGATAATGTGAGAAAAAGAATGTATATATTTGTGTGTGACTGGATCGCTTTGCTGTACAGTAGAAAACTGACAAAACACTGTAAACAAACTGTAATGGAAAAAATAAAAATCATTAAAAAAAAAAGAATAGGTAAAAGCTACCATTTCTAATCACACACTACAGATAGAGTTTAAACTGTATTGATATCCTCCGCAAATGTGTATCCAAAACTACCATGATTTATGCTTTTGTTTTATATCTTTATTTCAAAATATGATCCACTAAGGCCTTTATTTTGATGTTTTCTGTTTTATATTTCTTATTTCTGACTCCAACATTTTTTTTCTTTTTCTCTAAAACTTAAAAAATTTATTTATGTTAGTGCCCTAAAGAAATATATTTATTCTTTGTTTAGACACTTAATTATTTAAGAACATGGTCATTTCATCTCTGCCCGGATTTTCCTGCTGCTGAGTTTCACTTACCATTCCTTAACGCTTGGAAGAGATTAAATTCCTCAGCACATCCCCCACCCTAGTGTAATGATAGTGTAATATATTAACACTGCACGTGTGCTAATATTGTTCAAGTATTTTCAAAATCCTTACTGAGTATCAAGTATGTGCAAAGCAAAGTCAACTCAGGGATTTTAGGATGAATAGGATCTGTCACCTATAAGATTTAATGAAGAAAAGTCAACCCTCCCAAAAAATGAGTGTTGACATCATTTTCCATTTACAGCTTCTCCAGATGCCTTTAAAAAAATCTACTCACCTTAGAGTTCCCATTGTGGCTCAGAGGAAACAAATCTGACTAGCATCTATGAGGATGCAGGTTCAATTCCTGGCCTTGCTCAGTGGGTTAAGGATCCAACTTTGCCATGAGCTGTGGTGTAGTTTGCAGACACGTCTTGGATCTGGCGTTGCTGTGGCTATGATGTAGGCTGGCAGCTATAGCTCCAATTCAACCCTTAGCCTGGGAACCTCCATATGCCATGCGTGCAGCCCTAAAAAAGACAAAAACACAAATCTAATCATCTTATGTCAATAAAAAGGATATACTTATTATTAGTGTGATAGTGTTTATGAAAAATGTATAGCATCCATGTTAAAGATAAAAGTGAAGAAATTATGCTACTTTGGTGTATTTTGTCGGTGATTTATGTAAGATTTATTTAATCCCTATAGGAAAGTTTTGAAACACTGGTGTTGGTAATAGAGCCCCCCCCCCTCAAAATACCAACTCAATGTACTTTCACACATATTATCTCATTTGTTTTTGCATCATCCTTAGGGAGTAAATATGTAACACTTCGGTTTCATCAGCATCAGAACATATTATTAGGCAAATCAATAGAATGAAAATTTAAAGCTACACTATCAAGTGGAAAAAGCCTTCACTTATTTTTTTATGATTATAATTTTATTTTTTTAATAAGTCAGTGAATTTTATTATATTTATAGTTGTATAACCATCATCACAACCTAATTTTAGAACATTTCCATCCCCAAAACTCCCATCAAGCAGTAGTTCTCACCCACCTTAAATCGCTCTGGGAACTTTAAAAATCTCCTACCCAGGCCAGACACTCAACTAAAGACACGAGAATTTCAATGTGACTCCTGGGACAGGACCTAGGAGACAGTATCTTTAATACCCTCCATGACTCCACTTGCTTTAAAGGCTCAGCAGCCTCCACTTAGAGAACTGCTGGTTAAGAAATGCAGCCGCCACACCTGTTATGCCTCCCAGTGATACTGTCTTCCACCTGTTCCTGTCATTTTGAAAAGTGATTATTAGAACCAGCTGGGTACATGAGAGGCGTCCCCCCCACTTCCTATCTCAGCATAAAAGCCTTGTTTAGCCTTCGACAATATGTGCAGATAACTAATGTAAAATAAGCATCGCACCCAATATTAAGAAATAACTTAATTAAGAGATTGAAGATTCTGCCTTGTTTCTTTTTTTCTCCCTCCCCTCATCACATTCAAACCCACCTCAGACATCTCTCAAGCTCTTGCCTTCATCTCTGCCACCCTTGCCTTGGCCCTGCCTTTCGTCAAGTTGGAAATTACCAGAATTCTCTGACATCAGTGTCTGTGAGATTCAGTCCAGAGCTCAGGCTTTTGCCAGAGCCCATCTTCCTAACAAGAGACTGTGTTATATAATTCCACAGCCTAGAAGCTCTCATTGGCTCTGCACTGCCCCAAAAGAAACTCAAACCCCTAACTCAGGAAGTTCGGCATGCGACAGCTTCATGGTGAACCTGCAAGGCCCCTTCATGAGGCCCCTTTATGAGGGGGTGCTCATGTGTGTGTGCACTGTCCCCCTGTGGAAAAAGTCTTTAATCTCATTCTGTACCCTGGAAACTCACCATCCAAGATCCAGCTCCACAATCCTTCTTCTGGGACACCGTCCCTGGTTCTTGAGGAAGAATTAACTGCCGCAGCCTCTGGCTTGCCCAGCACTTTGACATTAGCTTTATCATAGCAATTGTTATGTAGGCAAAATGGTGTTTTCAGTTATTAAAACTATACATGAAACAAAGAGGTGTTGGTGCTTTATTAACTCAGAGGGGAAAATGCTTTTATTTTTCTGACTCTGGAATTTTAACATCTAGTTGCATAGAAAATAATGTTGTTTATTTGTTTGGTTTTGTTTTACCCTGAGTTCTTTAATTCTTGTTGAGAGAGGAAATCCATATCTGGAAAATATATGAGAGAATTCCAATAAAATATGACAGATTTTTATTAACATTGGAAAAGCATTTCTTAATATAATGTATAGTGCTTATTTTGCATGATTTGTGGAAATTCGATCAATGAAGAATAAATGAAATTTTTAGATTTGTTTGTGGGGGAGACTCTGTCCTGTTTTCAGCTGATTCACATATCCAATTTTCAAAATACTATGCTCATGTACTTTTAAGATATAACTTAGTCCACACAGCTAATTGTTGACTCCAGTTTTCACCTTTTAACAGGCAGTTGCCCTTTTCCATACACAGCATCAAACAAGAGGTAAGGCAGTACATTTTACTTTATTTTTGGCCATTTCTTGGGCCACTCCCTTGGCATATGGAGGTTCCCAGGCTAGGGGTCGAATCGGAGCTACAGCTGCCGGCCTGCGCCAGAGCCACAGCAACTCAGGGATCCGAGCCGCGTCTTTGACCTACACTCTGGCAAAGAGTGTAGGATCACGGCAACGCCAGATCCTTAGTCCACTGAGCAAGGCCAGGGATCGAACCCGAAACCTCATGGTTCCTGGTTGGATTTGTTAACCACTGAGCCACGACGGGAACTCCCCAAGTACATTTTAGAGTAAGAAAATAAGAGTGCATTCACTCTGTCTACAGCCAAGGGGTTCTCAGGCCTTAGCATCAGAACCACTTGGATGCCTGGTCAAACATGTTATTACTGGCCCCCTTCTCAAAGTTTGTGATTCTGCGGGGTCTTTGCTGGCTCTCCCCTCCCCCTAAACTGTGCCCTTCTAACAAGTCCCAGGTGATGCTGATGCTGCTGGTCTGGACACCACACTTAGAGAATCTCTGCATCATCTTAACTTCTGAGTTGTGCTTCCATTTCAGCACTTGTACCTGTTGACTAACAGTGAAGAGTCTGATTGTCACCAAGCATGTTTCAAATATCCATATATAGTCAGAGACCCTAGAAGCAAACCATATCTATATTAAGACTGTTTTGTTGTTGCTGTTTTGGCCTACTTTATTAAAGTTTAATTAAATCAGTTTTAGAGAAAGATAAATGTTTTCTGATTTTAGCATCACAGATTTTTTTTTTTAATAATGAAAGATTCTATTTTAAACATTTTGATTTTCACTCTTCCAACTAATGTAAGCATATGAGTTCCAGGCAACCTCTCTTGTTAAAGGTATATTGGAGTTTTTTTTTTTTTTTTAAAGATGAACAAAATTGGCAAATGTTATCAATAAAACTGAGGAGACTCATTTCCTTAGAGATATTCTACAAGTAAGTGATAAATGTTCTGGATTCTCTTATGGTGCAACAGGTTAAAAAACCAGTGTTGTCACTGCAGCAGCCTGGGTCACCACTGTGGCACAGGTTCGATCCCTGGCCTGAGAGCTTCCATATACCACAGGTGTGGCCAAAAAAATTCCCCAAACCCCAAAAACACTGATTTCAAACTTGTGTTTGCCAAGGGGAGGGGGAAGGAGTGGGATGGACTGGGAGTTTGGGATTAGTAGGTGCAAACCATTACATTTAGAATGGATAAACAATAAGTTCCTACTGTAGAGCACAGGGAATTATAGCCAATCTCCTGGGATAGACCATGATGGAGAAGAATATAAAAAAGAATGTGCATGTATATGTACAACAGAAATTGATACAACATCATAAATCAAGTATACTTTTTAAAAAATCTCAAAAAGATAATAAAAGTTCCAATGACTATTTTTTTTTTAAGTATCAGCAAAAGAATTCTACAAGTATTTACTATTATTTTCTCTACTGTAATCATGGCTATAAAGTTGTGTTCTATGGATTCAGCATTTTTCCTTATGTTAAAACTGCAACATAAATCATGTTGCAGTTTTAACCAAAGGAAATAAAACAATAAGGCTGGTAGTGTCTTATTTCTGCACCACTGTGCTATTTACCAACATCTTTTAGTAACATGAGACTGAGAATGATAGTCTCTTGGCAGAAGAGAGGCTCACAGAAATTCAGTGAAATGTCCAGACTGGTCAAAAGTCTGGACTAGACTGAGGATTGGAGACTCTCTGTACCCTTCTGCTATCCCACCACCTCCTAAGATGGTCCAGATGTGCTGCCCTCAGCCTGGAGCCATGGCCGAGAGGATGACATGACTGGCCAGAGGAGAAAACAAAGAAGGCTACAGCCTCACTGTAGGATCTTCTTAAGTATCTCTTTAGGATCTTGGATGGGCTTTCTGAAAGGCTGGAGAGTAGACTTCTGACCAGAATTGCTGATATTTTGAGTTTGAATATGTTGATATTTTTTAAATGAGGATACTAAGACCAACTTAAAAAGTATACTGTTACTACTTTAAGAATTTTCAGCCATTTCAGGGAGTTCCCGTTGTGGCTCAGTGGTTAACGAATCTGACTAGGAACCATGAGGTTGTGGGTTCGATCCCTGCCCTTGCTCAGTGGGCTAAGGATCTGGCATCACTCTGAACTGTGGTGTAGGTTGCAGATGCGGCTCGGATCCTGCGTTGCTATGGCTCTGGCAAAGGCCAGAGGCTACAGCTCCAATTCGACCCCTAGCCTGGAAACCTCCATATGCCGCAGGAGCGGCCCTAGAAAAGGCAAAAAGAAAAAAAAAAAGAATTTTCCAGCCATTTCAATGTAATCATATTCATTCTAAACCACTCTACAAAGTGATCACTTCATTTTTCAAATGAGGACTAAAGTTTATTTAATTCAAGTGATGCACTCTTCAAACACAGCTAGTAAAAGCCTGTGTACTAGCACCTGTGCTTTAGATATAGTTCAACATTAACCAAATCTGGCTTCCGTTCATTCATTTACTGAAAATATTGAGTGTATACTATATGCCAGATGCTTCTAAGTGCCTAGGATACAACTAAACAAATGAAATTCTGTGACCTCATGGAGCTTGTATTTCAGTGAGGGATATGGTAATCAGAATGATGGTTCCCATGAAAATTACACTGCCTAATCCACAGAACCTGTAAGTATGCTAGCCTAATGGAAAAAGGGATTTTTTTTTGGTGGGAGGAGGGGGTTGCAGCATGCAGCGGTTTGATATGGGATTTCAGTTCCCAAACCAGGGTTTGAACCCAGACTGCAGCGGTGAAAGTACCAGATCCTAACACTAGACTACCAGGAACTCCCCTGGAAAAGGGATTTTAAAGATGTGATTGAGACCTTGAGATGTACAGAGTGTACCTAGATTATCCAGGTGGGCCAGATGTTCCTCGATTATCCAGATGTACCTAAATTATCTAGGTGGGCCAGATCTAATGATGTGAGTCCTTAAAGGCAGAGACTCTTTCCTGACTGCATTAGAGGAAGGCGTGATAACAAAAGAATGGTCAGTGCTGCTGTGAACCTAAGGTTGCATGTATCTCATTGAATTAAAGTGTTGTCTGGATATATGCCCAGTAGTGGGATTGCTGGACTATATGGTAATTCTGTTTTTACTTTTTTAAGGAACCTCCATTCTGTTTTCCATAGTGGCTGCACCAATTTACATTCCTTACCATGTAGGAGGGCTCCCTTTTCTCCACACCCTTTGTAGCATTTGCAATTTGTAGACATTTTAATGATGGCCATTCTGAGTGGTGTGAGATGGTAACTCTGTAGTTTTGACTCATATTTCTCTGATAATTACCAGTGCTGATCATCTTTTCATGTGCCTTTTGGCCATTTCTGGGTCTTCTTTAGAGAAAATGTCTGTTTAGATATTCTGCCCATTTTTGATTGGGTTATTTGTTTTTTGTTGTTGTTGTTGAGTTGTAGGAGCTATTTGTTTATTTTAGAAATTAAGCCCTTATCAGTCAGAATGCACATTCTTGGACCCTGCTCAAGACCTACTGGTTCACAGTTTGAAGTTTAACAAGATCTCAGTCGATTCATATGCTTATTAAGTATAAAAAGCATTGGTGGGGGACAGTATCTTGAAACCTTATTACAAATCATGCCACCAAGTATTTAATGTTCAGGTTCTGATAGGTCCATATAAACTCACATTATTCTGAATTCAGTGCTTCCACATATCATGTTTGAGAAGCTATTGCGAAGGGAGTATAGTGTCTCATGCCCCAGGAGAGAGTTATGGGGAAGTAGGTAGATTGAGTGGTGCTTTTTGAGAGTTTAGCAAACTTTGGGACATATATTGTTTATATTTCAAAACCTTAAAGTAGTCTACATATTTTAAAGATGCAATTTTAATTTGAGGGGTAAACAAAGGAAGTTAAATTGAAAATGCAGAGGAAGACAAAGAAGAATACGTACTTTTTTGTTGAATCAGAATTTTCAAGTTGCGGGAAGATACCCTTTGGTTCAGAGCTAATACAAGCTATGACTTGACCTTTCCAAGGCCAATGCTGGCTGTCCTGTTGATGCTCACACAGAGAACTCACTGTTCTCCCAGCAGCATGTATGTATAGTTGGCTAGCTCTGCATTGTTGTCTTGTTCTTGCCTTCACTAAACCAACTTTTGCCTCAACAAAACTTCTAGATAGCATTGCTGCTACTCCTCAAGCTTGGACACACACAGGGCAAGTGAAATTCCACTTATCCTCCACACTCTTGTATCTTTAACCATTAGATCTGTCCTGTGTGTTTTCCATTTTTTATGCCAACTACCCACACACTATAGCATCCGTGTTTCCATATCCTGGTTTTTCTCCTTTAGACTAACTTCTCATTCACATCATTGTTTTTTAAATATGTGGCCCAGAGATGAGTAAATTATTTCAAATGTGAGCCAAGGAGCTCAGGGCATCAGAGAAACCTTTTTTTTTTTTTAACCTCATCTTGAACTTTATCAGTGAATGTGATGTGAAATCATAAACCCTTTGGCTGACTTATGGTCTCCGGAGGAGACAGTTTGGGGGATGGGGGGATGTGCCTGGGCTGTGGGATGGAAATCCTGTGAAATCAGATTGTTATGATCATTATACAACTACAGATGTGATAAATTCATTTGAGTAATAAAAAAAAATGGAGAAGAAGAAGGAAAAAAAAAAAACTCTTTGGCTGCCCTATCCTATTGTCACATATTGATACCCACTTCACTAAATGTGCTTAGTTTAGCCACCATCTCCTTTCCCTGTGGTAAGTGCTTAGTTAGATGTTTTTGTTCTAACCAAGGGCAGGATTTCAAATGTGTCCCTATTCAACACCATCTTGTTAGATTCGGGCCATTGAGCTCTGTTTATATCCTGATTCTCTCATCCATTCTATTAGTTCTTCCCAGCTTGAAGTCCTCGTAGTCTTTCCCTAAACTGCACCCCTTTCCTTCATGGTCTGGCACTGCTTCCTCAATCCTTCTTTTTTTTTTTTTTTTTGCTTTTTATTTAGGGCCGCACCTGCAGCATATGGAAGTTCCCAGGCTAGGGATCGAATCAGAGGTACGGTTTACACCACAGCCATAGCAATGCCAGATCAAGCTGGGTCTGTGACCTACACCACAGCTCATGGCAATGCCAGATACTTAAGCCACTGATCGAGGTCAGGGATTGCCATGTCCTCATGGATACTAGTTGGGCTCACTTCCACTGAGCCACAATAGGAGCTCCCCTCAGTCCTTCCTAAACAAATTTTATCATATGTCTGTGAGATTCTCAGTAGCTAATGTTACTCAGTATGCATTTGTTTTTTTCTGGCACGTGTTTTGCATTCTTAAATGCGTCACTTAATTAAGCTTTATTAGATGACCAACTCCTATTTTCCACTATCTTCTGTTCCTCTTCATAGTTTGGCTTGAAATATAAATACATAATACTTTTGACTTTGCATGGTGACTGATTGTTCACCAATAAAAAAGAGTGAGTTGAGGGCTTAAAGTTGCAGATATAAAAGAAGGATGCTTAGGAAATGCCTTTCAGTGAATAAAATTCTAACCTTTATTAGCAAAATAGGAGATTTAAATGAATCTCCAAAAAAAGTGCATCAAAAAAGGCTGTAATTGGTTTATCCTTTTCAGTTCCCAGCCCATGCTGATTGTATGTTAGCTAAGTATCTTGCATTTGCTTTTAAGACACATCAGAAGTAGATGACTGGGAAATGGGTGACTCAATCAAATTAGAGACAAACCCACTGCTACAGTGATTCTTGTTAATTAAATGTCCATGACATGAGAATCAAAACAAAAGGAATTGTATATAATTTAGAAACAAGGGGAGTTCCCTTCGTGGGTTAGCAGTAATGAACCCAACTAATATCCATGAGGACGGGGGTTCAACATCTGGCCTCGCTCAGTGGGTTAAGGATCCGGTGTTGCTGTGAGCTGTGGTGTAGGTCACAGACACAGCTCACATTTGGCGTGTTGCTATGACTGTGCAGTAGGCCAGTAGCTATAGCTCCAATTAGACTGCTGTCATGGGAACTTCCATATGCTGGTGCAGCTCTAAAAAAGACAAAACAAAACAAAGAAACAAGTCCATAATATTTTTTTCACTGGAGACACTTTAACTCCTTATACATGTAATTTTTTTTTTTTTTTGGTCTTTTTAGGGCTGCATCTGCAGCCTATGGAGGTTCCCAGGCTAGAGGTCCAATTGAACCTGTAGCCGCTGGCCTACACAAGAGCCACAGCAATGTGGGATCCGAGCAGTGTCTGCAACCTACACCACAGCTCACAGCAACACCGAGCAAGGCCCACTGAGCAAGGCCAGGGATCGAACCCGCATCCTCATGGATGCTGGTCAGCTTTGTTAACCATTGAGACATGATGGGAGCTCCTGCATGTAACATTTTTGAAGAAGTAAAGATTCTACTTTGTAAAGAAAATTTGAAAATTTGAAGTTAATTTCATTTAAATTAAGTACACCAAGTCTCATCCAATCTCATCCCTCTCAAACATCAGAAAGATAACTTTCAAGTAAACTTTTTCTTTACTTGCTATAATATACTTTTCTTTGGTGATTGAAAAAATGCAAACTTTGTGAACATATTGCCAGAAAATTGATGCCATTTTGGTTATTTCAAAAGCTTCACTGGATTAAAAACAAGCATGTTATAAAAACTAGGGTTTAGTACCATCCAATGTTTATAAATTGATGCATTTGTTTAATTACATTTTATTTATTTGCAAACTTACATACCTGCTTATAATCAGAGAGTAGAGGACAAATGTATTAACACACTTGTGCACACACACACACTCCCAAATTATTCAGTGGTTATATACCTTCACATATTCACATTTTTGTGTTCCTTATTTTTTCCTATAAGCTTTTGTTTTGACATAACAAGGCATATACTTTTGTAAATTAAAATTTTCCCCAAAGCTTTCTTTGTGATAGTGAAAAATGGAAATAAATAAAATATCTATCAATAAGGGAATGAGTCCATAAACCAAAAAGGACACATAAACAAAAGTAGGCAATGGGAAAAGATTCTTGTGGCCATTTTCAAGGCTGATCAACATGCAGGTTTCCTGTGAGGTTGAATAGCGAGATAAGCTAATTTCCTGCAGGGGCAATGTGATAAATAACAACATATAAGTTCTTTGCTTTCCCTAGCTTTACCTAAAATGAAAGCGGAGAGAAAAAGTGTCTTACAGAACATAACACTTCTTTCCTTTTCTTTTTTTTTTCTATTTTTTAAAATTTTATTGGAATATAGTTGACTTACAAAGTTGTGTTAATTTCAGGCATACAGCAAAGTAAATCAGTTATATATATACATATATACATTCCTTTTCAGATTCTTGTCCCATATAAGTTGTTACATAGTATAAATTAAGAAAAAAGTAAATTCTCAGTTTTAATTTTCTTCCCTCAAACCACCAAGAGAATGGTCAGTGGTGAGCGGTGTACATCAGTCTCTGCCTCCCCTGCCTGGTCCCTTCCCTGTCATCGATGCCAAGAACCAGAGAGCGATGTGCAGGCTTCAGAGAAACTCGCTGTGATATTGACAGTGGTAGTAATTTCTCCTCATTGCCCCATTGTGGTTTGTGTATCTGGCTGCAGTACATCCTTTTTCAAAGCTGTGTAGTCGGTTTCCGTGGGACTGTTTGTCCTGTGACGTTACTGGAGCTCGTTTATCTGGAGATGAGCACGCAGTGGCCTCAGGAAACACAGCCGGCTTCACTGGGCGACGCATGGCACAGGAAGCAATGGGGAGGGGGAACATTTTTCTATTTTTCATAATGCTTAAAAATGAAAGTGTTTATGATTGCAAGGTTTGTTTTTGATGAAGGGAAGTGTTTTGTTTGTTTTTCAGTTTTACTAAGCAGCTTATCAAAGTTAGTAAGCAGTTTTCTTAGGGGCAGCCTTTTTCCCATTCTTCTGTCTTATTCACTAATGTGGACAATCCTCTATGATCATAAAATGACTGAGGTCTTCTAAGAGAGAAAGTGGCGCAGAATAAGGCATACCATCTAATTCTGTAAGAAACCTCATGCAACGAATTAACTCCAGGACAGATAGGGAGCAGAAATGGTACCAGAAATGGTATCAGAAATCCCGATGTGTGAAATTCAAATGGAAACAGGCAGAAAACTCTATTTGGAGTTCATTTTTTATACTTATCCTAGGAATATTTTCATGGTTCAAAACCGATATTTGCTAACTACCTAAATACATGTTAGACTACCTATAAACATTCACAAAATATGTCTATAATCATCAGGTACGCACTGTAGTATGGGTTTTATTAGAGTTTTACGTAGACCACAAGTTTTGTGCTTTTGCAGGTACACTTTGATTTATATCTTCTCTGTGAGAAGAAATGAGGGGGATGTGTGTGTGTGAAATGTATAGCTAAGAGCAAAGGAAAAAGAAGTGAGACAGAGAGAGCCTCTGCCTGTGGTATTGGTTGGCATCAGTTTCAAAAGCCAACTACCCCAATTTAGAGAATTTTCATGTAGGACTAATTAAATTACAAGCTAATTGGGCAGGATCGGTGTTAAGCCTACTGACGGAGCTTCATAAATATTTATATTAATGCTGATAGAAGATGTTCTGTTCCCAAATTTCTAAACCACGTGCCTTGCAAATGTTGGAAAGTCAGTGTTGTTCTGCTCCTGACCTTTTCTGTCCCTTTTAAGGATAATTCTTTCTCAGGTTAACTGACATACAGACCTGCAGTAATACAGCCCCTCTGTAAATTGAGGAATTTTTTCCGTGTGCAGTGCTCTGAAAATGGCAGGCTTTTCAGAATCACAGCCTCTAGACTGTTCATGGCAAACTACGTAAGCAACTTGCCTCTATCACAAGATTCCTTGCCTGCAATTTACACTTTATTAAGAGCACATGTTAAAAATTGTTGGCAATTCCTCTAGCCTTTTTGGAAACAAAATGGTCTTCTCAAAGTATAGCTTTGGTGCATTAAGTGTTACTCTGGCTTAAATTAGTTAATGTGCAGATTAAAAATCGGACACATACCCGGAAGTAACTCAGGACTGGGGAATCACCGTCTTGCTCCTTGATTGCCCTTTGTGTAAAACAGTGTAGTAAAGCTGTTTGTGTGTGGCTAGCAACTGTATCTAAGCCTTGGGTTTATAGGAAAATAAAGTGCACTCCAGTTCCATGAGCACACATATGAGTATTGACCTTGATTCATAGTATTTGCTTCAAACCATACTCCAAATAAACAGCCTTTTAAAATTTAATTTCTCCCACATTTCTATATGGTTATTCTTAGTTCAAAAACAAATATTTAAATGCTAGCCACTCAAGGATATGCCAAGTAAATTTCATTTTTTCCCCCTACGGGGCTGGATTGATTCTCAGATACATGTTACATGACCTTTATTTTGGTTAACTTGTTTCTTTTTATAAAAACTTGTTTATTTATTAAATTTATAAATGTGGGAGACTATACACTGTTCTATAATCCCATCCTGAGTTTCATTCTCAGCAAAAACTTTTTTCTCTTTGTTCAGCATTCTTTTTAGTGTGTCGGAGTGACAGCTGCACCTTATCTGAAATATCAATTAATATAAAAACCTTTTACATTCTCAATAAACAATCACTTACCATCTTCATATCTTCATATTCGTCAGTAGTCAACATTCAGACTTCAGTGGTTGACAAATATTTAAGTGCTTACTATAGACCATGTACTTTTCTCCCTTCTGGAGAAGAAGGGGTAGAATTATAAGTGCATCAAATATTATAGCAGAGAGGTAGGAGGGGTGCCTTAGGATCAATAAGAGGAGGATATAAATGTAATAGTAGAGGTGGGTGGGGAAGAGGTGGGGGATGGTGTTAGGACAGGTAACTTTTCTAGAATTTACCTGGAAGTTGTGGCATGTGGGGTTCAGGGGTGGGAAAAAGTGGAGAAATGAGATAGAGCCAGATAGTACAAGATTTGCTATTAACTCAAGGACAGTTGCCTTTTTTTTTTTTTTTTTCCTTCTTCTTTCTGGCTATGGTGTGCAGCAGCTTGATGTGGGGTCTGAGTTCCCAGACCAGGGATTCAATCTGGGCTAGAGTGGTGAAAACTCAGAGTCTTAATCACTAGACCACCAGAGAACTCCCCTCCGGGAGAGTTTAGAACCCACTGTGGTTGGCTGGTGAAGGATGGAGCACAGAAGGGCGTGTGATGATGTGCAAGGCTGGTTAAGAAGTCATGTCTGTAGTGAAGGCAAAGGGTGGGGATGACCTGGATTAGGAAACAAAAACCATTCTGTCTTTTACCTGTGAAATAATTCTTGGCCTTGTCTCCCCTCCATGCCAGGTTCAGATTCCCCATTATATGGCAAGAGATTAGACAGACAGTCATGCATCTCTTTCTATTTTATTGTACCTTGATTGTTCTCTGCAAGATGGGTCACATCTCTCGGATACCATGTCAGGAATGTATTTATGTAAAGTCAGGACACCTGCTCCTTCTAGCCATCTTTTCTCTGGTCCTGGTTCTCAGGCTTCAGGTCCCCTCTCTCCAAGGTCACTGCACATCATTCACTATTGCTGTTCCTATCCTACCTTTTTTTTCCCATTAGTTTTATTTTGCAGTCGAGTTTTTTTTTAGGAATGATCCCCTAATTCTTTGGATCTCTTGAAATACACCTAGTTAATGGTGGAGAGCTCTCAGGATGTAAGCATATCTTTAAACCTCAGGAGTAGAAGAGTTGTTTGCATATCTAAAGGACCAGCTCCATGACATCTTTGAAACTGAAGAGTTTCTCATAGAAATACATGTGAACAGTTCTTTTTTTTCTTTTAAAAGCAGCAAAAAACTGAAAATAGTAACATTATTCTGTGAATTAGTAGTTGAAATGTGAGGATTTAAAAAGCTTTTACTGGTTTAAAAAAACAAACAAACTGTGAAGTCAGTCCTGAGCCCTTTTATACCTTTTTTGAAGGAAAGGTTCCATGATACATGTCTCTTTCCTGTCATCTTAAATCTCCTTTTCTCTTGTTCTCCTCTTAGTTGTCCTTCTCTCCTGCAAAACGCATTCTCATATGCGCCTTGCGGTGCCTAAGAGGCCCTTCTCTCCAGTACTCATGCCCCAAATCCCTCCTGGGGCCCTTCTTGCCTCAGTGCCTTTGATTATCATTTGGGATTCAGGTCTACAAAGCTTTTAAGCACTTTTGTCTTAAAGCACAGGGAGGTACTTCAGTCAGCAGCTAAGGATTACATGTGCAAAAGGCATGCTCACTGGTCACTGGCAACAGCTGTGGAATGAGAACAGACCTATAAAGATGTCAGTGCTGAAATAGCGGTTCTATATGGGAGAAGGATAAGAGTGGGTTCCCTTTGTCCCCAATCCAATTGGCTTGATTACTTCCAGTGCTTTCCCCCAGGACTAAATATTTGATCTTACTTAGACTATTGCATTACCCTCTTACCCAATTTCCTTACTTGTTCTCTCCCTCCTTCAGTCTCATCCTCATGTAGTATTATAAAAAACAGTAAATAGGTTACTTTGTATCACTTTCTGCTCAAAGCCATCCAATGGCTTCCCATATCCTTTAGAGTCAAAAAGTCTCAAGTTCTTGCCGTTTCTTTTAAAGGTCAGTGTGATCTGACTCTGCCATCTACCTCCTAGAGATCTGACCTCTTCTCAAGCCACCTTCCCCCTCACACACTCACACCCACCACTCTGTCTTCACTGCTGCTCCTCGAACATTATTCTGTGGATTAGTAGTTGAAATGTGAGGATTTTCCTTGCTCCTTGTTTGCCTCATGGCCTTTGCACTTACTGTGCCTCCTGCCAGGGAACCTCTTCCTCTCAGTATCTGCATGGCTGGTCCTATCCTGGGCTTCAGATCACTGCTCATTTGTCACCTTTCCAGTGAATGCTTCCCTGCTATACAATTCTTGCCATCCTGAAAGCCTCTGCTCTATTTTTCTTCATAATGCCTGTGACCTCCTGTGCCTTTTGTTTCCCTGTTTATTGACCATCTTTCTCTAACAAGAATGTAAGCCTATGAGGGCAAGGGCTTTTGTTTGCTTCTTTACAGTTGCACCCCCCAGGCACCTATTATGTGCCTAGAAGGGTACATAGCACATAACAGATACTCAATAATTGTCTGTAGGAAGAAGGGAGAGAGGAAGAAAAGGAAGGAAAGAAGGAAAGAAGGAAGGGAGGGAGGGAGGAAGGAGAAAGAGAGAAGTAGGGAAAGAGGGAGGAATGTGGGGATGGAGAAGGAGGAAGATTGGAAAAAAGCAAGGAAGGAAGAAAAGTAGGGAGGAAGGAAGGAGAGGAGAAAGTCCAACTTAGTGTGACTGTCTCCAACTTACGTTAAACTTTTAAGTTTAACCTAATGTTACTAAGACTTTAACACTTCTTAATATCTGCGTAATGTCTCTTAAACAAAGAAAACTGGCTTCTAGCCCAGATCCTTTGGAAAGTAGTATTCTCTGGATAGAAATTAGTAAGATTGTTGTATTTACGTTGTATTTATTTTCAGATATCTCCCACTTTTTTATGGGAAGATGTATTGACTTTCCATTTATAGAACTGCTATAAAGCTTCCCTTTAAATGAAAGCATTTAGGATTTCCAAAATATATTCTATTTTGGAATTTTTTTCAATAAATAATGGTATGGAGAAACACAGATATGACAAAAGCATGAAGGGGAAATGTAGAAATGGCAAAATATGAAGCTGGTAATCTAATGTCTGAAATTGGGGGTAACTGACTTACAAAAAAATCAACTTTTCTTCAAGATCCGTTGCAATTCCCACTTCATCCATAAAACATTCCCTGACTCCTGCCCTCCTCACCTCCTTGTCTCTTGTTTTTGTGAGACTCTTGTACATTGCCATAGGTTGACCTAAAACCATTTGGAATGTCTTGTTGTTGTTTTGGGTCCTTTAATTCTGTCTCTTTAAATTGATATGAGATCCTTGGTGTGAGGGATCATGCCCTGCCCTCCCTCCTCTTATGCAGCCATAACACTGTACATCTTAGCATAACAGACAACAGACAATTAAGAACATGTATTTGTTATTTTCTTCATGACTCACCTACATAAGGGTATAGGTTGAAGACTGGGTTGGAGTATTCAGACAGCAAAAATACCTAAGCATGCCTTATGATTGCAAAAAAAAAAGAAAGAAAAAGAAAAATTTAAACTAAATAATGATAATAAAGAACAATCATTATTTTGGCTTGCAAAACTGAAATCACTCTTTTGCCAGTAGTAAAAGTAATTTTTATATTTATTCAGTCTGGTAAGAGAAATTAATCACTAGAGCAAACTTAATGAGATGATTGGAGCTAAATTTCAGTACATCCAATCTGAATGCATGAAAATTAAAACCCACTAAAAATACTAACCAGAATAGATGTTATTCATAAATACATGAGTCTGGCACATTTTAATGAAAGTGGTAAACAAAAGTAATATTTTAATTAATATATTTAGATATTCTAATTGTCAGGGGAGATCATTTTCTTGTTATAAATGGAGTTAGCATTACATTTTCACTGGAAACTTGTAAGTTTAAAATACTATCAAGAGCAAAAGCTGTTTAGACTTTCTGAAATAACCATTGCTTTGATGCCATTTTCTGCAGCATAATCTATTATTAAGTATGAATACTGTGACTAATGGCTAACATTCCTAAATCACTTGCTATGTACTAAGCCCCGCTCTAAGCATTTGTGTTTTAACTCAGATAACTACCACAGTACTCAGCTTCATTCTACTAGTGAGGAACCAAAGCTTAGAAGAAGCACAGTTACTTACTCAGGGCCACAAAGCTTGGAAAGTAGCTGAGCTGGGTGTTAACTACCAAGCCCAAGACCTGGCATGCTGCTGAGTCTTTCACAGAACTGTGGTCCTAATAGACAAAGCCACAGCCAATAGGTCCTAGGGTCTGAAAGAAGTTTGAAAGGTTCTGCAAAAGTAAACATTTGATTCTTTAAAATTAAGTGAATTTGACCTTCTTTTTTTTTTTTTTTTTTTGTCTTATTACCATTTCTTGGGCCGCTCCCATGGCATATGGAGGTTCCCAGGCTAGGGGTCCAATAGGAGCTGTAGCTGCTGGCCTATGCCAGAGCCACAGCAACGCGGGATCCGAGCTGAGTCTGCAACCTACACCACAGCTCACGGCAATGCTGGATCCTTAACCCACTGAGCAAGGGCAGGGACTGAACCCGCAACCTCATGGTTCCTAGTCAGATTCGTTAACCACTAAGCCACGATGGGAACTCCCTGACCTTCCTTTCTTAATGACATTTGCAATCAAAACATTTATTGTAATTTGTATTGAAATTCGAATACCCTTCCTTTGCCAAAAAAAAAAAAAAAAGACTTCTAAGGAATCTGAAGCATTTTATACAGGTTGAAGAACTTTTTAATGATAGTTAATGATAGGCTGGTAAAAAATGGGAGTGAAGTGATTTTTCTGTAATGCTTTTTTATTGATGTAATATTAAATATAAAAATCACGTGGCCAAGCATTTTTCTTTCCTGTAGGAACAATATAATTATATTAAGTTAAGAAAGTTAGTGGGTTTTTTATGTCTCAATTATGGTTAAGTTCAAACATTGAAAAAGAGTTTAACATTTTACGTAAAGAATCCACAGAAAGTAATTTTTAATGACTTAGAAAATGTTTACCATATTTTACCCTTGAATGACTGTGTATGTTTATATGTGTATGTGTGTCATATATGTATGTAAAATTTAGTGATTTTCAATGAGTGACAGAGCAAGTGAAATGTGTGGTCATTTGTAGTTTGTAAATCTAAGTGATTCTTTTTGGGTCACACAGGTATTTTTTCAAACTAGTGGTAATAAAGTGACAAAATTATGGTGTTAATTTTCATTTCCCTGATAACTAACAATGGGAGCATTTAAAAATACGGTTATTAGTCATTCACTTCTATAAAAATTCTGTCCAGGTCTTTTGCCCATGTCTGTCCTAGCCTGTCTTTCTTTTTCGAATTGATTTTTAGGAACTTTTTGTATGTCTTTATAATTCCTTGTTGATTGTAAGTACTGGAAATACCTTTTCTCAGGAAGTTATTGTTGAAGTCTTTTGAGAAACAGAAGTGATTTTTTTATTGGTGGGAATTTTTTTCTAAAAACTTTTCAAGATCTGACTTTCACACCTAAGCCCTTTTATATATTGAATTAAATTTTGTGTATAGGGTGAGAACTGTTTCGTATGTAACGTATGTTTTCTGCATGGCCCAGAACTGACCAACTGCTCCATCATTTCCCACTGACTGATGGTACTACCTTGATAGGTGTTGTTTCTTAGTTCTGTTGATCTATTTCTGGAGTTTCTATTCTGATCCATTTGCCTGTTTTTCCTATGTTCCAACCCTCATGGTGCTAATATCTCTAGTATTACAATAGTGAGTATCAGGAAAAGAGTTCCTTTGGCCTGGTCTTTTTCTTTTCTGGTTGTGATTTGGCTATTCTTCATCTTTATCCCCTCCATAGTTTAAGGAAAAAAAAAAAAAAGCCTTATTAGATCCCTTGAAATAAAGTTTCATACTATTGATGGAAATTCATTGAATCTGTGGATCAATTAAAGAAAAGTTGGTGTATTCAGGATATCGTGTTGCTATCTATAATTTGTAAATGAATCTCAACCTCTCTGAAATTTAAACCTGCCTTTTTACAGCTAACTTTAGGAAGTTGAGAGAGACTGTCAAAACCTATGAGGAAATCCTGTTTGTACACATCAAGGAATGTTCATTTTGTTACCACTCACAGATTCTTCAGATTTCCTTATCATGTAGCCTTTTTTACATTCATATTTATTTGCTGCCACATTGGTAACAACTCAAGGAATTATTTTCTTTGCTACAGATTATGATAAAGAGGAAAATGCAGGAGATTTATCCAGCTCTTGAAGAGTATGAACTGAATACATCATATTCTTAAAGATTTAATTTCCTCATCCATGAAAGGAGTTGAGCTAGGCAGGATCACACCTCTCTACCAGCTCTAACGTTAAAAGATTGTGTTCATCCTTACACAGGGTTTTCTCATTAAAGTGCAAATATGTGTAATTAATGTCATGTATCATTTTCTTAGGTGACTGAAAAACCCATCACCTAAATGATGTAGTAGGTTGATTTTTGTCAGTATCAGCCTTGACTTCACTTTTTAAAACTCTTATTAATACAATTCGTATGGTCTGGAGGTGCATATTTCCAAGCCTTGATCATTCTTTTGGAAGTATTCCCATTAATAATTTCGAAGTGATAGGTTTAGTGGAGAAAATACAATAATAATATTAAATTCACCAAACAAAAGTAAATGTAACTAAATAGTCATACAGTCTCATTATTAAGAAGAAATAGGGAGTTCCCGTCGTGGCGCAGTGGTTAGCGAATCCGACTAGGAACCATGAGGTCGCCGGTTCGGTCCCTGCCCTTGCTCAGTGGGTTAATGATCCGGCGTTGCCGTGAGCTGTGGTGTAGGTTGCAGACGCGGCTCGGATCCCGCGTTGCTGTGGCTCTGGCGTAGGCTGGCGGCCACAGCTCTGATTAGACCCCTAGCCTGGGAACCTCCATATGCCGCAGGAGCGGCCCAAGAAATAGCAAAAAAGAAAAAGGACAAAAAAAAAAAAAAAGAAAAGAAATAGGTGGTGGATATAAGAGGTACAAACTTCTAATTACAAAATAAGTGAGTCTCAGTGATGAAATGTACAGTGAATACATTTGGGGAATATAGTCAGTTTATCTTTTAAAAAAATGTGTGGGCGTGAGAAACCGCTGTATTTTTATCTCCTTGTTTAAAGTGAGTAGTTTGCCCTTCATATTCATCATTAAATTTTAAAAATCACATTTAGACTTTGGAAATTATATGTAAGGTTCTTGTATGACAATGAGAAAAACAACCTAAACTGTGCAGTCAAATTAACTGTCTGGATTTCATACGTTGACACATTTCTCTTTTTATACTAGACATACCTAGTTTCTTTCCAAAAATAGAAGTAACTTTGTCTTTCATACTGTTTCATACCTGTTTGTTCAGTGACATTGCTGTGCTGTGATAAGATTTTATTAGGGAAAATGTCGCTACCTGTACTTGAGCATTAATCTAATTTCTTTGTTACAAATGTTCCTTGATTTGACTTACATCAAATGATTCCTGAGTGAATACTATCTTTTCAACTCTCATTGATTGGTAGTGGCTGTGTGGAATATGTTTTTATGAAGGTTATGAGACATAGAAGGTTCTGAGACTCAGCAGAAAAGAGTGTTTTGGTGGATAAGTGACTCTGCAGTAGACATACACACACTGAGTTGGATTTACTGATTTAGAGAGAAATATAACTTTAATGGAAACAGAGGCAGACAGGAGATCTTCAGTCATCTGATATAACTGGTTTTCTTCCAGGAGATACAATATCACATCATCCAAAAGGAAGTTGTCTACAGATACTTTTAGAATCCTTTAAGATGGGTATTTTACAATCTAGTATTAAGTAGCAGATTTTTTTTTATCTCTTAACACTGAATAATTAAAATATTTAGGTTTTATATGGCTATAACCAATTGTGCATACAAGCCAGATTTAAAGATTGAGTATAGTCATATATTTAGGCACTGTTACCCATTTTATGTTTTGTTTATATTCTGGAAAAACAAGAGTGCCGAGACTATGAAACAGAAATTCAGTGTTTCTATATTGCTAATGAGAATATAATGTGGGAAAGTTTCCAAAGTTACATTATCCCACTGGCTTTAACCTGGCCTGTTATTATATCATCTAAGGAAATGAAATTAATTGGACATTACTTGTTCATCATAAAGCCACATCAGATACATCCCAGTAACTTGTGCTTTTCTACTTACCCAAAAATTGCTATTCATTTTTATATTTAAGCAAAATTGGAAAGTAAGTTATCATTGCACTTTTAGATCTTCTGTCAAGGAATTTTATACATATTTCTAGTTTTGTAAATTTCCTGTGAATTCACAAAGTTAATAACTAATGATCTGTCCCTACTACGGTCATGCTTGTTAGTCAAAATGTAGAAGTAAACACTCAAAAAAATTATTAGTCTTTAAATATAGACACAATATCCATTTTAAAAATTACTTAGCCATAATTCTACCACTAAAATACAGTTTTCCTTTCTTTCCCTTTCAAATGTTGTCCATTGGTACACATATTTTATGTATCAACAGTAACAATCATAAACAATTTTTGCCCTGCTTTAAAACCTAACATTATTCCTTTAATGCTTTTCTATTGTCTAATGCAATCTTCACAGATATCATTTTGATTGCCATATAATATTCTGACTTGATTAAAAGTATCTTTGTTTTTTCTATATTCAAACATCTTTCTTCATTTACTACTATTACAAATAATGGTCTTAGAAACATCTTTTGGAGTTTTTTTCATCCTTTAAATGATTTTTATTCGGTTAAATTCTAAGTTGTGGAACAATCAAGTCAAATTCTGCATTCACAATCTCCTGACATTTTGTAACCAAAACGTTGATATTCATTGAGTAAGACCTGTTTGTTAACTCTTATTTTAACCTTATTTTATTCTTTCTTCCATCATAAATGAGTCAAATTCTAGCTGTCTTTCTCTAATTAGATCTCATTATAACCAGTAAGGACTCGGATTTAAATTTAATAGTAAAACAGAAAGAACTGAAAAAAAAAAATACATAGGTAATAGAATTCATCGTTATGTTTTCAGACCGTCTCACCATATCTGTCATATCAGTGGTACCACCACTTTCACTTTTCACTTTTAGGCTCCTTTGGCCTAACTTAAGTGAAAAAGTTTTCACCGATACTTTTGCCAAGATGTGTCTTGTTTTCCTGCTGTTTTCATATACATGGACAATGGTTCTTTCATTTACATTTTCTGCTTATGTATTTTTCAGGGTCAGTTATGCCTGCTTTAAGTTTTTATGATTATGAATGTGTCTATTTACCTGTCTTGTCTGTTCATATATCTTCCTGCCTATCATCTGTCTTGTATGTTTTGGCCCATTCTCTTCCCAAGTTTTCTTTTGGAATTAAAAACAAAATTGTTATTGCTTTCTTTCAGTCACGTTACCAGAATACTAAAGTACTGCATTAGTCTCTTCAAATGGCTTTTTTTTTTTAAATTAAAGCATAGTTGATTTACAATGTTCTATTAGTTTTTAGTGCACAGCAAGGTTATTGGGATATAATATTATTCTTTTTTAGATTGTTTTCCATTATAGGTTATTACGAGATACTGCATATAGTTCCCTGTGTTGTACAGTAAGTCCTTTTTGCTTATCTGTTTTATAGATAGTAGTGTGTATTTATTTTTATCTCAAACTCCTAATTAATCTCTTCCCTCCTCCTTTTCCCTTTGATCACCATAAGTTTATTTTCTATATCTATGAATCTGTTTCTGTTTTGTAAATAAGTTCATTTGTATTATTCTTTTTAGATTCCACTTAAAAGTGATATCTTATGATGCTTGTCTTTGACTTACTTCACGTAGTGTAATAATCTCTAGGTGCATCCATGAGGCTGCAGATGGCATTATTTCATTCCATTTTATGGTTCAGTAATAATTCCATGGTGCGTATATACCATATTTTCTTTATCCATTCATCTGTTGATCAACTTAGGTTTCTTCCAAGTCTTGGCTATTGTAAATAGTGCTATAGTGAACACCAGGGTGCGTGTGTCTTTTTAAATTAGTTTTCATCTTTTCCAAATGTAATGCCCAGGAGTGGGATAAGGGTCGGATCCATGGCATATGGAGGTTCCCAGGCTAGGGGTCAAATCAGAGATATATCTGCTAGCCTTCACCACGGCCACAGAAACTCTGGATCTGAGCCGTGTCTGTGACCTACACCACAGCTCACAGCAATGCTGGATCCTTAACCCACTGGGCAAAGCCAGGGATCGAACCTGTGTCCTCATGGTTACTAGTCAGATTTGTTTCCACTGGGCCATGACGAGAACTCCATATTTTTAGTTTTTTTAAACTCCATACTATTTTCCATAGTGGCTGCACCAGTTTACATTCTCACCAACAGTGTAAGAGGGTTCTCATTTCTGCATACCCTCTCCAGCATTTATTATTCATAGACCTTTTAATGAGGCCATTTTGACCAGTATGAGGTGATACCTCATTGTGGTTCATTACAAATTCCTATAGTTGTATTACCTTTTCTTTGTTATTAGTGTTTGTTCGTAGCTGTTCTTACCATTATTTCCCATCTTCTACTTTCTTAGATTTATTTTAGCTCTTTTCTCTAAGTTCTAAAATAAATTGCTATTTGCATTAATTTTTAGCTTTTCTCTATTTGTAGTATGTTCATTTTATTTTACTGCTTTAGCCGCATCTCGTATTTGATACACAGGTATATGTACATTCAGTTTTAAATGTTTCCTTAATTCTAACATGATAGCTGCTCTGACCCAAGTGCTACCTAGAAGTTCTTTAAAAATTTTTTCCAAATGAAAGGTTTTTTTTTTAATATTTGTGTAAATTATTATTCATTTCATTCTATAACATATATAACATGTAATTCATTATTTCTAACTTTGTTTCATTGTTGTATGAGAAAGCATTTGTACTGTACCTATTCTCTGACATTTGTAGAAACTTACTTTAACTGAAAATATTAGTTTATTCATGAACTTTTGGTTAATTATAATATTCAAAAAAATACTATTTTAGGCTTCCAATTTTTCCTGTTTCTTGTGTGCTTTCTTTTTACTTCTTCTCTTTCCTTGTATCATTTTTGGATCAAAGAAATTTCTTCCCTCATATTTTTGCCTTACATTTTTAAGTTTTATTCTCTTATTTTAGTTTCAACCCTAGAAAATTTTTCCTGAATATTTAACTGAGTAAAGAGTAAAATGAAACAGTGTTTTTGCTTTCCTCCTCAACAATATAAGAAAAATGATTTTTAGTTTTCTTCGTGTTTAGCGTCACATTTTAGGCATTATTATCATAGTTTATATCAGTCCATTTTTGTGAATACTTAATGGCACATTTTCTTTTTTTTTTGCTCCCCACTGTTTTTTGGCATCTCAGACCTTCCTTGATCTTAAAGTACATCTTTTAGAAGTTCTTCTAGTGCCTAGTAGTAGTGTATTCTTATGTTTGATTTGCTTAAAATTTTATTTTTGCCCTCATTCTTGAAAGCTAGTTTTGCTGTGTATTTCTAGATTGACAACTCTTTCTCCCAGTACTTTAAAGACATTCAAATCATCTTTTAAGAAATCATCTTTCAGTCTGATCAGTGTTCTTTTGATCTATTTCTTCTCTGTGGGTGCTTTCAGGTCTCTATATTTGTTGCACTATTTTATTCTAATGGGTACAGATGTTGATTTTTTTTTAATTTACCTTACTAAGATTCATTGGCCTTTCAGTATGAATATCAGTGTTTTTCATTAATTTGGGGGCAATTCTTAGCTATTATCATTTCACATATTGCCTCATAGCCGTTTCTTTTATTTTTCCTCTGAAACCTTAGTAAGACTTATGTTGACCTTACTCTGTTGTTCACTTCTCTTCTTTTTTGTATTTTCTGTCTCTTTTATTTCTCTATTGCATTCTGAAAGTTTCATTCATATATGTTTCTAGTTTACTAATCCAAACTTCAGCTGTGCCTAATTTGGTGTTTCATCTCCCTATTAAGTTTCTCACTTTAATTATCACACATTTAATCTTAAGGAGTCTGTTTTTATTCTAAGTATGACTGGCAATTTTTTAATAGTCTCTTGCTCATCTTCTCAATTTTCTATCATTCCTTATATTTCTTTAAAATGATTAAGTGTATTATTTTCTTTATTTGGTAATTCTAATATTTATAAGCCCTGTAGTCTTTTTTCTGCAGTTCATTATTTCTATTAATTACTTTTCATGGAAGTTTAGTTTTTCATGTGTTCAGTGATTTTTGTGTGATGCCCATTAGTATTTTATCTGTGGGAATTATTTGCGTTAACTGTGTATTTTGTTGAGAAAGAATTTGCTTATACCGAGGAACTGAGCGATCTGTCAAACGCAGACCTATTTATTTATTTGTTTTTTTTAGGGCTGTACCTGTGGCATATATAAGTTCCCAGACTAGAGGTCAAATTGGAGCTGTAGCTGCCAGCCTACACCACAGCCACAGCAACTCTGGATCTGAGGCATGTCTGCAACCTACACCACAGCTCATGGCAATGCCAGATCCTTAACCTGCTGAGCAAGGTCAGGAATCAAACCTGCATCCTCATGGTTACTAGTCAGATTCATTTCCATTGACTGAGCCACAATGGGAACTCCACACAGACCTACGTTAAACTAAAAGTTCAACTTCCAGGCCAAATAATCTCATTTGAATATGCTCTTGCAACTTGAAATTTTCAAATGAAACTTTTTTTTTTTTAAACATGCTACCTGGAAGTAAGGCCAGTCTTGTTCTGTATGAAAGGTGTGATCTAGTACAGTCTCTGGGTATTGACTCTGAGTGTGAGACTCTTTCCTGTCTAGGTACCCGGTTTTGATTCTTTCACCTGGCACACAAAGGATTGGCAGATGCATTCAGGATAAACATCATCTCCAGTGCTTATCTCTGTAGAACAATGCTTTCTTAACTTCAGACCTCAAAGTATAACTCCTAATCGAATGCTTTAAAATAATCAGCTAATGTAATCTTTAGAGCAAATTTTGATGAATTATATCATAGATAAAAAATACACAAACATCACTGTTGGCATGATGAATTTTCATGAAATGAAGCTACTACATAAGCAAAAACTAGATCAAGAAGCAGAATATTACCAAACTGCAGAAGCTTCCTTTGTGTTTCTTTCAGATACTGCCACCCAGTTGTAACTGCTATCCTGACTTCTAAGACCATAGATGCCATTATTCACTAAAGATAATAAACCCTTTAGTGTTTGGCATTTATATTGGTTATAGAGCCGGAAGTAAAATTGATTGATCATGAAGCCTGAGTTTTTTGGGTTTTTGTTGTTGTTTTGTTTTGTTTTCGGTTTTGAAGCTACTGCCAACAATTTTCTGAAGCATTGGGTGAAATCTAAATCAATCTAGATTTCACCCAGTGCTGTCTCAGCTTTTTGTTTGTTCCATGTTCTTGCCAACACCTGTTACTTTGTCTTTTTTCATTTTAATCATTATGATGGGTGGGTAGTAGATGTTATTGTTTTAAATTTACATTTTTCTGATGTCTAGTAATGATTTTGTACATGTTAAAGTTTTTTTGTCTTAGCCATTTTTATCCAGCCTTTTAAAGTGTCCCCTAGTGAGAAGTGTTCCCCTGTGTAGTTAGTTCACTATTTTGCTAGGAATTACTTCAATCTGTATAAAATACCATCTATTAATTTCACTGGGCATCTCTTTTTTTTGTGTGGGGGGGGATGGTATTGCACCTGTGGCATGCATAAGTTCCTGGGCCAAGATCAAACCCGCACCACAGAAGTGACAATGCTGGATCATTAACCTGCTGTGTCACCAAGGAACTCCTTGGCATCTCTTTCTTAATTTCCTTTATTTTCTTCTCTTCAAAACTATCTTAAAATATAGCACAGAAAAATCTACTCGTTTGTGATAACCTATATGGGAAAAAGAATGAATATATTTATATTTATAACTGATTCACTCTGCTGTACACCTGAAACTAATACAAAGTGTAAGTCAACTAATACAATTTATAGTCAAACTGTAAGTCACTCCAATATTGTTTTTTTTTTTAAAGATGGGAAGCACAGAAAAAAAATAAAATCAAAAAATATTTTTTCAGTACCCTTGATGTCAGCCTTTAATTTGTCCAGCCTGTCTTTGAGCTCCCCCTGCTGTTTTCCACTTAAATTATATACCCATTTGTTATGCATAATTATCTTTCAAACGATAGATTGTTTTAAATAGATAGGTTGTTTTAAATAGAAACATTTCCGTTTTCCAAAGACAGAGGGTGTCAATCAGTTTAAATACTAACTTAAGACAAAAGAAATTTAAAAGAAATACTTAAAATCTAGTACTTTAAAAATTTCACTTGCCATATATTTGTACTATATGTCATTTGGATTAATGTAAAGAATTAGCATGTCAAATTATTTAAAACTGGACCACCTACCGAGCCTCATATTATCTTCTTGTCGAAGTTAACATCATGACTTAACACCTCTTTCTGCTTCCTCACAGTTCCCAGAATATTTGCTTTGACATAATTCAGTCATTAACTATTGAAAAAATTCTAAAGATGTTTATTCAATTGCCTTGCTGCATCCAAATTCATGGTGTACATTTCTTCAGGACAATGTAGCTGAAGTGAATAAAGCATGCCATGCAGTGTTTATATGTATTTCATCAATCAACTGTGGCAGATAATGTCTCCCTACATTACAGTATCAAAGAGGTTCTCTTTCACAAGCTTGTCAGGTGATTAGCTTCATAAAGGCCTATTCTACTTCAAAGAATTACCAGGAAGCAAGAAAATTCATAGCCTTATCAATGTAGATTTGAAGCCATATAATGAGTACATGAAATTATGAACTTTGGATGTTGCTAAGTCTCAGTAATAACATCTAATCTATAGGCTTTTTATAATGACAAATGCAATAATGTGCGCAAAATGCTTAGCACAATGTTTGGCACATATTACCTTCTAAGCTGTATTTCAAATGGCTATTGTGTGATGAACAAGCCATAAACTGGCATTTTTTACCCCTTGAGAATGTGCTATTTAAGTGTTGAAAATCTGATTTTCCCCTATCCATGTTAATTTCCTGAACGTTAGTTGTGGAAATGGTGCCACATACCCGTATATTAATGCACCGCAAGAGGCCAATCAAATGAAAGGGTAAAAAGAGTAATTTCCTGCTCCTCTCAGCAGCCTCTGCTGATAAAGCTGTTTGAACATATTCTAGAAAGACTATTGAGACCAGAGCCACTTGTGAATTAGGTGGCTGGTCTTAACTTTTGCTAATAATAGTATCGCTTCTGCACCCTCCCTAAGTTCTTGCTGTATTAAAGCTGTGGTTCCCTTTGCTATCTTTTGAGTGTAACCTTGGTTAGTTTAGCTTTTTGCTCTGCTCCTGAGAGGAGCAGAGGAGGAGAACTAAGTCACCAAAATCTAGGTGATTGGACTGGTGTAGCCATTGTGTGGAGTTCAGACGAACCCCCACCAAAGCTTGGTTTGAATGTAGAGACCAGTGATCACACACACATGCACACACACACACACACACAGCCATGCAACATTCATTACCTATATAATTGAGACTTTTCTGGTACCAGTAGGGCAAATTGAGTGGCCTGAGGATTTTAGGGTTTTAGCAGGTGGCACCCAAGCTGAGAGAGTGGCTCAGTAAAGGCTTGTGGGGTTTTAGGCTCTCACCAACAGCAAAGGAGAGAACACCTGGGCTTGCTAATCATTTTGCCCAGATGTTGGACTGAGGTGAAGAGGCAGAGGTGAGATGTAACAGCCATCAGCAAACATCAAAAACTGGAGTCAGACTGCTTATTTTCAGAGACCAAGATGTATGAGAACAGAGAAGTGGACCACAGTGGTACACAACCATTGCTGCCCAGGGCTTAGAACTAGGGTCACTTTTTAAAAGCATGTGTTTCTATTGATTAACACATATTATTTAACAATTTTATTAAATGAGGATGTTGGGTATATATAATTTCAGCTATACAAATAGGCAGAATCCTGTTTGCTTTAAACTGCTTAAGATAACATTTCTTCCAAATAAATGCAAAGTAGATTTTTACCAAAAATGCATATGTATGTAACTGGTACTTGACTCAGTTATAATATGAGGTAATATAATTTGTAACGTTCTTAAATAAATAGGATGACAAACCAGTATTGGGCTTCAGAGGGGCTCTGTATAACTGTATATCTCATGGCATGATGTCAGACCTGGCACTCGTGGTGCCTGTCACATGTCATTATATTTACTGATTGCTTATTTTTATTCATTGTTTCTTTTGTTCACTCAACAGGTATTTTTATTGTCTTCCCAACATGTCCTAGATCTGGTATAAACAATTAATATTTTGTCCTTGTTTTAAGTCCATATTCTTCTGGAGAAATTGGAATACAGAGTAATAACAGATATGCATTATCATAATGTCTCTAGTCAAGAAGTATGCTTGATATTCTGGGTGTGTTGCTTTCGACTTCCAGAACTTTATGAGTAAATATATTTTAATGGAGTAGGTACATTGTAGTGGTGAGGAAAGTCATCAATTCCTTATTTGTTCCTTGTCTCATCTTCCATCATGTAATGTTCTGTAGCGTTCTGGTCCAGAGAAGGTGTTTTTTTCACATCAGGAGAGTAAATCATATTCAGCCTCAGGTGGGCTGACCCATGACACTTGGAGCCACATTGCTGCTCTGGTTCACTAAGGTCATAATCTGGTATGAGACTAAGCTTGAAAATCACAGCAAGAAATAGTGGAAGAATTCTGAGAACATATACTCTAAAGCTTTTAGAAAGTTAAAAAATAAAACCTTAAGGAGTTCCTGTCATGGCTCACCGATTAACGAATATGACTAGGATCTTTGAGGATGTAGGTTCAATCCCTGGCCTTGCTCAGTGGGTTAAGGATCTGGCATTGCCGTGAGCTGTGGTGTAGGTCACAGACTCAGCTCTGATAACTGCGTTGCTGTGGCTGTGGTATAGGCCAGCAGCTACAGCTTTGATTCGACCCCTGGCCTGGGAACCTCCATATGCCACGGGTGCAGCCCTAAAAAAGCAAAACAAACAAACAAACAAACCTCAAGTGAATGGAACTTGGAATAAACCCTACTCTGGGCATTCCCTTCTTTTGGGCTGTTATCAGTTATGGGCACTCATGATCTTAATACCTAAGAACTTTAGGCTAGGTGTCCTTGTAGAGGTGTATCACTTACAGGATCTCGTTGAATATAACATTGTATTGCGCTGTCTTGGTTTTCATGAGAACTTTAGCTGTATACCAATAGTGAGATGACTTCCATGGAGATAAATCTGACCCCAGACATCAAGCAGTTGCACTGAATTATTTTATCATTTTCATTTTTTTTAGTTACTTGCAAGCACAAGTTTCTATAAATCTAATTGCAGTTCCTCCTATAATTCTCCAGGAGTGGGCATAGGTGATGGACCTATTGAACTTTCATCATATTGCCATATTCTGCAGAATTACTTAAGAGTGCAAAAGCATGAAATTAACATTCAAAAATACCATAGTCTAACCTCTTTTATTCCTATTCTGAATGATACAGCAGAACCCTCTTTAAATTGTACTTTCAAATGGTATATGCTTGTCTTTGGATCCTTCTGGATTCTGTTCTCCTAATATAAAATTTATATTATCTTTAAATGTTTATAAGGTCAACTCTTAAATGACTAAGGTCAACTCTTCAAAACCAATCAAATAGAAGAAGTAATGTCAGCCCAAAATAAAAATAAATACATTTTTTAAATTAAGGCCTTTTAATCTAAAAAACATCTCATTAAGATATTATGATTTAGCATTAGAAATTCTGTGAAATCAGATGTTGGCTTGCATTTTCCACTTGAATTTCTCCATTTTGAAGTTTCTACCGCAATGTAAAGAAAAATAGTTCTTGCAGTATTTCCTAAGGAGTGACTTACAAGATAAAAAAAAAACAATAACAAAACAACCTTAAAAAAAACCTCACCTTTAGAAATAAAGAAGTTATCTAAGTGGAAAATAATGGGCCTCTCAGTGCTCCTAATTGAATTCAAATAATTATCTGAGTTTAATTTGTCTTGTTCCCAAAGTGAACAAAATGTTTCTATCTTTTCATTATTCACTCCAGGTTTTAATGGGGTGGCAATATATTGAGGGAAATCCTATTGCTCAGAGCCCAAGTTTATAGTTTGCTGAAGCTGAGTCACATTGCTTGAGACAGAACTGACTTTCACAGATTGGAGGTGATTAAACAGATATCTATTCCTTTAGGCAGCTACTTAGGTGGGTATTTTACCTTTGAAAGTCATGGTATGAAAATTTGATCTTTTTGCTTTGGGTTCTAGTCTCAGATAGACTCCTCTTAATGGAACATATGAATGTAGATATTTTGTTGTCCTCAGATATTCCACGTAAATTTAACCTAGTCATTAGTTGTATGCCCTTCATGGACTAAAATGATATTCTATGCTGTTAAGGTCCTTTTGATTTAATAAACATTGAGCTATTGCTCTCTATAAGTGTAATAGACCATGCTAGGAGATATGAGGGCTATAGAAATGAAGAAAGCACAGTCTGGATCCCCAGGAAAATTATAATATAGAGGGTGCACCAGTGCAAAGAGACAGATGCATCAGTAGAACAAGATAGCTTCTCTAGGTCTCCAAAGGCACTTTTAAATTTTTTAGAACTTTTAAAGTTGCCCCAGGAAACTTCAGGTAATTGTGGAATTTTAGCTGTCAAGAGCATATTCATGCTTCTTCAGGCTTCATTTCCATCCCTAAACTCTCCCTTAAAATTTAGATTCTTTACTGTCTATTACACTTGACATTAGTTAGTGACTCAATATCAACCTTTCAGAATCTGAAGTTACCTCACATTCCTAATTTCTTGCTACCCCAGCATTTCCTGATACAGTTAGCTGGTGCATCCAATCCATTACCAAATATTCTGAGGTTGTATACTAAGTATTTCTGAAGTTCCTCCCTTCTTATCTATTCTGTCATGGCTGCACCCATTGCAGTCCTCATCAGCTCTCACTGGATCCCTGCTACAGCTTTCTCACTGGTTTCCTTCCCTCTGATTTTCTCTCCAGTTAAATTTGTTGTTCATGCAGCCATTGGAGAAGCCTATCAAAAACATAAATCCAACCAGGCAACATATCTGCTTATAACTCTTCAGGGAGTTCCAGAAATTACAAGATAGGGACCCTAAACTATAAGAGCTATTCTTTCAAATATCCATACTGTCTAGTGTATTTGTGTTTAATAACAAATGTTTGTTGAAGTGACCAAATTTGAACTTTAGATTTATCGGAGTTCCTGTCATGGTGCAGTGCTTAACGAATCCAACTAGGAACCATGAGGTTGCGGGTTTGATCCCTGGCCTTGCTCAGTGGGTTAAGGATCCGGCGTTGCCATGAGCTGTGATGTAGGTTGCAGACGCGGCTTGGATCCCGCGTTGCTGTGGCTTTGGCATAGGCCGGTGGCTACAGCTCCGATTCCACCCCTAGCCTGGGAATCTCCATATGCTGCAGGAGCGGCCTTAGAAGAGGCAAAAAGACCAAAAAAAAAAAAAATTTATCCTCATAATCTCCTTGTCTCAGCACAGGTGAAGAATATGCTACTGATTTTTTTTGGGGTGGGGGTGGATAAAAGTCTGATAGATTAGGCTACCCTCCAATTTTCTGAAACCATCAACCATATGATCAAGCATAATCAAAGTTAGAAGGCAGAGTGAGGAAAATATGTGTAATAATTCCTCAGAGATACGACTTTGTTATTATTGGAAAGAATGCTATAATGGAAAAAGGGTTTAGGTTTCACAAGTTTGGACTTCTGGGGACCAAGAATGAGAGATTCAAGAGTGCTAGTGTAGGAGTTCCCGTCGTGGCGCAGTGGTTAACGAATCCAACTAGGAACCTTGAGGTGGCGGGTTCGGTCCCTGCCCTTGCTCAGTGGGTTAACGATCCGGCGTTGCTGTGAGCTGTGGTGTAGGTTGCAGACGCGGCTCGGATCCCGCGTTGCTGTGGCTCTGGCGTAGGCCGGTGGCTACAGCTCCGATTAGACCCCTAGCCTGGGAACCTCCATATGCCGCGGGAGCGGCCCAAGAAATAACAACAACAACAACAACAAAAGACAAAAGACCAAAAAAAAAAAAAAAGAGTGCTAGTGTACATAACATTGTAAATCAGATCTACGTCAATTTAAAAAGAAGTTTAAAAAAAGAGTTCTAATGTGAATATGGTTGGAAAATTGAATTCTGGAATCTAAACTAAGTAAGGAAGAAAGTAAGCTTCAATATGAAGCTATTGATATGGAAAAACAGGAAAATAAGGAAGGACTGGAAGTGACAGTGGGGAAAGAGATGAACAAAAGGAGAAGTGGAAGGATTAGAATTTATGAACTTCATCATAAGAAATGATACAGTGACCAGTTAGATCAAGATGGCAGAGATGCCTGTGCTTCTGAAGGATGGAAAGGCAGTGGAGAAATGGAGGTGCGTATTCGTGACGAGGCTTGTAGAAGTCTGGTGCTAGATTTCACTGTGAGGTTTAGAAAAGAGTCCAGAGGTTGATGAACACTGGACAGGGAAGAAGCGGTATTAGTAGGTGTGATGTACTTGCCAAAGGGAAGGCTTGTGGAAAAATGGAAGTAGGCTAATGAACTCCAAGAAGCATCACAAACAGAGACAGACCACTTTTGATAGAAAAGCTTTGGAAGTTACTGTCGTTTGGAGAAAGCTTGATTTCTGTGTGGCCAAGGAGCTGAATCAGTTATCTTCAAAAGTGTTGCAGGATGTAAGTTTGATATCACAAAGGCTGGAGAAGACCCATAGAAGGCTCCCAGGGAGGTAACTCTTGGTAGAAGTAGTGTAGCTAAACTGGACTGGATAAAGCGGAAAGAACATATTGACGAAAAGAGCAGTCAGAGATGTCTGCCTTAACTGCTAATTGCAGAGGGTTGTCTGAAAGGGATTGAACACAGGATCATGAAGCGAGGCTCCAAGTGATGCATATGGTTTAGGTGCACCTCAAAATCTTTGTCAATCACTGAGTGATATATTTCTGGGCTTCTTGTTGGGGGAGGCAGTCTACCAGTGGGGCTGCTTCAAAGTTGTAATGCAGGTGCATGGTGCCTGTTGCTAGACACTATGAACTTTCTCTGGTCTTTTGGAAGATGGAGATTAGGGGTAATTAACAATAGTTGAAAAGATTATTGTGCAACCTTGGTCACATATTTTGCATAATTAGTGAAAGTCACTTAAAAAATTTGCAAAAGTTTGAATATAGAAGAATTTAAAACACCCTAATGAAATGAAAGCTATGAAAAACATTTCAGCTTTCTCCTAATGTCTCACTTTCTGTAACCATTAATGTACCAGGAAACGAATTTCTAGGTTTTTTGCTTGGATTCACAGATGTGATATTCATGTCAAATGAGGTCATTGACCTTCCCTAACAGATAGTTAGGAGCTGAATATGTTTCCTCTTTGTAGATTGTATTTGTTTCTGAGATCTAAAATCCATCATTAGACTAACATGGCAATGCCTCAGAAGTTTAATGGCTCTTCAGCTTCTAGAAAGTTCCTTCGTTGCCTACCTGACACTTTGTGATATTCACAAATGGAGCACAGACCACTCTGACAGCTTAGATGGTATTTTCCCTGCTGCTGTTGGTCTGAACTCACCAGGTAGTAACACTCAGAGCATTACATTGTTTGCCACACTGGAATGGATTGCATTTTCAATATCATGCTGCAGGCTATTAAAGGAAATATTTCTCTGATCTTAATTGGGGTAATAACGGTCAAAGCCAAGTTTGCAAAGCTCACGTTGTTTCTAATCTTATTTCCCTGCCTGTATGTTAAGCCATTTAATGTTCGAAGTAGTTCTTATTATAACAGGGGAAAAAGACCTGTTTTGTGCTCACATGTGATCGGATCACTGTTTTATGCCCAGACACGCATTCCCATTTCCAACCATAATGTGTTAATATCCTGGTATGTGTACATCATTCTGAGGTTGTCTGGCTTCATGAATCTAACTTCAGCAGTAGTGACTTTCACAAATATGTAGCACCACTCTTCATGCCTATTATGATGGATCGTAAAATACCCTGCTGCATCCATCTCTAGTTAATCATTCCATTTCTTCTGTAGTAATTTACCTATGCACTAAAACATAACAGTTATGGGGAGTTCCAGTTGTGGCTCAGCAGTTAACTAATATGACTAGCATCCATGAGGATGCAGGTTCGATCCCTGACCTCACTGAGTGGGTTAAGGATCTGGCATTGCCGTGTGTTGTGGTGTAGGTCACAGACACGGCTCAGATTTGGCTCAGATTCTGTGTTGCTGTGGTTGTGGTGTAGGCCGGCAGCTGTAGCTCCGATAGGACCCCTAGCCTGGAGATGCTGCAAGTGCGGCCCTAAAAGGCAAAATAAATAAATAAAATATAGATATACTCAAAATATTTCGTAGCCCCTATGTGTTCAAGATGAAAGAGATGAAGTAATTTGCTCCGATTCACTCAGCTGGTATATAGACGGGAGACTGGATCCTCCATGAGGAGCTCTGGCACTCATGTTCTTTCCCTCCATTCTGCAGACTTTCTCTGTGCTCCCTCATAGACTCAGCCCTAGTAGAGACATATCCGAAGAGCTGCTTTATGGTAGGGAAATGACTGAGCCTGTTACTTGCACGGTACCGTATCAGTTGCCAACTAATTTTGGCATGTAATGAAGTATTCTGTTTTCACCTGTTCAATTATTTTTGGTACCACATCAAGAGAACAAGATAATTTGGTTATAATAGCTTCATTTGCTACAATTGAATATTGTTAGTCATTCTAGTGCATGAATTGTATGTGTATAATGGAATGGACAAAAATGACAGACGTAGAGTGTAGCAGACAAGCAGCACTGCGTTTACAAGGGGCTTAAATTCTGTGTCTGAGCATGTGTCCTCTGAATGGAATGTGTTTAAAGATAAGAAACCATTCTAAGTTGGTTTTAGTTCTTTCTCACATTTGGCATTTGCCTCTTCATTATCTGAAAATTGGGGATCATAATATATATTTTAGGGAACTCATATAAGCAACTGACATGATGGTTGTGAAGGCATTTGCAGAGTGGTTATCATAAAGAAACTATTCAAGACTTATTTATTATGATCACTTGAAAACAAACTATCTTGCATGTGTGGTGAGATTGGGAAAGAGCCAATAATTACATATATTTGAATAATCATATTTAAGTTCAACCAGCTGCTATTTAAAAAATCATTTGGCAAGTGGAGACCTGTTTTAAGAGGATACCTACTCCCTAGTTGGTTTAGAAAAGAGAGAAAAAAAATCAATCTACCTTCTTGCAAAGGTATTTCATTTTTTGAGTTTTATGAGAGTTCGAAGAGATTGGCAAATATTTGAGAAATGGTAATCTTGCTGCACTGGCAGTAATACCAGTTAAAATGTTATTATTATTTTATTAAGGCAATGCTGTTATTATAATTTCATTATCTCTAGAGAAATATTAGGGATTTTATTAAACACATACTTTTTAAAATTTGAAGTCTTGTATAATATTCTCCTTACTGTATATGTGAGAAAACAACTGCATTGGGAAAGAAGTGTTGATAGGTTATTAAAATGTAAGGCAATAAGGAGAAAACTGAAAATTCCATGATACTGTCAAGGCTCCCTTGAGACTCAACCATGAAACAATTCTTTTATTTTAAGATTTCTTACTCATTAATGAGTCACTTTGAGCTCTTTTTTAATGTGGGCACAAGGAAATTAATAAGAATTCATCCCCATAGCAAAGGCACCCCAAATCTTATTAATTCAAATGATGAGAGTATTAAAGCAATGAAGAAAAAATGAATACTGAAACACCATGTATCTGCTTTCATCAAAATAAATATTTCAGATTCTTACGCTAAGCAACTCTGTATTATCTATGTGGGGTTCCTTAAGATATAAATTTTAAGCATTGTATGCAATTCTCCTGAGCAATACGGAGGCCTGAAAAACAAAGTAATTCCATTTATCAACTTAAATTGCATTTAATTAAAGAATAGTTCTGACAATTAGAGAGAGAGGCTAATTAATATTTTCTAGAGGCTTTTTGCTTTTATAAGAAACAAAAGAGCCTAAGCAAGTATAAGCCTCAGAAGGAGGATGGCATTGCAGAGTGAGCTATAGCAACAGTTCTTATTAATATTAAAATGGAGAAGTTGGCTGAGATTGGAAAACAGCCCAAAGCTTATTTACCAGAGAAGTTTGGCGTTTTTCTCCTTGTTTGACTCATCTCAATTGGAAAGCACAGATGTTCCCTACATCTGCCTCTCTCCCACTCACCCTTAAATTTTACTTACCAGCTGAACCATCAATCCTGATACATCCAAAAATATTTTATCATGCTAATAATTCAACTGTTGTACTTGAATGCATACAGATTTCCTGAAATGATAGATAGTCCAACCATACTCAGAAAGCTCTTTGAAGACCTCAAAAAAAAAAAAAAAAGATTGTTTCTGTGGTTATACTTAAAAATTTTATTGTTCTGCTGAATATACACCTAGTTGTTTTTTTATACAAATACCTTTCTTGGCACTAAGTAACTGCTAAGAAGCGTGCACAGCTATGCATACACTAATGCCATCATTACCAATTTTATTCAAAAGCCATAGTGCATAGCAAAGAGAAGAAAAGGTGTTCCCAGTAATGGTATTTCAAATGTGTATTTAAACAGCTTATCTACTCTAAATTCATTTCTGATAGATTGAATAGCTGCATTCCAAATTTTACAAGATGCACATCTCTTCACTGCTTTTTTTCCCCCTTTTCTTCTCAGCTTGCATCAGCTGAATGGCTCAAATTATTTCCTACTGGTAGAGCATGAAAATGTGAGATAAAAAAAGAAATGAAAGCTATAGACTGAGTGGCCTATGGGCCTTAAAAATCATAGCACTTTTAAGTCTATTATATTTTACTTTGCTTCAATTGTTAATTTTCTTTTTTGCTTCTTGCTAATGTCATAAGATCTATCTAGGTTGTATGTTCACAGCTTAAGACTGATCTAGCTAATACCTGAGAGAACCAGGGGGCCGCCCAGAGTCCAGCCTAAGTAATTAACTTAAGAATCCTTCCCACAGTAGGGCACAGGCATTGTGGGGTTGAAAACTGACGTTCTGCTCGCTGTGGGTATCAACCCAGTGTGTGTCTGATGGACATAAGAAGAGCGAAGGGGGAAGTGGAGGGAAGAAAGTGCTGTGGTATTTCTCTCAAGGGACAGTCTTGATAGACTTTCTTCCTTACCAGCTCCTATACCATGTACTGCTATGTAGAGAAGAGGATCTGACTTGATCTAACAATGCTAGTAGGCAGATTTTTCTCCTCTTGAGTTCAGGTTTCACTGGATCAATGGTTGCTTTAAATCTTAGAGTCAAGTTCATAGCTAAGGAATACTTCTTCATTATTGGACTTTTTATATTAGTCTTAGTCTGGTTCTTATTCATGTTCCCCCCCTTCCTGATCTCTTCTTAAAATACTACCTTTGCTTATTTGCAAATGATTTGTCTCATAAATGGTTGTGATTCAAAATATACAAAGAACACATACAACTCAATATCAAAAAATCAATCCAATTTAAAAATGAGTAGATCGACACAACACTGCAAATCAACTAATAAGGAATTTTTAAAAAACTGATTCTTAAATCCCAAAAAATGTAGAGAATCTGAATAGACATTTTGCCAGAGAGGATATACAGATAGCCAACAGGCACACGAAAAGATGCTCAGCATCACTAATCATCAGGGAAATACAAATCAAAATCATAATGAGATAACACCTCACACCTGTCAGATTGGCTGTCATCAAAAAGACAACAAATGACAAGGTTTGGTGAGGATGTAGAGAAAAGCGAACCCTGTGTACTCTTGGTGGGAATGTAAATTGGTGCAGCCACTATGGAAAATGGTATGGAGATTCCTCAAAAAATTAAAAGTAGAACTGCTATATAAGTCAGCGACTTTACTTTTGAATATTTATCTGAAGAAGACTAAAGTGCTCATTCAAAAGATACATGCACCCCTCTGTTCATTGCAGGGTTATTTACAACAGCCAAGTATGGAATCAACCTAAGTGCCAATTAATACATGTATGAATAATGAAGATATGATATGCATATACAATGGAATATTATCCAGTCATAAAAATAATGGAATCTTGCCATTTGTAACAACATGGGTGGACCTACAGGATTATGCTAAGTGAAATAGGTCAGACAGAGAAAGACAAATACTGTATGATTTCACTTACATGTGAAATCCAAAAACAAAGCAAACCGACAAACATAGCAAAACAGAAATGGACTCATACATCACAAAGAGTAAACAGATTGTTGCCAAAGGGGAGGAAGCTGGAGAGCAGGGCAAAAGAGACAGAGGAGATTAAGCGGTACAAACTTCTAGTTATAAGTCACAGGGATGTAATGTACAGAATAAGAAATATGGGCAATAATATTGTAGTAACTTCATATGGTGACAGTAACCAGACTCATCGTGATCTTTGTTACATAATGTATAAAAGTATTGAGTCACTATGGCGTACACTTGAAACTAATAACTGGGGTGCATATATATTTTTGAATTAGTATTTTCTTTCCAATATATGCCCAAGTCCATTGCTGAGTCATATGGTATGGTATCTAAAAAATGTTACCTTAGCTTATGAATTGTTTTAATTTGTTTTATGTAGTATGAATGTATATATAATTAATAGACAATAGGGAAATGATATAGCTTATAGCATCATTTTACCTGTGATGAAGCCCAAGGTCACCAGGTGAGCCCCTTTGTGAAGGAGTGTAAGCCTGGCTTCCTGTCTATACTTTACAGTCATATTTATTCTTAGTCTCTGCTTTACTGAGTACACACAAACATTGAAAAATCACAATGATTTTTCAGTCATTTCTATTTCTTTACACTTAACCATGTTCTATCTGCTTGAATTTCACCCCCCGCCTTCACTCCTAGTAATTCTACTCACCTTTTCTGAGAAGAGCTGGAAATACCTTCCCATGAAGCCCCTTTGTCCTAAAAGGACATCATTTCTATGTCGCTTATCAGACTCTGCTTTGTCTTCTGTTGTCAACATAGCAGTTACCTTCTTACCCTTTTCTACACTTACTAGGATTTTGTTTCTTTCCTTTTAATTTAGATCAAGGTACTAAAAAGATAATCTTGATTTTATATGCTGTACTTATAATCCCTATTATCATACTTTCCCTTCTAAGCATCCCTGAATTAGATACTTCTTGGGTTGGGAACTAAAACTAGAAGATATACTAAAACTAGAAGATATATATTAGTATATCTGTAAATTGTCAATACAGGGAGCAAACATTTTATTATTTACTTTTTATTTTCCACTACAACACTAGTGTGTCAAGTATTGACTTACAATGAAAATTTAATAATAAACTAGTATTTTGGGGCAAGTTGCCAAAGCATTGGATATTTAATTCTTTAAAAGTTTATAGATCATTTCTTTTATTCACTTCCTATACTCAGAAGGTGAAGCCATATATATTTACTAATGGCTAAGAATATGGACGCTTTAACTTGACTACATGATTAAACCTCAGCTGCACTACGTGCAAGCTGTGTGACACTGGGCAAGTCATTTGACAGCTATGGGCCTAAATTTCTTCACCTATAAAAAGGGGATGATAATAATACTAACTATCCTTTAAAGGTGTTGTGAGTGAACTGAAATAATACAAATGTATAAAGCAAAGAGTAGGGCTGTAGTAAATATATGTTGTAATTGTTAGCTTTTATGATTAATTTGTGAAAAAAAATTTAAGATGGCACAGAAAAGCATCTTTGACCAAGGTGAAAAGTTTTTAGCTGTTGGTAGAGAAATAATTGAGATGATATATCAAATACTTGAAAGCTTTTCTAAAATTTTGATTTCCAAAGAGCAAGCATGCAAAGTCTATTTTGTGACATTACAAAGTGCCATAGAGAAAAGACCAGGGAAGCTGAGGGCGGGAGATGAGAAGTAGGGGAGCAAACACATCAATGCAGGCATAGGGTTTCCTAACCAATGCTGTTTTGGAAATCCCCAGAGGTGGGACGATCATGATAGTGTTCCCAGACAAATCACATCCATGTAGCTTTGGGAGAGAAATTTTTAACAGGGTGTCAGTTGTCTCTGTATCAAACTATGGAGTACAGAAAATATATTTTATATCCTGATAGTGATGCTAATCGGAGGGAATAGGAAAGAGTTTACGTTTTACAGGCTCACTGTTGGACGGCAAAAGGCATTGGAAAAAAGCTTAAATTCTTTCTGGCCAGTATTTCAAGAAGCTTTGATGGTATTTAGATGGTAGCCTCATTTTAAAGAGAACTGGTTTCTCACAGAACCTGGGAGCATCAAGCAGCTGGCATAGCTAGTTATCTGAATTTGATCTAAATTGACATCAGGGAGCTGGGAATGCCCAAGGCAGTGCTGCGTTCCTCCTTTTTGTGCACTGTTTTGACAATAGTGAGAATGTCTGTCTGCTCCTCCTTCTCTGACAGTGTTGGCTCTGATTTTATGCAAAAAATGAAAGTATTTGGAAACTTAACCTTCTTAATTCTGCTATGCGGGCATTTCTTCTAGAAGAACTATTCTACAGTAAGATTGTATGTAGCTATACAATATATATCCCTATATAATTTTAAAATATGTAACTGGAAAGTTTGGTAGAAGTAGCCTTGCTTCAGGGCATCATTCTCAGGAAGAGAGGTTATCTTGTAAAACCTTATTGGGAAAGACTTAAAAAAAATGTAAGTCAGACTTTTATGTCCAAATATAAATGTTAATTTTCTGAGTATATCTTTTTAAAAAACTCGCAGTGTGGGTATATAAGCAGGGCCAGATGTCTTATTCCTAATTATTCATGCTCTTTAATAAATAACAACACATACGGTCAAAATAAAGCCCAGATGGCTGACACATGGCACAAATCATTGTATGCACTATATGGTCATTCCTTAGTTTCCTGAATACTAACAGATAATACACATCATCTTCTTTTTTAATTACAATATATTTGATTTAAAATGTTATGTCAATTTCTTTTTTTAACCATTAAATATTTTATATAGCATAATAAAAAAGAATAACTTAACTGGTAAGAATAACAAAAATAATACACCCTCTGAAAATAAGTAAAATATAAAATGCATAAATTGGTTAAAAAACAGTGTAACTATATAAATACGTCCTCACAATTTGTTACATCTTATTGATTCTTCAATAAAGGCATCACACCATTCTAGGTGATGGGATAAACAAGACATTATAGACTTTACATTGTACCATGGAGAGAAATGGTTATTAATAATACAGTTGAAGAACTATATTATTTAATTGTACAGTTGCATTATTTAATTATAATTATCATAAATTCTTTGATGGAGAGGAAATCAGAATCAGTTCTAAAAGGCTTTGGCATTCCAAGAATGATGTCAAATGACCCCCTTCATGGTGGATTATGTGCTTATTTACTATGAGATATATTTCTTCTCGAGATTCCTTGTTTGTGTATCAATTGTAGATTTTTGGTTTGCAGTTATTCTGAAGTTTTGATATGAGTCTATATGTATATGAGATTGTTTTAAGTTGTTGTTCTCTTAATTGCAAGTTCATCTCCAGTGTCCTGCATTTGTACCCACCTCTTCTCATGATTTCTGATTCTGGTGGTATATTTGTTCATGGATGATTTCGTATCTTTACTGTATATATACCTTTACTGGTGAGCCTTGTCATTTATGGAATTTTTGTTTCCTGTTGCTGTCTTTTCTTTTCTGCCTAGAGAAGTTCCTTGAGTATTTTTTTGTAAAGCAGGTTTCGTGTTGCTGAATTCTCTCAACTTTTGCTTATCTGTGAAGGTTTTGATTTCTCCTTCAAATCTGAATGAGAGCCTTGCTGGGTAAAGTAATTTTGGTTGGAGTTTTTTTTCCTTTCATCACGTTAATTATATCATGCCACTCCCTTCTGGCCTGCAGAGTTTCTTTTGAAACATCTGCTGATAACCTTATTGGGGTTCCCTTGTATGTTATTTGTTTCTTTTCCCTAGCTGCTTTCAGTATTTACTCTTTGTCTTTAATTTTGGTCAGTTTGATTACTATGTGTCTCAGTGTATTCCTCCTTGGGTTTATTTTATATGGTACTCGTTGTGCTTCCTGGATTTGAGTGAGTGATTCCTTTCCCATGTTAGGGAAGTTTTTGGCTATTATCTCTTGGAATATTTTTTCTGTCCCCTTCTCTCTCTCTTCTCCTTCTGGCACCCCTATAATACAGATGTTGTTGTGTTTAACGTTGACCCAGAGTTCTCTGAGACTCTCTTCATTTGTTTTCAATCTTTTTTCTCTTTTCTGTTCTGCATCCATAATTTCCACTAATCTGTCCTCCACCTCGCTTATTCATTCTTCTGCCTCCTGTATTCTGCTGTTAGCTGCTTCTAGTGAATTCAGCATCGACAATCTAAAGTCTTTTTCCTGGAGGCTAAGAATCTCCTCGTTGCTTAGCCGATTTTTCTGGGGTTTTTCTTTTCTCCCTCATCTGAGTTATAGTTCTCTGTCTCTTCATTTTTATAGGTTTTTGGTTTGGTGACCTTTTTACAAATAATAGGGTTGTAGCCTCTCTTACTTCTGGTGTCTGCCCCCCTTGTGGCTGAAGTCAGTATGGGTGCTTGCTGTAGGCTTCCTGTTGGGAGGGGCTGATGCCTGCCCACTGGTAGGTGGAGCTGATTCTATTCCCTCTTTTGGGTGGGGCTTAGTCTCTGGATGGGATTAGAGGCATCTGTGTGCCTGAGGGGCCTATAGATAGCCTGTTTACTGATGGGCAGGGCTGTGATCCCACCTGGATTGTTGTTTGCCCTGGGGCTTCTCAGCACTGATTTTCCCAAAATGGCCACCTCCAGAGAAAGGCAGTTGCTGAATATTCCCGAGAGCTTTGCCTTCAATGTCCCTCCCTCACAACAAACCACATTCACCCTTGTTTTCCCAGGATGTCCTCCAAGAACTGCAGTCAGGTTTGACCCAGATTCCTATGGAGACCTCGCTCTGCCCTGGGACCCAGTCCATGTGAAAGTCTCTGTGCACCTCTTAGGAATGGGGTCTCCATTTCCCCCAGTCCCGTGGAGCTCCTGCACACAAGCCCCACTGGCCTTCAATGCCAGATGCTCCAGGGGCTCTTTCTTCCAGGGCCAGATCCCCGCATGTGAGGGTTTGATGTGGGGCTCAGAACTCTCACTCCTGTAGGTGAGTCTCTGTGAACCAGTTAGTTTTCAGTCTGTGGAGCTTCCCACCTGGGAGGTATGGGGTTGGTTATATCGCAAAATTGCCCCTCCTACCTCTTGATGTGGCCTCTTCTTTTTCTTCCATAGAAGGGTATCTTTTTTAAGGTTTCCAGTCCATTTGGGTGGGGATTAATCAGCTTTTAGTTGTGAATTTTGTTGTTTTTAGGAGAGAAGTTGAGCTCCCATCCTTCTATCTATTTCTAATGTATAGAAAGTGACCCAGTCTCTCTCTGTCTCTCTCTCTCTCACACACACACATACACACGCATATTTTTTATATTGTCTTCCATCATGATCTATCCCAAGAGACTGGATATAGTCCCTGTGCTATACCGTAGGACCTTATTGCTTATCCGTTCTAAATGTAATCATTTGCATGTACTAACCACAAACTCCCAGTCTATCCCACTCACTCCCCTTCACCCCAGATCATCTTTTTATCTATTTTCAATCAAATAACAAGCAATTACAATATTTTCTGCGAAAATAGCACTGTTCTCATGACTAGGTAGGTTATAAAAACACACTGTCAGATAGTCCATAGCATCATTTGCTTTTATTTCAATTATCCTCAGGCTCTAGGCTCCTGTAGGAAATTCAGCCTTCTTGGCATTTTCTTTCAGGAGTACTCCAAAACTAGAACAAAGTTTGCCCTGGTGGTTGTTTGACCAATTGGCTTTCTAGCTTGAGTCTCATGCATCATGGTGGATATTATGGATTGTTAAGGAGTGGATGACAAGGTACATTTTAAAAAAGAGATAATATGGAATAAATGGCTAAGTGATTTCACCAGAACCAGACAGCTTGTTAGTGTTAAATGGAGTCTTAAACTATAGGCTGCTAAGTTGTGATCTGGTATTCTTTCTAGTGTAACTGATTTGCAGAAAGATATTGCATTAAAAGTACCAGCATGCTTAAAGACTTAAACATAAGACATGACACCATGTCCAAAATTCCTAGGAAAAAACATAGGCAGGGAGTTCCTGTCGTGGCTCAGTGGTTAACGAATCCGATTAGGAGCCATGAGGTTGCAGATTCGATCCCTGGCATTGTTCAGTGGGCTAAGGATCCGGCGTTGCCATGAGCTGTGGTGTAGGTTGCAGATGTGGCTTGGATCCCACATTGCTGTTGCTCTGGCGTAGGCTGGTGGCTACAGCTCTGATTCGACGCCTAGCCTGGGAACCTCCATGTGCCGTGGAGCAGCCCAAGAAATGGCAAAAAGACAAAAAAAAAAAAAAAAAGAAGAGCATAGGCAAAACATTCTCTGACAAATCACACAAATGTTTTACAGGTCAGTTTCAAGGCAATAGAAATCAAAACAAAAATAAACAGATGGGACCAAAGCAAACATACAAGATTTTGCACGGCACAGGAAACCATAAGCAAAAATCAAAAGATAGCCTATAGAATGGGGGAAAATATTTGCAAATGATGCAACCAACAAGAGCCTAATCTCCAAAATATACAAATAACTCATATAACTCAACAGCAAAAAAACAAACAACCTAATCAAAAAAAGGGCGGAAGACCTAAATAGACATTTCTCCAAAGAAGACATACACATGGCCAGTAGACACTTGAATAGAAGCTCAGCATTACTAATTATTAGAGAAATGCAATTCAAAACTACAATAAAATATTACCTCACATCAGTCAGAATGGCCATCATTAGTAAATCTACAAATAGAAAAATGCTGAAAAGGTTGTGGAGAAAGAATCTTCCTGCACTGTTGGTGTGAATGTAAATTAGCACAACCCCAATGGGAAACAGTATGGAGGCTCCTCAGAAAACTAACTGTATAACTGTGATCCAGCAATTCCACTCCTGGGCATATATCTGAACAAAACTATAATTTAAAAAGATACAAGCACTACTATGTTTAAAGATGCACTATTCATAACAGCCAAGATAAGGAAACAACCTAAATGTCCATTGATAGATGAATAGATACAGAAGATATGACACATATATACAATCAAATACTACTCAGCCTTAACAATGAACAAAATAATGCTATTTGCAGCAACCTGGATGCAACTAGAGATTATCAAACTAAGGGAAGTAAATCAGAAACAGAAAAACAAATTCCATTTATCACCTTTATGTAGAATCTAAAAAGTGGCGCAAATGAACCTATCTACAGAACAGAAATAGACTCACAGACCTAGAGAACAGACTTGTGTTTGCCAAGAAGAAGAAGGGAGGGACCGGGATGGGTTGGGAGTTTGGGGTTAGTAGATGCAAACTATTACATTTAGAAGGGATAAATAACCCCTACAGTACAGCACAGGGAACTAATCTAATCTCCTGGGATAGACCATGATGAAAAAGAATATTAAAAAAGAAAAAAATATATATTTGTATGTATAATTGAGTCACTTTGCTGTACAGCAGAAATTGGCACAATGCTGTAAATCAAATTTTAATTTTTTAAAAATTAAAAAAATAAAAGTGTCGTCATGGGAATGAGGGTACGATATTGTGCATTTGTTTCTGCCATTGACTAAGGATGGGGTGAAGGAAGAAGCACAAAACATTATCAGTAAACTATTGACTAAAAAATTAAGCATAGTATGAGAGTTGTGAGTTAAATTTTATTTGGAGCAAAATGAGGACTTAAGCATGGGAGGCAGCCTCTCAAGCAACCCTGAGAAAACTGCTCTGAGGAGGCAAGGAGGGACCTAGGATACATAGGAGTTTTTCAACAAAGGGCATGTAGTTGGAACAAAAGATTACTGTTAATAACAGAAAACTAGATAATATCTCAAGGAATTCAGCCCTTTTCTATATATGGGAAGTTGAAAGGTCTTGGTTCCCTGAAATCATTCCTTTGATATGCACCTCAGCCATCTGGGGCCAGTATCCTTTGTTTTCACAACCTGAGTTTTCCTCAGGGCTCACCATTGGGAGTGGCTGCAGCCTGCTGGCTGCTAGTTGGCTGGTTTCCTTCCTGAGTTCCCTCAGGGCTTACTGCTCACCCTTGGAGGTGGCTGCCATCCCTGATAACTATGACATCCTTTGTTTACCAATAGGGCAGGCAATATTTTATTTCGCAGTACCTGTTTCATTTATTTGTTCTAGAATGTTAATGATGGTGTAGAAAGTAAGAAAATGGGATCTGGCTCCACAGAGGATCATTGGAGGCTCTGACTTGTCTAGGATTACCTAGACTTTCTCAAAGTACAGAACTCTGTAGTCACAGAGTCCTGAATTTACAGGGCCAGTGTGGAAAATAAAGATATGCTAAGTGGTTGGCCTTGGACAACCACAGCGCATTGTGCATTGGACGTAAAAACAGAAATGTTATTCATCAGATACTAAGTGGTGAGCTATTACCGGTATGAAGAGAAATACATTTGGTGTGAACTGTGCAGATGTGAAGCCCTAGGAGAACCACAGCTTGACTTGCCTTCCAAGAACCTGCTAGTCATGGTGAAGCCTGGACTTCAGTGGAATTCCCTGAAGATGTCTTACTTCATGGTGATTCTCTGTAGTTGATGGTATTAGGAAAAAGAGCAGAACCAGGGGTGGCAGCAGAGCTGTGAGTCAGGAAGAGGCCTATGGGAAAACCAGATATGCCTGTTCCCAACTTCCAATAAATTGTATCCTTCTTATTGAAATGTAGTTATGTTGTCTTTCCAGCAGTACTGGACATACTGTAATACCCTTTGTTACATTGGTTGATTTTCAGTATTTATACTGCTGCTATCTGCCCATTAGTTAATGATAATTAACATTAGCCTTAATAAGGAAGAAGAGGGCATGGTTCTTTCTAGTAAAGTTAAGAGTCAGCCTTAAAGGTAAAAGGAGGTGCAGGTATGTTACTAAAAACCAGTATGCATCCTGAGCCCTGTGTGGGTGGATGCTATTGTTGCCAGGCAACCAGCCTCATCAGATCTTACATTCAGGTGAGCTTTATATGAGGTCATTTCAACATCAACCAAAATGCCTTTCCCACTACCTCCTCTAGCCCCTGGTTGAAATGAACCACTCTAAACAAAGGGGCCAGGATGATGGCCTCATGAGCAACACTGGGAGAACTCTGCTGGAATCTTCTTTTAGAAAAATGAATTTTACAAAAAATTTTACAGAATATTGACCTGCCTGCTCTAGGCAGGACTTTGGGAATAGGATTATGAATATTAATAATAAAGATTATAAATATTTTTGTCTATGGAATTTTAACAAGGGAATGGGCTCAAGTTTATACATGTAAGATGCTCATATATTTTCTTGTTTAAAAGATTGAAAAATTCATTTCCAAGTATATATATATGTATGTATTTATGCATCTGTAAAATAATGATTGAGTTCATATGGGAGGTAAAAAAAATATGGAGGAGGGAGCTAGAATGTATAGGAGTTTTGCAACAAAGGGCATATAGTTGGAACAAAAGATTACTGTTAATAACAGAAAACTAGATAATATCTCAAGGCATTTAGCACTTTTCTATGTATGGGAAGTTGCACAAGTCTGGGCTCACTGAAATTATTCCTTTCTGGAATATCCATCTGGGGCCAATATGCTTTGTTTTCACAGCCTGAGTTTTCCTCCAGGCTCACCATTGGGAGTGGCTGCAGCCTTACTTCCAACCAGTCAATTTGGAGTTCTTGTTGTGGCTCCACAGTAACAAATCTGACTAGTATCCCTGAGGACGTGGGTTTGATCCCTGGCCTCACTCCTTGGGTTGGGGATCCCATGTTGCTGTGAGCTGTGGTGCAGGTGACAGATGCAGTTCAGATCCCGCATTGCTGTGGCTGTGGTGTAGGCCAGCAGCTGCAGCTCTGATTCAACACCTAGCCTGGGAACTTTCATATGCTGCGGGTGTGGCCCTAAAAAAGAAAAATGAAAAAGAAAGACAAAACCAGTCAAATAATGAAATCTTAACACTGGGAGAGACCACAGAATTATTCTGGTAGAGGAGTTCTCAAACAGTGTCCTTTCTCCATCACCACTGAGAGGTACTTACAAAGCAGAGAAGAGGGGCCATGAACTTTTATAGAGATTCCGAAATGGAAGATCACAGGCCTAATGCCGCTCATATTTTATTTTATTTTATTTTTTCTTTTTATGGCCACATCCATGGCATATAGAAGTTCCTGGGCTAGGGGTCAAATCGGAGCTGCAGGTAAGGCCTGCTCCACAGCTATGACAACACAGGATCCAAGCCACATCTGTGACCTATGCTGCAGCTTGCAGCAACACTAGATTCTTAACCCACTGAGCAAGGCCAGGGATCAAACCCACATCCTCACAGACACTATGTTTTTTATTAACCCACTGAGCCACAACAGGAACTCCTCAACTCCCATTTTAGAAATGAGGCAGGTTGTGTCTCAGAGAGGCTAAAATGTATTCAGACACACAGCTAGTTGGTGCCAATCCCAGAGTAGATCTGCTGAATCATTGTGTGTGTGAGTGTGTGTGTGTGTGTGTGTGTGTGTGTGTGTGTTGTTCTGTTTTTGGTTATTGGGGGTTTTGCCTACATTATATTGCTCCTCAATCTATTAGAAAGTATAAGTGCCATGCTGAGTAAGGAGGACTCAGGGAGCATGATTGAGGAAGCATCTGCCTTTGCCTTTCCCTCCACTGCCCATAAACCCCGATGGAGAGGTGAGACTCAGAATGCCTGTATCCCTCCCAACATAAATTTCTTTTGAATTTCCATTCTCTCCCTTTTCAGTCCTCCTGGCCTCTTTTAAAGGCTGGATGTAGGATGTCAGCTGTAGGTCAGAAATGTTGCACCTCTGCAAGTTCTGCAAGACAGTCTTAACAGCTCCAGGCTGTGGGATATTTGCCTTCTGTTGTTGTCTTTGACCTTCTTAGGACCTCTGGTGACATAGGAGGAAGAGCTCTATGATCACCTTGGTATACCAGGTGGGGCTGCCTGGCTGGTGCTCTCCTAGTTACTCTGCAAATGCTAAAGCCTATAAGCCTTGACTTTAAGTCAGTTTCAGTGGAGGAGAATGACAAATTATTTTAGTCAGGGCAATTTGCTTCTAAGGAAGTGGACTCCATAAAGGCAGGGACCACTCTGCCATGTTGATATTATTGCCTTTCTGGAACACAGTAGGTACTCAATGAGTGAATGAGTGAACAGAAACCACTTAAAATTAGCTTGAGTGAAAAAGAGATTTATCAGAAGGATACCAAATAATTTCAATGAAATAACATGTGGAAAAGTAATGGCTGGCTTCATGCAGATTGTTTCCATTTCTAATTAGATAATAATATGGCAAAAAATTTTAATACCTAGGAGTTCCTGTTGTGGCTCAGTGGTTAACGAATCCAACTAGAAACCATGAGGTTGTGGGTTCGATTCCTGGCCTGGCTCAGTGGGTTGGGGATCCGGCATTGCTGTGAGCTGTGGTGTAGGTCGCAGACACGGCTTGGATCCCGTGTTGCTATGACTCTGGCGTAGGCTGGTGGCTACAGCTCCGATTGGACCCCTAGCCTGGGAACCTCCGTATGCCATGGGAGCAGCCCAAGAAATGGCAAAAAGACAAAAAAATTTTTTTAATACCTAAAAGAGAATAAGAAATGAATATTCTTGCATGACAATTTCTAAATGTTCTCAACTAAATCCAGTGTTTTTAACTTTTCTAGGACTATATTACTTGAGCTTTACCAAATCTATTTCTTTTCATTTCATTATGTCCAGTTTTAGCCTTAACTGATTTGTTCTATTGAATGTGTGGCTGTGTATTCCTTAATATCTTTATAAAATTAAAATCTATCCCTTTTTGTTTTTAAAAATAAAACATTGAATCATATGAACTCTATTCATATTATTATTTTATGAGAGTAAAATCAATTTAGTAGCCACTGCTGCTCAGTCAGTGGAAGAAACAAGTTATGGAAATGTTTATCTTAATGTTACTTTCTCTAAAATTCTTTTTTTCTAAGACAGAATTAATATTCTTTTACTTTCCTGTAGGTGGTTGTTACAGCTGCCTTAAAATACTCCCTGTCAATTGTGAATAGAAATTCAAATTCTTAAATTTGATAATGGTGTGATTTTTGTGTTCCTTTACTTGTATTTATAGACTGATGGTCCTATTATTTTTATGTCAACTCTGAATATTCATCTGTAGATTGTTGAAACATTATGAAATTTGCTCAATTCTCTTCTAAAATGATCTGTTATTAATGTGGTATTGCCATTAAGTATCATCTGCAAGCAGTATTTCAAAGTTTTGTCAATGTAAAATATAGTGTAGGAGATTTATTTTGTAATTATTCTGCATAGATTCTATGTAAAATCTCTTCCTTTCCCCCTACATGAAATTACTGCTAAGTGGATCTGGAGGTGAGTTATAGGAGTAGGGGAAAGATGGACATTTAACCACATGCCATGTGGTTTTCCAAAGTTTGTAACTCAAAGCTGTATTCAAAGCAAATGCAATGCCCCATGGTCAATGCTTTATACACTGTGTTGTTCGTAAACTTGCCAGCCAAAGACAATGCCATCTCAAACTAGCACTTACGTAAAAGTGCCAGAGGAGAATAATTCCAGTGGGAATTAATTTGAATACACTCAGAATGGCCAAAAGTTAAGAGTCTCAGAAAAAATGTACATATGCTTGCATTTTGCAAATGATATATTTGTAGACATTCAACAGGCAACAGTTAACATTTTAAATTAATAAATGTATTAATAAATGTTTTTGAAATTAAATCTGCATACCTATAAGTATCCAATTATAAGTACACAGTTGGATGAATGACCACACAGTGAACAAATCTATGGAATTGTCATCCAGCTGGAAAAACAGAACATTATCAAGTCTCCCAGAAACCAGGGTGCCATGCGCCAGCCACCCCTCCCCTCACCAAAGGTAATTGATATCCTTGGTTTAGATTAGGTTTTGTCTGCTTTTTTTTCTGTAACCTTTATGTATTCTTCATTGGAGTGTTTTTGTTTGTTTGTTTGTTTTGTCTTTTTTGTCTTTTCTAGGGCCGCTCTCCAGGCATATGGAGGTTCCCAGGCTAGGGGTCCAATTGGAGCTGTAGCCGCTGGCCTACACCACAGCCACAGCAATGCAGGATCCGAGCCGCGTCTGCAACCTACACCACAGCTCACAGCAAGACCAGATCCTTAACCCACTGAGCAAGGGCAGGGACCGAACCCACAACCTCATGGTTCCTAGTCGGATTCGTTAACCACTGCGCCACGACGGGAACTCCTGGAGTGTTGTTTTTTTTTTTATAAGCTATTTCATCATAGTCAGAAGCAGAACTCGGTTAAGTTGTAATTTTCTCTCTTTAGAATGGAGGGAGGGAAGGAAGGAAGGATAGGCTGCAAGAAAAAAATTCCTGCTTCTCATTCTTTCCTTACCTTATGCCATATGGAACCAGACTTTAAGAACCGTACTTTGTCTTTTCGTGATATGCCTGGCAAAGCTATAGAAAACCTCTCATTTTGGTTCTTTACACATTCATTGTCTAATTTTTATTTTGTCGGGTTTTAATGATAAAATGGAAACAACAAGAAATGTCGAAGGGAAAAGAGTGTTTTTAAAGGACTCACCTACCTTATTTGCTTTTGGGCTTAGGTGGTCAGTGGGAACCGTGGAGGAGATTGGGGACACTGGGGTATACAGCAATCAGCAAGGCCAGCCCCACAGCAGTTGTGTCAGGAAATCTTTGATCCTGACAGTCGAAGAAAGCAGTGTGTCAAAAAAGAAAGGAAAGAAAAACGGAAGGAGGGGAGGGAGGGAAAGGAAGGAAGGAGGGGAAGGAAGGAAGGAGTAAGGAAGGAAAGGAGCAAGGAAGAGAAAGAAAAGAAAAAAGTGCTGTGTGGGAAACCAAGCCAACCTTTCCTTGTTCATCTTTTTCGAGGGAGACACAAGTAGACCTTAGGGGATTGGGTAGAAAACTGATGATCCTTGATCCTTCTGAGACCTTTTCTGCAAACCCTTTGAAATCAACTCTAACCTCCTGGTTAGAATTCAAGTTAGGGTTCCTGCTTTGCAAAGCAAATTTGCAGTTTAAAGTGGCAGAAGTGGAGTTCCCATTGTGGCTCAGTGGTTAAGGAATCCGACTAGGAACCATGAGGTTGCGGGTTCCATTCCTGGCCTTACTCATTGTGTTAAGGATCCCACGTTGTTGCGGCTCTGGTGTACGCCAGCAGCTAGAGCTCCGATTAGACCCCTAGCCTGGGAACCTCCATATGCTGCGGGAAGCGGCCCTAGAAAAGGCAAAAAGACAAATAAGTAAATAAATAAAGTGGCAGAAGTAAAAATTCTTGCCATGACCACACTGATCTGAGGGTGAAGATAAGTGTACAGATTTGCCATCCCCAAAAACACTGTAGAATTATTTTAAGATTAAGGTTTATAATTTCCTACTTTTTAGGGCCAATGTCTAGTCATAATTCTTAGCCTTATTTTGGATATAAGACGCCTTTGAAAACTTCATTAAAGCTGTAGGCCCGGGAATTCCCCTCTGGCTCAGGGGATTAAGGATCCGAGGTCACTACTGTGGTTCAGGTTCGATGCCTAGCTTGGGAACTTCTGCATGCCGTAAGAGCAGCCAAAAAAAAAAAATTTTTTTTTAATTAAAAAAAAAAAGGCTGTAGGCCTTCTTCTCAAAAAGCTCTACAGAGATGCCTACAATTAAGCTACTTGTTTAGTCAGTTTACAGACCCCCTAATGCATGAAACCCTTGGGGTCCCTGAGCCTAATTCTGCAGTCTATAATTCCGAGTTCACCAATGGAAACAATCTGGAAGTGATGCACTTATGTCCCTCATTATATTCTCTAGGGAAGGAGACTGCTCAGCCTTCATCATTTTCCTCTTCCTCACTGTCGTCCTTCTTCCTTACGACATAAATGTTTTTATTTTCCTTTATTTGCAAACCCAAATCCTCCTGCTTCAAGTTAGGTTTTTTGTTTTTTTGTTTGTTTTGGTTAAAGAGAAATATATTTCTTTTGAAAAACTAACACCTTTCTAGCAAGAAGCAAAAGAAACAACCTTGTTTCTATACTTGAAGATAGTAATTAAGTCAATCCTCAGTTATTTTTTCATATGGAACTTAAATACTGGGCATCATTAACCCTTTTTGCGTGAAACTCTTCATAGCTTCAGTTATTAATATTTTGTTGTTTTGATGACTCATTGTACAAGTCAGGATAGGCTAGATTATTCTACAGTAATCCCAAACCTCAGTAGCTTGATATAACAATAGTTTATTTCTTACCCTTCTTACATATCCATGATAGATAGGCAAGGAGGCTCTGCTCATCGTAGACAACCCAGGACCCAGGGTGGCTGATGTTCCATCTCAATATAGGCTTCCAGGTACCCTAACAGGGAAAAGGAATGCTGTAAATCAGGCAGAGCATCTTAAAACCTTCACCCAGAAGTGACATGTATTACTCTTGCTCAAACCCACCAGTCAGAGTATATCACATGGGAGGGCAGTCCTACCATGTATCCAGAGAGAGAGAATCTAGAAATTTGGTAGACACGTTAATCATGATTTCACTCTTTTCTAGACTTCCCTCCAATTTCTCTGACTTTTTTTGAGGTTTGGTTGCCATTAAGCAAGAGAGAAGGGCTTACATCATATTTTTTGGTGGTTAAAATACTCCAGGTTACCTGTATTACATAATGTACCTGAATTTAAAATAAATAGATACACTTTGACATCAAATGACCTCAAAAGAAATAAAACACAAGAAGAAATTTTTGTAAAAGAAATTGAACATATTTAGGAGTTTGAGATTAACACATACACACTACTGTGTACAAAATAAATAAACAACAAGGACCTACTGTATAGTCCAGGGAACGATATTCAGTCTTTCGTAATAAGCTATAAGGGAAAAGAATCTGAAAAAGAATATATGTGTGTGAAACTGAATCATTTTGCTTCATACCTGAAATGAACACATTTTAAATTAACTATATTTCAATTAAAAAGTGCTTTAAAAAGTTGATCATACTACTAAATCACTCTACTATTGTTACTTCACTCTAGATCATCGAAAGTCTAGCCCTTGTAATAATATTCGCATTACAAGTTATATAGGAACTGCCTCTCTCTCCTTACCTTTAAAATTCTTAGTCAAGACCAATTTTTATAGCAAAAATGAACTAAGGATGAATCTGATATTCAGATTACATTCTAGTTTGTCTGTCAACTCTAGGCTAGGTGCAATATGGAAACTGACAAAGGAGCAGTTGCTGTGTTGCTCCATTTTTTTATTTAGCACAACTGACTCCTGTTGTCCCACTGGGAGTGACATGCTGAGTGACGAGAAACTTGGCAAATCTCCTTGGTTATTTTCCTTGAACAGTTTACTTTAGGGCATCCTTAATGGTTGGCACCTTCCTTTCAGCCTGACCATTTGCTTAAGGGTGATGAAGAGTGATGATGACAGAAACTTCACAGATTTCTTAAACACATGCAGAATAAATGCAGATCTATTGTCAGGAGTAATGATGTCTGGAAATCTGGACATTGAAAAGACCTAGTCCAGCGCTATTTTTGTGAAGCAGAGGTATTTTGAGAAGGTAGTGGCAACAAGGACAACATTCTTATTCTTGTAAAATAAATAGGACTTCTGACCAAGTCTTGACCATTTTCCATGAAAAGGAAAGGTATCATTGGTGGAGTATAGGGAGTGGTCTGGTATTGGCTACAGTCTTCTAAATATCACAATTAATTATAGGCTTCAGATATAAGTAGTGTATAAATCTTCATTCAAGAATTTCTGGGTGGGTTCCCATAGTGGCTCAATGGGCTAAGATCCCTGGCCTTGCTCAGTGGGTTAAGGATCCAGCTTTGCCAAGAGCTGTGGTGTAGGTCACAGATGAGGCTTGGATCTGGAGTGGCTGTGGCTGTGGCTGTGGCTGTGGCTGGCAGCTGTAGCTCCAATTCGACCTCAACCCCTAGCCTGGGAACCTCCATACGTGGGTACAGACCCAAAAGGACCAAAAAAAAAAAAAGGAGATATTCAAACTAGGTGTAATTAGATTAAATATCATGAACCTAGCTTTTTTTGAAAAAAAATTTATACTCTGGTTACTAGAGCTGACTTGCTCCTGTTTAAAGTATCTGGTGGGATTAGTGCCTGGTGGAGGTGGGGAGAGTCAAACGTGAGTAAGAAAGTAATCCTTCTATAACTTGCTACTAGTCTTTATTTTCCATATATGTTGAAAGTATTTCTAGTCAGAGTTCTTTTTTATTTTTTTCTGTTAAAAAGTTATACTCAGTCTCCAGTAACTTACTTTTTTTTTTTCTTTTAGAGCTGCACCCATGGCATAAGGAATTTCTTAGGCTAGGGGTCGAATCGGAGCTATAGCTGTCAGCCTAGGCTATAGACACAGCAACGGTGGGAGCCAAGCCACATCTGTGACCTACATAGCACATGGCAACCCCAGATTCTTAACCCACTGAGTGAGGTCTGGGATCTAACCCGAATCCTCCTGGACTCTAGTCAGATTTGTTTCTGCTGCGCCACAAAGGGAACTCCCTCCAGTAACTTTTTAATTAGTTCGTGAAATATTAGCATTTTAACTAGACTAGGATGGCTAGTCAGCAGTCTTCAGTGTCAGTTGTAGGTAGGTATTAGTGTGATAATACGGCAGCGGTTTACAATCTTAATTTTAAAGCATGTTGGAAGACAAGTTTTATGAATTGTGTTGAGAGATTTATATGACCTGTCAAAACAATTCATAAAATTCCTATTTTGAAGGGGAAATTAAAAGTCAAGGTGATGGAAAGGTTATATTTATGCACTTGGGGGAGATGAAAGACATAGATAGGATGCCTTTGAAAGTTAATGAGAAGCTACTTGTCAGGCAGGCTGTTCAGGAGCGATGTCAGCGAGTGAAATGGTCTGTTGCCTTTGGGAAAATAATTCAGTGTCTGAAAACGATGAAAAGCATCTTGGCTTAAGAGCTGGGTTAGCCATGGTGCATCTCTCTGACTTGCCCCTACTCCCTCCCTTCCTATTTCCAGCACAAAATCAGCTTGTGCATATGGAGAATGTTATCCAAACTTGGCTTTCATTCATGTATGTTCTTGGTATTATTTTTTTTTTTTACATTTTTTATTTCCCCAATACATTATTTTTTTTCTACTGTACAGCATGGTGACCCACTTACACATACATGTATACATTCTTTTTTCTCACATTATCATGCTCCATCATGTGACCAGACATAGTTCCCAGTGCCACACAGCAGGATCTCATTGCTAATCCATTCCAAAGGCAATAGTCTGCAGCTGTTAACCCCAAGCTCCCAGTCCATCCCACTCCCTCCCTGTCCCCCTTCAGGACAGCAGACAGAAAACCAAATGAGAAAACATGAAAGCAATGTAAGAGACCTATGGGATAATATAAAGCAGGCCAATCTACACATAATAGGAATCCCAGAAGGAGAAGAAAAAGAAAAGGGGATTGAAAATATATTAGTATTATTTTAAATAATGAAATTGACACTAGACACTTCAGTAAACAGGCTTATTTACTTTAGGTTTGTATTGACCTATTCTTTGTAGTTTAACTGGCTATCTCGAACAAAGTCTGCTTAATTTGAGGGAATACAGAAATAAAAAGAATATGGAATTCCTTTTTGTGAAGGAAAAAAAAAGTCTTTCCTTTTTCTTTTTGGTTTTCTTATTTCCCTGCTGTCTAGCCTGCCTCTGGCAAGGACACTTATGTCATATCTCTAGTTCTTACATATACATTTTAAACTATTTTAATGTGGAATAAAAGCAAGTTAGAGTTTCTTAACCTTTTTTCTTAAATACAAAAGTAGGATCTGTACTGTAAGTAAATGATCTTGAACACAGAGTAGCTCTATCTGGAAGCTTGGCTACTTGGTGATAGGTGCGGGGCTACTGTGTGCTATATACCACCTTAAAATTAAGAAAAAGAACACCCTCTCTATGCCGCTAGAGAAAGGCCGCAGTTCAAGCTGAACTGCTTGACGCTTTATATTCTTGAGGCTTTTGAAACCATCTTTCTTTTGAATGATGCATTTTGTAGCTGTTGTCACTTGTGCATTTGGAAAAGGGAAAAGGAAACAAGTAATATGATTTGAAGGAGCGAAGAGGGATGTGAGTCTTATGATGATCCTTAGGATTTACAGAAGCCTTTAAAGCTATTTGTGCTGCTTTTGGAGCTTTGTGCCCTGTGTCAGTTAATATTTCATCTTTACTCCATTTTTATGTTCCAAGATAGAGGACATGTTTTAAAAATCATTCTTTTGACCTCCTTTCCCGTCCACGTTCAACTCTGCCAGCTTCTGGCCAACCTATTAACTTCTTGATTTAATCTTCACAGTCCTTTCACTTGGTTAAGCAACACAAAAGGAAAGCTTCTCTGCCAAGGCAGAAACATAGCACATCTTTTAAAATGGCAGTACAGATTCATCTGCATGACACATGGAGGAATTTCCATTTAGCCTCTGATGAGTATAAGTATTAATATTAAGATCAGTTCACAGTTGACTGATATTATGACTTGTTTTTTAAAAGTTATATTTTACTTAGTAGTGGAGGACCTTAGTCTGGAAAAAAGCATCTCTTTGTATATAATATGAAATTTGATATACTCCTATAAAGTACTGTTTCATTCCTTTTCAATACATCAAGACATCCTAGAAGTGAAATCAAGATTTCTGAATGTCTACGGCAAAGAAACATTGGAATATAATCAAAACATTTCCTAAAGAAAATAAATCACCTTCTTTTATATTGTTCAGACAAAAATAGCTCAAGTGCTAGTAGTAGCTAAGGTGTTGTCATGAAAATGAAGATTGCTTGGGTCAAGAGATGCTGGATAAATGACACTAAATTAATGTCGTCTCAAGTTCATGGGAGTTTGCACTGAAGAGATTTTGCTATATATTCTGTAATGTTCAAAACTATTCCTTTGATCAGTTCACTGAAGAATTGTCCAGGGTTTTTGGTTTGTTTTGTTTGTTATTTTTACCACCTGCCTAAGCAGCATGAACTAAAGAGGAAATAGTGCCTTCTATAAGTGGGAGTGCAGAATGCATCTTATTAGCAAGCATCAGTGTCTTATTAGCAAGCATCCACCAGTAGGAATGGAAAATGTCATGATTGGTGGCAGAGGACAATTAAGATAATGTATTTTCTACTATTATTCTTTATTATGTGGAGAAAAAAAGAACCTGCAATTTCTAGTATGTGGTTCCTAAAGTGATATAAACATAAAATCCACCAGGGATACTTATATAAAATGGAAATTTCAAATCTTGCCTCCAGAAGCATTGACTCAGTTCACCTAAGTGGGTCCTGGAAATGTCATGATTTTTCCCAAGCAGCCCAGGTGATTGTGACACACCATGGCTCAGAAAACCATGCCTTTTGGAGCCTCTGCCCTAGACATTCCTCTCCTCAATTGTACCCCTCTCTCAAAAATCCCATTTTCTCTTGTATGGTTCTTGCCTGTCAAGGATGGAATAGGAAAATCATTTCTTCTGAAGGAACTGTTTTTTTTTGTTGTTGTTGATGTTGTTTTTGATAACTGAGAGCACGAACAAATTCCTTTCCTTGGTATGCCCTGTACTTTCTGTCACCCATTCCAGAACTGTCAGTCACAAGAGCCATGCCAAAGCACTTTTCCTACCATCCCTGTATAGAGGCTTTCTGTGATCAGCATACTATCTAAAACATCATACCTATATGCAGCTGACATCTTGGTGAAAACCACAGATATTTGCCATTTATGATTTAAATGTAACTTCCCTTGAATGCATCTAATGATTCCTATTCTCTGCTATATGCTACATCTAATTATGCATGTTAGCTTCAATGTCATCTGTGTTAATCATACCCCAAATCTCATAAAGTGGACCCTTCCGTTAACATTAGAATGACTCATTAAAGGAGGTCCATGGCCTCAGAGTCATGAAAATAACTGTTAGCAAAGCCTTTGTTTCTCTCATAAGCTACCAGTGGCAGGCATGTGCTGTCCTCTCTTCCTGATGCTGTTGGGAGACATGACACTGTAGCCCTGATTTAGCAGAGACGGGAGGTTTAGAATCAAGATCTTCTGGCTTATATAGTGATGAAAGCATTATTATAGGCAGTTAACAAAACCTGTAAAAGTACAAAGAAGGATGTAAAATGAGTCTCTCAGGATAGAGTTTGTGATAATGTAAATTGTTTAGAAAATTGAAAAGAAAATCAAAATTTTACTTCATCTGTTCACTTAAAAAATAAGGAATACCCTTTTGCTCTTTTAACTTTCGGAAGTCTTATATGTGTATTCCTAACTGTTTCATGTGCTTTATTTGCTGGATGGTTCAGGGTTAGTAGATGCTTTAGGGAATTTTTATCTTCACCTCACTGCTTTGCCAGCCAATCAAACCTGCCCATGAATTCACTTTAATCCTTTTCTTTTTGTGTTTTGTTTTTTAGGTAAGTACTTTCGGTTTTCCTCTTCCTTTCATGCTGAAAGAAAATGCACCTGCCTGATGTAGAACAAATGGCTTATAAACCCAAAAACCAAAAGGTAAAAAAAATAGTATCAACAGTAAAGAATGACCTGCTGCTGGTAAGAATGTTCAGTGGAGTTCAAACACTCCTGTCTTCTCTAAGGCAGGGGACTGATGGTGTAGGAAGACTGGGGGTGGGAGTGTTGCTATGAGAGTAAGGAGAAGATTGCAAGGAATGTTCATGAAATATGTATTTACACCTGCTTATTGGGTGGATGAACAGCTGATGGTTCTGAGCCAGCTTGCCATTTCCCAGATTGGAAATTAGTCACCTAAATGCAGCTTTTAAACATTTTCTGAAAATCCCAAATGGAAACAGATGTGGGAAATACTGAGGAGTTTTTTGCCTGTCTGTTTTTGAAATGGAGGTGAAAATAGAAGACATATTTTAATATTTGATTTTCATTTGTATAGGTATGAAGCTACTTAAACCCTTCAGTAACATATAATCGTGTGTGTGTATATATATATATGTATATATGTGTGTATATGTATGTGTACATACATATATGTATATATTATGTATGTGTGTACACACACACACACACACACACACACACACATGTATGTATATACACACACTTCATCCAGAAAAATCCTTACACTTTTGATAATAAATATGTATCATCTGGATGATGGGAAATTCCAACTTTAACATAATTTATTTCACATATTGCAGGAATCTTCTTTTCCTATTTTTACATGTGTGTCCCCCATGCATATGAAATAACATGTAAAATGCAGTTGAATATTAGTGCTTCCAGGTTTGGCTGATACCTACAATCATTCTTTATGGAGCTATGTAATTTCAAGATTTAAAGGTGTATGGGTAAATATGTTCATATAAGAGTACCTCTTGCAATGATAACATGTTTTGTTGAAATTCTCTATCTGGTATAAGTGAATAAATACATCAGTAGAAAGACACTAACATTTAATATGAACAATATGTAAAGGTTCAAGTTTCAGAGACTTGTTGCCAGTGATTTATTTTCTCTCCCCATTACTATGCTTACATCATTGAGTTTTCTGCTCTCCTAAAATATCATCTCTCTGGCTCTCCTTCACTTAGTTTTTGTTGGTGTTGAATTCTAAACACATGTCCTGTACAAAACTTTTTCAAGTACTCTAGTACATACAACAACCCTAACCCTAACTCTAACCTCATCTCTAATCCTACCCTTATCTCTGCCCTAAAATCGTTCTTCAGGAGAATCCCTTTATCTTTGCTAGTGCTGCTATAACGGAGGATCACAGGCTGGTGGCTTAAACAGTAGAACTTTATTGCCTCATTGTTGTGGAGGTTAGAAGTCTGAGATCAAGTGTCAGCTGGGTTGATTTCTTCTGTGACCTCTGTCATGTGTAGATGGCTGTGTTCTCCCTGTGTCTTTCCTCCTTTTGTCTCCTAATCTCATATTTTTAAAGGGCACCCATCGTATTAGAGAGGGCTTGCTGTAAAGACTTAATTTTACCTTATTACCTCCTTAAAGACACTGTCTCAAATATAGTCGCATTCTGAGAGAGAAGGAAGGTGATTTCAGCTTATGCATTAGGGATGGAACACAATTCAGCCCATAACCATCCATACCACAGTGTCTTGATTATTTTTCTAATCATTCCATGTCAAGTAGTTCTTTCCCAGTTAGAACACACATCTTAAAGATAAGGACTGGGTATATTTTAATTTTCATTTACATTACCTAGAGGACCAGGCACATAATATTAAATAATATGTATATTTATTTTTGGAAATATTGAAAAGAATAGGGTTAGAGGACTGAGGGAGAGTCCTTTTGTCAATTCTTGCTGACTTCCGCTCCCTCATCTTGACAGAAGGAAACCTGTACCATAGGTCTCAGGGTCAGGCGGTGGTCAGATGCAGTGTCTACCTCATTTCTGAGAGCCCCGTCAGCATTCCGGTCAGCAGAGGCAATCTGGTGGAAGCAAATGCTGATCTCTGCAAACAGGTGAAAGTTTAAGGGCATTGAACCCAGGCACATACCACAGAAGGCAATTGGGCTTGTGGAAAATAATTACCTATTTACAAGTCTTCAGAACTAGAGTCTTCAGAACTTGAAAGGTAAGACTGTGAATGCTTTAATGGCCCCAATGTAGTAAATGGAATGAAATCATGTTTCAGGTTCTGAACCTGATTAGCTCTTTCCTAGTAATTCTAAGCCTATACCCTTTAATATACATGTAAAATGATTACCTCCTTCAATTTCCAATGTTAAAAAAGTGGATTCAGCTTGTATGTTTCCTGCAGTTTTTGTTATATTCCATTTTCTGCAGTTTTTAGGGCCAGTATTCAGAAGAGTTTTCAGTGCATTCATTAAAAAAAAGTCATCCAAAATTCAAATTATGCAAATGCTCATTTAGTGTAGTTATAAACATGGCTGTATATTTCACAGAAAATCCTAAGAAAATACAAAACCCTCCAAACTTCAGCGTAACCATGTAACTTTCTTTCACCAGATGTGTGTCCTTGGGTGAGTTACTAATCCCTAAATGGTTCTGGGGTTCTCTATCTCTAAAGAGGGAATCGAATAGCCCGTCAATTAAGTTGTTATTAGCATTAAATTAAGATATGCAAAGCAGTTAGCCCAGTCCTTGCAAAATAATTGAGTTCAACAAAAGTTCCTTTCTTGTATTCCTCCTTCAGTTTGAATTTTGCTCAGTGAATTGAGCATCTACATAGAAAAGAGACACACATTTGATTGATTTGATTGAGTCGCTCATTTTCTCATTTCAGTGATGTTTAGTTATTAGGATTTACTGTATCCTGGTTTCATGCTTGATGCTGGATAAATAATGATAAGAAGAAACAGAGTCCTAACTTTCATGGAGAGATGAGCATTAACTAAAAAGTCTAAAAATATATGTAAAACTAAAGTAATAATAGGTGCTGTGCAATGCTAGGAGATTTTGTTGCAGAGATACCTGTCTTTCTTTGAGGCCATGTGGAGGACATTAGGAAATATTTCTCTGCATGTGTATGTTGTGTATTTCTCTCTCTCTCCGAGTGTGTGTGTGTGTGTGTGTGTGTGTGTGTGTGTATTCCAATAGGCATAGTGGTGGTAGTAGTGCTGATGGTGGTGGTGATGGAAAGGAGAAGCAGGAGGATGAAGTGAATAAAAGATGGATATCCAGGGAGCAACATGTGCAAAGTCCAGGCAGAATGGAGAGCACAGTTTTCCAGAAGAAGACCAGTGAGTCTGGGTTGCATTGAGCTAAAAGGAAGATGGTAGCTTGAGAGGAGGGTAGGGACCAACTGAGGCAGAGCCTTGTAGACTACATTAAGGCGTTTGTCCTCTCTCCTAAGAACAATGGGAAGCCAATAAAAGGCATTAGTGGAAGGGAAGGTGAGATCCATAACATATTCAAATTTGTATTTTGAAAATATTTGTTTTGTTCTTCACTGCTTTTGCAAGAAGATAGATATACTAAGATGTATATTTACAGCAAACACACGGAAGTCTCCCGCCTTATAGGTGTGTTTTAATTGCATTAATTTTGTGCATGATCCCTGAAAGACCTGAGATTGTCTAAGGTCCCAAAAACACATTCTATTTTCTGAATTAGTGACACTTGAAAAAGAATGTTGCTTTAAACTTCCAAATACAGCCACTACTTTGACCCAATTAACAGAAAAATTTTCTAGCAGAGTCTCTGCTAATTTCACTGAGAAGCTGCATGGTCTAGCAATGGGAAATTCAAACAATAGAATGGTTGTCTTTATTCCCTTGGAGCAGCATTTTTGTCAGAGATGAACCCTTGGCCACCTGGTTTTAGTAGAAAGCTTTATGACCATGTGATTCAGTAAGGGGACAACCACCCCTCTTGATCCTGGAAAATCCTGTGAACCAGCTTGGCACCAGTCATAGATTTTAATAATGAGAAATTTTTGCTTTATTTCACAGGTAAGGAATCTTGGAGATGCTATGTTTATGAATTTAACCTCATTTTCCATTTCTTCTTAAAGTTTTCTATGGTAACCATCTGAAACAATAGATTAATGTAGTCAAGAAAAGATTCACATCAAGTGTAGGAAATTGGAGGATTCCCACATAATACATGTTTTTACAACAAAGCTCATGTTTTAATATGATGTAAATGTGTCTTCATTATATCATTTCATCTGAGTCCTTCCCTCCCACCCCAAATTTAAATAATACAAAACTTTATCCAATTCCTAAGAAGAGGCCTCCACGTTAATCTTGAACTATGGTAATGGACAAGTAATAAATTTAATTAAATTTAATGACGAACCAAGAGACTTTAGTCATTATAACTTCTTAATTAAATGTAAAGCACATAGGAGTATGGGGTACCAGTGTCTCTAAGTATGAAGTTTAAATGAGTACTTAGTGATGAAAGGAAAACATATTTGCATATTGCTTACAATTGCCTTAAGAAAGTGATTTTCTCTGATTTATTCATTATGCTTCCTTTGTTTTTGTTTTTAACTTTTTAAAACTTCTATCTCTTTAACAAAACTTTATAATGTTATGTTGCAAATGTTACTTTTTTTTAATTCCTTAAAGTTTTATTGAAGTATAGTTGATTACATTGTGATTATTTCTGCTGTACAACAAAGTGATTCAGTTATACATATATACACATCCATTCTCTTTCAGATTTTGTTCCCAGACAGAACATTGGGTAGAGTTCTCTGTGCTATAAGGCAGATCCCCATTGGCCAATCATTCCATATACCTCAGTGTGCATATGCCAATCTCAAACCCCCAGTCCATTCCCCCCCACCCCAACACATAAGCCTAGTCCCTTTGGTAACTGTAAGTTTGTTTTCAAAGTCCATGAGTATGTTTCTGTTGTGCAAATAAGTTCATTTGTATCCTGTTTTAGATTCCACAAACAAGTGATATCATATAATGTTTGTCTTTCACTAAATGACTAATTTAGTATGATCATCTCTATGTCCATCGAAGTTGTTGCAAATGACATTATTTTATTCTCTTTATGAAAGCATAATATTCCACTGTATATATGTAGCACATCTGCTTTATCCATTCCTTTGTCACTGGATGTTTAGGTTGTTTCCATGTCTTGGCTATTGTGAATAGTGTTGCTGCAGTGAACATTGGGGTGCATATATATTTTTGAATTTTGGTTTTCTTCAGATAGATGCCCAGGAGGGGGATTGCTGGATCATATGCTAGTTCTATATTTAGTTTTTTGAGAAACCGCCATACTGTCTTCCATAGTGGTTGTATCAATTTACATTCCCACCAACAGTGTAAGAGGGTTCCTTTTTATCCATACCCACTCCAGAATTTGTCATTTGTAGACTTTTTGATGAAGACCATCTGGCTAGTGTAAGATGATATCTCATTGTAGTTCTTATTTGCATTTCTCTAATAATGATGTTGAACATCTTTTCAAGTGTTTTTTGGTCATCTCTATGACTTTAGAGAAAAGTCTATTTAGATCTTCTGTCCATTTTTTTTTTTTGGTCTTTTTGCCTTTTCTAGGGCTGCTCCTGTGGCATATGGAGGTTTCCAGGCTAGGGGTCGAATCAGATCTGTCACCGCTGGCCCACACCAGAGACACAACAACACGGGATCCAAGCTGCATCTGTGACCTACACCACAGCTCATGGCAATGCCAAATCCTTAACCCACTGAGCAAGGCCAGGGATCGAACCCACAATCTCATGGTTTCTAGTCAGATTCGTTAACCACTGAGCCACGACGGGAACTCCTTCTGTCCATTTTTTGATTGGGTTTTTTGACTTTTTGATATTAAGGTGCAGAAGGTGATTTATATTTTGGAGATTAAACTTTTGTCAGTGGCTTCATTTTCAAATACTTTCTCCCATTCTGTGGGTTGTCTTTTCATTTTGTTTATGGTTTTCTTTGCTGTATAAAAGCTTATACATTTGCTTAGGTCCCATTTGTTTATTTTTGTTTTTATTTTCATTACTCTAGGAGGCAGATCTGAAAAGATATGGATGCCCTTTATGTCGGAAGATGTTTGGCCTGCGTTTTCCTCTGAAAGTTTTATAGTATCCTGTCTTATATTTAGTTCTTTAATCCATTTTGAGTTTATTTTTGTGTATGATGTTAAAGAATGTTCTGATTTCATTTTTTTGCATGCAGCTGTCCAGTTTCCCCAGCACTATTTATTGAAGAGACTGTGTTTTCTCATTGTATATTTTTTCCTCCTTTGTCATAGAATTGTTGACCATAGGTGCATGGGTTTATTTCTAGGCCTTCTATCCTGTTCCACTGATCTGTAGTTCTGTTTTTGTGCCAGTACTATATTGTTTTGATAACTGCAGTTTTGTAGTATAGTCTGAAGTCTGGGAGTTTGATTCCTCTGATTCCATTTTTCTTTCTCAGGATTGCTTTGGCTATTCGAGGTCTTTTGTGTTTCCATACAATTAACAAAAAATTGTTCTAGTTCTGTGAAAAATGCCATTGGTAGTTTGATATGGATTGCATTTAATCTGTAGATTGCATTGGATAGCATAGTCATTTTGACAATATTGATTCTTCCAATCTAAGAGCATGATATATTTTTCCATATATTTGTGTCATTTTTGATTTCTTTCATCAGTAATATTAATAGTTTTTCCAGTATAGGTCTCTTGTCTCTTTAGGTAGATTTATTCCTAGGTATTTTATTCTTTTTGGTGCAATGTTAAATGGGAATATTTCCCTAATTTCTCTTTCTGATCTTTCATTGTTAGCATGTAGAAATGCAAGTGATTAGCAAGGATAGAATGTCAGAATAGTTAATTCCACATACTAAAGATGAAATTTGTTCTACTGTTAAGTATTACATCATTGACAAGTTTATATCCAAACACATATCCTTTGTGTACCAGTCCACATTCCTCTTATTGCTCTTTTCTCCATTTAGTAGATTTCTTGCTAGATGTTGGTCTTATCAAGTCAAACATATGCAAGTGAATTCCATCCATGGCCAAAAAAAAAGTGTTTCTGTTTGCATATGTTTGATGTTTAGGAAGAAAACACATCTGTTAACAAAAACTGACTTTTGTGTATGGGAAAAAAATGATGATAAGATAATATAGGAGTATACTCATCTGACTCACAAAACCCCAGGATGCTCAGAATTCCTCTAATGCTCAGGAGGTGGTGCTCAGGAAGGTAGCAATATATTCTGCACATTATTTGGCAGAGGTATGACACCCAGTGTCTGCTTGCCTGGCAGGCTGAACAGGACACACCTAGGATATCTTGGTAGCATGTAGAGACACTAGCCAATCTTGCCAGGGTAGATTGCAGAATCTGAGGAAACTGCTTTGTCAGGTGACGCAGTTGGACAGATAACACGATAATATAACTGAGACTAAAATAATTTGGAAAAGAGATGTGGAGATAATTTAGTTTAAGTTGTTCTCCTTGCTCTTCTCAGAAGTGTTTATTTTTTTATCTCTAGAAAAATAACAATTGACATTAAATAATTGCCTTAACTAGTGTGACAGTTTGCTCATTCTAAACAATTTTATGAATGCTATCATATATTATTTATCTCTGTTATGTAACTTTACCTTCCTAGTATATCTAACCTCTTAAGAATAAGAGCTTGCAAATACCAATGACATAGGCCAGTATCTTTGTTAACAAAATACTAGTAATTTTTGCACTAAATTCCAAACAATCTATTTTTCCATTAAGAACTCTTAATATGGACAAGAAGTGGGGACTTGAAACGATCATGAGTGGAAGATTCTACTAAGAACCTTTGGAAAGGATAACCAGATTCCAGAATAATCTGTCCTGTCTAAGAGATGGCATATTCAAAAAATACATTGAACATCTGAAGAACTACCTTTTGTAAAAAAGTATAGTTTTCTCTGAGGCCAGGATTAGTTAAGGCCTACACAAATATACTAATTTTGATGCAGCTGAAAAAAATGAGGCAGATGACCAATTCAGTGGAAAAAATGAAAAGTTCATTTCCTAAATTCTTCAGGTTTTTATCCCTTTGCATTGTTCTTAGCTGAACTAAATGCAGGCAAAAAGTACAAAACATTTTTGCCTAGTAGATAGCCAGAACACTCTAGAGAGTAATTTCTTAATTACCAAATGACTCTATTTTACTTTATTTTTATTTATTTATTTATTTTTTTTCTGCTGTACAGCATGGGGACCAAGTTACACATACTTGTATACATACTTTTCCTCCCATTTTTGTGTAGTGATGGAAGTATCTAGACATAGTTCTCAGTGCCACACAGCAGGATCTCATTGTAAATCCATTCCAAGAGCAGTAGTTTGCATCCGTTAACCCCAAGCTCCCACAAGTCTATTCTCCAAGTCTATTATTTTCTTTTCTGTGGAAATGTTTATTTGTGCTGTATATTATATTCCAGTTATAAGTGATATCATATGGCATTTGTCTCTGTCTTTCTAACTTATTTCACTCAGTATGAGAGTCTCTAGTTCCATCCATGTTGCTGCAAATGGCATTATGTTGTTCTTTCTTATGGCTGAGTAGTATTCCATTGTGTATATATACCACATCTTTCTAATTCAATCGTTTGTCAATGGACATTGGTTGTTTCCATGTCTTGGCTATTGCGAATGGTGCTTCAATGAACATGCGGTGCATGTGTCTTTTTTAAGGAAAGTTTTGTCTGGATCTATGCCCAAGAGTGGGACTGCTGGGTCATATGGAAGTTCTATGTATAGATTTCTAAGGTATCTCCATACTGTTCTCCATAGTGGTTGTACCAGCTTACATTCCCACCAACAGTGCAGGAGGGTTCCCTTTTCTCCACAACCCCTCTAGCACTTGTTGTTTGTGGACTTATTAATGATGGCCATTCTGACTGGTGTGAGGTGGTATCTCATGGTAGTTTTGATTTGCATTTCTCTAATAATCAGGGATGTTGAACATTTTTTCATGTGCTTGTTGGTCATCTGTGTATCTTCCTTGGAAAATGGTCTATTCAGGCAAATGACTCTATTTTATATTATCCTTTAGGAAACTAAGTTTCGAAACTGTCTAAAAGAGGCCTAAGAAGTTTGAATTTCTAACGCTTAGTTTATGTTTTCTTGATTATAAAACTATTATACCTTTTGTCAGCATTCAAATATTGTAGAAATATAAGATTTAGATAAAAACAGATGTTTGCTACCTTCCCTCCCCTTTGGTAACTGTTTTTAAGACTTTTCGTATACATAGCTAGATTTTTTGGGTGCATGTAAATATAAATTTTTTACTGAAATGAAAGTTTGCCACATGCTTTTCAATAATTTTTTTAAAAAGTCTTAGCTATTTACATCAATATTCATTGCTCTATCTCTGAAGTTGTAAACAGAATAAAGCAGTTTATTCCCCATGAGAAGCCTGAGGTATTGGAGAGTATCCACAAAGATTGGGTCACTCTATGCCTAGTGTTGCCTGAGAAAGCTAACATCCTCCCCATCCCACCTTGAGGGCAAGTGGGTTCCCTCATTGGGGCGATGTGCCCTAGCAGAGCTCATGGACCACAACAGCAGGCAGTATGGAGTAAGGAACAGGCTTACAGTGATGTAGTGATCAAAGATTATGAGAAGAGAGGAGGCTGTGATCTTCCTGGTCCCACATCATCCCTCTTTCTATTTTTTTTTCCTTTTTTTTTTTTGTGGCATATGGAAGTTCCTGGGCTTGGGGTCAAATTCGAGCTACAGCTGCCGGCCTACAGCACAGCCACAGCAACACAGCATCCAAGCCACATCTGCAGCCTACGCCACAAAAGCGGCAATGCTGGGTCCTTAACCCACTGAGAAAGGCCAGGGATTGAACCTGAATCCTCATGGACACTATTAGGTTCTTAACTAATCATCCCTCTTTCTTGCTGTCCCATTTTTTAGGGCAACTGTAGAAGGAGATGTCAGTTGGGGTTCAGACCACCCTCTTAGTTGCCAGAATATCTCAGTGCAGGTGCCAGCTCTTTAGAGGAGGTGTTCAATAAAACCAGCTGCCCAGCCCTGGAAACCTCCGGGAAGCCTGGGAAGTCACAGCCCCTTTAGTCAGGAAAAGCTGAGGCATCAAGTCTAGGCACATAGGAAGTTGGGTGTGGGTGAGTCTGGGGCTTTGCCAACAGCTAGTTCATTGTCTAAACAACCCAGTGTGTGCTATCAAGTCATTTTTGGACAATAGCACCTATAATGTTCCCCTGGTTAAATCATTATTCTTGTATGGGCTTGAATAGTAACAAAACTGACACCTTGGCATCACTTCTTGGTTTGGTGACCTCTGTTTAATTTTCTAACACAGTTGGTTTCTGCAGTACCCTCCTCCAAGTAATTTGATGCTGTTTAATCCTGCCATGTCTTTCGCAAAGGCAAGATAATAAAAATCCTTTTAATTAGCACACAATTTGCCTATTATATTTTATAGAGAATTGGTATAATTTCATTAAAAGAATTTTACAATAAAATTCTAATCCATTTTCTTATGGCTTTTTATATTTTATGTTCCTTTCCAATTCATATCTATATAGCATACATGTTTGATCAGTATATGTGTGTATGTGTGTGTATATATATATATATATATAATTTTACTCTGTGTTTTTTTCACTTATGTTTATTTTCTTAACGCTTTTCTATATTGTTTTCACATGGTCACCATTTTCCATATTTAAGGCCTTCCCTATTCAGGTATCGAGTATTATATTATAAGGCAGCTCTAGTTGTTAGAAAGCCTCCCCTTCCACTGATTTGAAATTTGTCCAATTGTAATTCAGCTGTTGTTCCTAGTTTGGTGCCTTAGAGGGATCACTGCCTGGCTTCACATGGTCTGGGGACACAGAAATTGTATATAAAATTGTGTACAAATGTGCTGTCTTCTGGAGAGTGTGTCCTTAGCTTCAGATAGTGAGAGTTCTAAGAGTAGTTAAGAACCTCACAGGACTTGTCCACTCTCCTTCCACCACTGAAACAATTGATTAGACTGAATAAATTAAGTAGTGTCTAATCAGGACCATAAAGCTAATTAGATTTTTGGACTACTAGAATCTAGCTACCTTTGGTGTAGGAACATAGGAACATCTGACTAGCAAACTGTTACACATTCCTGTTAGATTGAAACCTTGATTGTACATTAATTTCACCCTTGTAATGTTAATGATACTGATGCCTGGCCCCCACTAATGAGATTTTGATTCTATTAAATGGTCTGGGTAGGGGTCAAGTCTGTAGCTAAAGATGAGAACCAATGAATCTGAAGCCCTAATAGATAAGACATGAGATAGATAAGTGCTGTTGAAACTATCAAGACAGGGAAAAAACAAATCTAGGCACTCACTCCTATTTTGTCTCTGTAAGAGTATTTTTACCGACCAGAATGAAAATTCACCCCCACTAAGTGAATACTTTTAAAAATTAACCTTGTCTTTTGAAACACCATCGTTTAAACTTTAACACAATATGCTCCTCAAATTACTTAGATATGAAGTAAGAGATCTTTCTGCTTTGATAACAGTGAAACTAAAATAAGAATCCAGTTTAGAGAGTCATTGGAGAACAGTTTTCATTCTCAAAGAACAAATTAGGCATTGACTTAATTCATGATATTCATTACAAATTCAGTCCTGAAGAAAATATGCATTACTTACTTATATTAAGATAAAATAAACTATTATTAGTAAACAACTTTATAGTTAATTTCTCTAGTTTACCATGTTCTGAATCCCATTCAAATTATGCCTTTTCACATTGCTAGTAAAATAGAAGATTGGTGAAGAAAACTGCCGTCTTGATGAGAAGTTTTACATGACTGAAAGAGATCAGGTTTCATTGCAAATCTGGAGTATTAAAACAGGCAGAAATATGTCAGTTAAACTTTATTCATTCTTATGTATGCCATTATATTTTGGCAGGGGAGACATTGAGGACTTATCATGCCCAGAAATAGTTATAGATTAACAAGTTGCCAATTTGGCTGTATTTTCTTTCTCCAATTTAATTAACTGTCCCCTATTTGACTGCTATTCCATTTTTTAAAGCTAATGCTGGAGTTCTCTTGTGGTGCAGCAAGTTAAGGATCCAGCATTGTCCCTGCAGTGGCTTGGGTCACTGCTGTGGCATGGGTTCTGTTCCTGGCCTGGGAACCTCCATATGCCACAAGCACTGCCCCCCCAAAAAAAGAAAGAAAGAAAGAAAGCTAATTCCTATTCTTCAGTTCCATGGGACACTTTCAGTCTGATTTCCCCAATCAAGAAAGGATCCCTTAGGTTCAGTCACAAGGTCCTCTAGTTGATTATTATTATTTTATAAATCTGATTTTAACTTTTATAAACCTTTCAAATTAAACTGATTATTATTTAAACGTATAAGACTTTATGCAATAAAAAAATAAAACCCCAAAAAGTAGAAAATGTCAACGAATTATTTTAGGAGTCCTTGGAACACCAGAAGAGTATATTATATATAAATCTGATATTTGTCTTTACCAAACCGATTTATATTTTTGTGTGTGTTTAGAGTCAGCCCACACCTGTATAATATGTATAATGAATTATACCTATTAAATTCACTTCTTCTGAAATTTGCAGTGTTTCTCTTTTCTTAGTTGAGTACTGTTCGATAAAGTCTTGAATGATAAAGGGAGAACTTATAGTGGTAGTTGTCAAAAAAGGTTTAACTAAGAAAGTAAAGTCTAGGCTGAACTCATAAACCTCAATTATGAGTAGAAATCAGTCAATGGAGAAGGAGCAAAAAATATTCTGGATCATGTAGCAAGGGGAGAGGAAAAGAGACACATGTGGATGACGGGAGTGCGAAGTATAAGAGGGAGGAAGGGAAAGAATATAAAAGGGCTTTCAAGCTTTAAGGATTTTGAATGCAAGCCAATTAGAAGACCTTGCAGTGGAATGATATGGCATTTGTGTTTTCTAAAGTCAGTGACTACAGTGTATAGAATTGTTTGGAGAAGAGGCAAAGGACCATTTAGAAGATTGGTACGGACAGTGGAGTTTTGGTAGAATAGAATAATGGCATGGCAACAGAGAAACATGAACAAGTTTGAAAAAATCATGAAAAGTGTAGTCTGAGTGTCTTGGCAACTCATAATCTCTGGAGACAAGGTTGAAGAAAGAGTTAGTATATGTTATCCCCATGCTACCAATTCTTCCTCCCCTCAGTGGTTTTACCTATGGTAATGGTAAGATTGGTTTTGAAATTGGTGAGTTTGTTTCTGTTCTATAATTAAGTTCTTTTGTGTCATTTTTTTGGATTCTACATATAAGTGATAGCATATGATAATTATATTTCTCCATCTCACTTACTTCATTCATTATAATGATCTCTAGGTCCATCTGTGTTGCCGCAGATGACATTATCTTATTCTTTTTTATGGTTGAGTAATATTCCAGTATATATATATATATATATGTCCCACATCTTCTTTATCCATTCCTCTGTCAGTGGACATTTAGGTTCTTCCATATCTTGGCTATTGTAAGTAGTGCTGCAATGAACATTGGGGTGCATGTATCTTTTCAACTTATGGTTTTCTCTGGATAGATGCCCAGGAGTAGGATTGCTGGAGTATATAAAATAGATGATTCATGAGAATCTATTGTATTGTATAGCACAGAAAAATCTACTCTATAATTTGTAATAACCTCTATGAGAAGAAAGAATGGATGTATTTTTATGGATGACTGACTCACTGTGCTGTACACCTGAAACTAACACAACATTGTAAGTCACCTATACTCCAATAAAATTAAATTTTGAAAAAGAAGTTAGTATTGTTCCCAGTACTTAAAATAGGGCATCTGGGTGAATAAATGTGGTGTTACCCACTGCAAGAGGGAAAACCTAAGGAGGCATTTTGAAGGTGGTTGAGCTTGAAGTGTATGTGGGGCAACCCCAGATGGAGCTCCCAAGGAGTCAGATATGATGTATGTGTCTAAAGCTCAGGAGACAGATCAGAGAAATGCTTAGGAGCTGAGCATCCATAGATAACCGTGGAAGGTATTGGAGTCAATGAGATCATCCAGAGGGTATGCAAGATTAGGAGAATAAGAGAGCCAAAAAAAAAAAAAAAGTGTTTCAGAAAGGAGGGAATGGCCAAAGTTTGGGAAATGTTTATTGAATGTAGTTAAAGATAGGCCAGATAGTGACCTGGTGAGATAAATTTCCATAGCAGTGGGAGCCGAAACCAGATGGAGGTGGGTTGAGGTGAAAGTGTGAAAGGAGAATCAAAATATTCTAAGGAAAATTATTGCAAGAAATTTGGTTCAGAGAGAGGAGGTATGGAGGAAGCTAGATGAAGTAGGAATTGAGCAGGGTGTTATTTAAGATGAGAAGTATTGATTTCATTTGAATTCTTATGGAACAGATTTGGCAGACAGGAAGGAAATTGGAAATGATGGATGGAGCTGGGTGTCTGAAGATGTCAGAAGGATTGGAATTTGAAACATGGGTGGCAGGGTTGGCCTGAGGTGATAACAGGAGGAAAAATAGAAATTGTCAATGTGGGTGTGGATGAGTTTGTCAGCCGGGTATCTGGACATGGAAAACGTTCTTTTTTGATGGTTACTATTTTTTCTTTGAGGAGGAAAATCATCTGCTGTGTGTAGGAAGTGGGGAGTCAAGTGTTTGAGAAGAAAGAATAAAGGACATTTGCTCCAGTCCTCAGGGGAAATGGGAGAGAGAGCCGATTAATAGTTGTTAGAATTTAAAAATGCATGTATGGTGCTTGGGTTATAGTGGTTTAAGAAATATTAGCAGCCTTGCTTCTTTGCATTTTATTGTTTATGCTGCTAAACTGAAGTCCACAGTCGCTCTTTTGACCACTAGATGGTGCTGAAATGCTGACCTGCCATGTTCCTTTTGTTACTAGCCAATACTGACAGATTGGTATACTGAGTTGTCAACTTCTTGATATGAATTAAGATGTTTTTCTTTGAAAAATATTTTATTAATAAAATCTTAAATAACGTGTTCCTCAATTTTCCATACAACTTATGGGGCAGAGAATGACCGTGGTGCCAGAGAAGTCTTAGGAAATTTGCTTTCACACCATATGTAACATGTGTAAGATACCTTCTCTTCCAAATTCTTTGCCTTAAACTTGTGAGTCAGTTGGCACGAGGCGATCATTTGCACAGTCAAGACAGAGCTTTTGGCTTAGCGTTTTGTCTTAAAATAAACCAGAAATTGCATTGCTCTGGATGGCAGTATGCTACCTATAGGCAGAATGCAGAACTAATCCTGCCAAATGGCAAACACCACATAGAAACTGAATTCCATCAGTCAGCTACCATTTGGCAAGCATATGTGTGCTCTTGGGTAACTGAAATGTCAGATCTTAATTCAGATCTTTGTTTTTAAAAAGGTCCTGCCAACAGTGTCACGTGAGTTTCATGATACAAGGAAATCAGTTCATTCTATGGAGTTTCCTCATTGCTTCATAATCTTCATTAGATTGGGAATGGGGTGACTGTGAAGCAGGTGGCCTTTTCCTGCCAGTGTCATTTTTTAGGCATAACACAATCCCCCAACGTGAGATGTTAGACTGAAAAATCCAGCATGAGATGTTAAACCAAAAAAATCCTACACAATTTAACCAACCTAAGAATATATAGGCATTTCTAAAATACTGAAAACAAAGTTGTTCTTTTGAATCCCAAACCCCACTCATTCTTCCTGCATGGAATTTGTGACAGATAAGAAATGAGGGGTAAGAAAGGCAGTTCAATACAGATAATTAATATATTCTCCAAAGTTAATAAGGGATACTTCTGTATAGCCAGTTCAACATATTGTTAGCAAGGGTATTTTTAAAGTTTTTTTTTTTTTTTTTAAATATAGCATATTTGGAGGGAAGAAAACTGCATTAGCCTAGTATGAGCCATGTGGAATATTCCAGGCTCAAACTTTCCTGTGCTTCTTGATAATGAGCCTAGATTTAGCGTGACCAAATAATATGCTGTCTAGGATTAAAAGGGGACTATTACTAATTTTACAGGAAAAAAAGGAGCAAACCCTGGAACAGGGGCAAAGCGGGACTGCCCCAGGCAGACGAGGGAGGCTCTGTGCAAAATGGAATACTCTGGGGTAAAGGGGTGTTAAAAGCCCCTTGAGCCCATGACTGCAAATAGAAGTAGTATTTGTAGGCCTTCGTGCATCAAAAGCATAATTATGTGATCAGTAATCTTTTACTTCTGTCAAGCAGGGCCTCTCAACCTCTTAATCTGAAATTAGGGACTAGAGACAACATAAGGGTGGGAAGTAGAGGTTTGTAACAGATTCCCCTGGGGAAAGGCTTTTTAATTTTTCATCCTCATTATTGTTGTTCCCAAACTCCAACAACTCTCCCTTTGCTCTCTGTGTTGACCTAAGGGGGAAAAAACCCCATACAAACACATTTGAGAATCCCCACCATAAAGACTGTTCTTTGAATTGTGGCTGCAATTACTTTAGTTGTAAATTTCTGTGGATTATTGTTATAATGATACTGGGAATGATACCCTGGTGTGTTGAAAATTCAGGGAACTTCATTCCCTATTCAACCAGCACTCCCCAAGCACTACTTACTAGTGAAGTGCCTGAGGCACTTGGGAGAATGGAGCCCAGAGAACAGAGAGGAACCAGGAAAAACCTTTCCTCAGTGTGGCTGAGGAAATGCCAAAACCAAAACAGGAGATCTTAGAGCTCATTGTCAAATATATGACAGACCAGAGAAAGTACCATTTTCTTTTACAAAATGCCTTTACTGTTACAAACTCAAACTCCTTTTTGTCAGCCTGTTTTGTATAAAGAAAGAAAAAATACCTGCCCACATTTTATCCCTGAAAACTGTGAGCTTATATTTATTTTGTTTCAGTCAGTTTAGACTAGTTACTCTAGGGTAACAAACCACTCTGATGTTTTAGTGGCTACCACCCTAGTTTGTTGTTGTTGTTTGCTTTTGTTGTTGTTGTTTTGTTTTGTTTTTCATTTTTAGGGCCACACCTTTGGCCAAGTTCCCAGGCTAGGGTTCGAATCAGAGCTGCAGCTGCCAGCCTATACCACAGCCACGGCAGCATCAGATTTGAGCCTCATCTTCAGCCTACACCACAGCTCATGGCTACACTGGATCCTTAACCCACTGAGCAAGGCCAGGAATCAAACCCACAGCCTCATGGATACTAGTTGGGTTTGTAACCCGCTGAGCCACAACAGGAACTCCCAACCCCGTTTTTATTTCATACTCTTGTTACATGTTCTTAGCTGGTTGGTGTTGCTCTATTCCTTACCATTTTCATTAAGTGACATCCCATCCTGAAAAGGGAGAAGAGATGGAGAGATGGTAGGGCCACATAGTGGCTTTTTTTGGCCACCCCTGAGCATATGAAGTTCCTGCATGAGGGGTTGAATCTGACCTGCAGCCACAGCCTATGCCACAGCTGCAGCAATGCTAGATCCTTAACCCACTGTGCCGAGCTGGGATTGAACCTGTGTCCCAGGGATGCGGAGACACAACCAATCCGTTGCACCATAGTGGGAATGCCCCATAGTGGCTTTTAAATCTCAGAAATGCCCCAGATCTCTTTCACTCACGAGCCATTTACCAAAGTAAGTCACATGATCAAGCTTGGCATTGAGGAGCAGGAAGTATAACTCTTGCGTAGGAATGGGTTTAGAAAGGCATTTAAATATTTTGACAATACTGTAATATATCACATCCTTGCAAGTAAATTATAAAAACTACTTAGTTTTAACATATATCCTTTGTACTACCCTTTGGCTATCTCCAGTGTTACTTTCTCATTCTGACAAATTACTATTCTGTTTCTTCTTACAAGTGCTTAGAAACTCAAACAATCCAGTAGCACTTAACACACTTGTGCTTGGTTTCTTTGTGCCTCTCCTTTACTGTAATATGTGCCTTTGGAAGCAGGAGAAATCTGTGTGTCCCTAATGTGGGGCTGGCACATAACAGAAACCCTAATAAGCACTTAGTGACTGCTAAGGAATTAGTTGATAGATGAAGGAGTAGAAATCACAGTGGAGTCTTGAAAAATGGCTAAGTATTGGCTAGATGAAAAAGTATGGGGAACCAAGGGAGAGAGGAGCTGATGGATTCATTGGTAGTCTTACTGAGGGAGGGTAAAATTTTTCTTGGATTTTGCATCCTAAATGCAAGAATCCGTATAACATCAAGCTTGGTCCATGCTTCCAAGGCTGACTCATCCCACAGCAGTGGTGTAATGAACTGCTGATGTAAGGCCCAGGCTGACAAGTCTGACCCTTATTAGAGTCCCTCAAAAACAAATCTTTAATCCAGTGGCACAGATGATACAAAGTCACCAAAAGAATATGTAACTCAATAATTATTTTTCAGCATTTCTGATGTGACATTTTATTAATTGCTTTATTAATTGCTTACTCCTTAATTAAAATCTTCCCTACCCTAAAGTCTAAATATAGCACTGACATCTGACATTGACTCTGGAAATAACCTAGATTTTTTTTAAACACATATGAATAGAAAAGCAGGAGGCAGATTAACAGAACATACCAGAATGTATACATTGACCAGATAGAGATTGAGCCTTCATAAATGATTCCTGTAGGAAGCTATCCACTTCCTCTGCAAATGTTGCCATTATTCAAATGTTTTGGGGATTCCCTTTTTGAACCTTCCTTCAGAGTCTGTGATGCACTTTTTTTTTTTTAAATTCATTGATGACGAATCTCCATCTGCTGAAGGTGGATCTATGAAGCTGCCAAAAGTCCTTTGGCATTAAGTCTGCTGATTACAGTGGATGATCCAGCTAGCTGATGCTATTTGGGTCAAATGGGAAGTGACTATAAAATCAAGGAGCTGTTTTCTTATACACACTGGAAGTGGTTTGTGATGACAATTCCCAAAGGGTTATGCCAAAAACGACCTTGGCCCTGGTAAGGTTCATGCGTTTATTCATTGAGCAAGCAAGCTCTATTCATTCATTAAGTCATTTAGGAAACACTAATTTGAATTTACATATGGTGTATGTGTTTGAAAAAATACTCTCATTACTTTATATGCAGTTTATTTAATAATTACTCAAAATGAATATAAATAGAATGATAGATTATAAATCTATATGATATTTGTATGTGTAAAGGATTATAGGTAACATGTTTATATAATATGTATATATAGCACAATGACCAAATTATTCTCTTTTTTTAACTGAGTATATTTGGCTTAAAATATTACATTAGTTTCAAGTCTACAACATAGTGATTCAATATTGTTATACAGTGTACAGTTATCACTATCACTGACTATATTCCCTGTGACGTACGTTACATCCCTATGGCTTACTTATTTTATGTTATCTTTTTACAGTTCTTTTCAGTTTTTAAAAAATATGTATTATACTTTTAAGCAAATGCTCCTCTTATGTCAGAAATATTAAACTGATGATTACTACTGGGTTAATTATTTAGTTATTGGGAATTGTTTCTTTAAATTAATAGACTTCCTTTATATGTAGTCAACACCCAGCTGTATATTACCATGTGGGATAGTCAGTGACAAAAAACTTCTTTAAAATATACACTCTACAGCAGAAATTGACAGAACATTGTAAATCACGTATAATAAAAAATTAAAAAAAATATATACATAGTGTACTATGTATCATACTTTCTATTATTTAGCACTTCTAGCAATTGAAAATACATTTTATTTTGAGGCAGATTTATGGTGATGTATGTCTTTTTTCCAAAAATATGTAAATAAATAAGTATACGCATACTTTATAAGCAAGATAATGAACATAATTCCCAAACTATGAAATTTTCTGCTAATGAATTTGAAGCATTTGAGTAAGACCGGATTTAAACTATGCCTATGTGTTGTTTGAAAGTATTTGAAAAGTTACAGTTTGGTCACTGTATTATTTTGTCTACATGATCTCACGTAATTTCGAGTAAATCAATTGGTATCATTAAGGTCATGTAGACAGTCTTCTGAAATTCTCATTAAATAATTGACTGTCTTCACAATTTCACAAAGTTGCAACAGAGATCTATATATTCTGGCAGTTCAGCCAGAAACTTAATGGCATATAAATGTTAAGAACAAAATTACTAGAAACTTCAGACATGTCATCATAAACTAGAACAATACATGTCAGTTCCATTGAGAAAGATTTCCTGGTATAAACTCAGTATGTTTTCTTGAGTCCATGAAAAATGTGTTGTTGAGTGATTCTTCCTTCACAAAAATTGCCTCTATTTATGTTGATATTGGTTTAAAGACAGACCCATATTAGTAAAGGAAAGCATTTTTTCTTAAGAGCTGTAGGTTGCTGATTCATACTAATCAGGCAATTCCAGAGCTACTGTAAAGCTTTGAAAAGAGTGCTTTGTAAAGAGTTGAAAATAGTTCCTAGAAATTGTAGTTTGTGGTAGGAAGGCCATTACTTTCTCTAGCTGAGTGCTAATGTTTTGATTAGAATTTGACCAGGTGATGGCAAATTTACTTCTTTCCCAGCTCAAAGTTTTGCTTGAAATGTCTTCAGGTCTAATACTTACAGAAGCCACAAGGAAATGGATCTGAGTTAGGTCACTTGGGTGGGGATTGTGTCAAGAGAAGAATGGCTGCCCCATTTAAGGGAGATGGCTGATCCTCTACTTTTGTATGTGTGTGTGTGTGTGTGTGTGTTTCTTTTTATGGCTGCTCTAGCGGCACATGGAAGTTCCTGGGCCAGGGGTCTAGTGGAAGCTGCAGCTGCCAGCCGCAGCCACAGCAATACCAGATTTGAGTCTCATCTGTAACCTGTGCTGCAGCTTGCAGCAGCACTGGATCCTTAACCCACTGTGTGAGGCCAGGGATCAAACCTGCATCCATAGAGAGACAGTATTAGGTTCTTAACCTGCTGAGCCAGGACAGGAACTTGGGATTTTGTTTTTTAAGTAGTTTTTTTTTGTTTTTTTTTTGTTTTTTTTAAATATAGGACATTTGTGAGGAATACAAGCAGGCAGGCAAGAGGGCTCTGCCCCTGCTTTAGCTGTAGTTCACTGTGTAGGAAGAGGGGGCTCCATGTTCTACCATTATACATTTTCAAAAGAAGTTCAGATCCCAGCTTTAATGTGATCTTTCCTGTGTGCTTTAAGTATTGGATCAAAAGGACAAAAAAAATTAACAGTATATTAAACTCAGATCTTCTAATAGTGTATAGTCCAAAGACAACCAGTTCCCCTACTCCATCCTGCATCTCTTTCCTGCCATGGTCTTTCCCTTTGCTTCCCTTCTGTGAATATTATATTCCAGCTTGTCAACAGCTATAAGCTAGGTTAAAGGTCTGTAGCCAAGCCCTCGATTTGTTTCTGTTATCTTTAGAAAACTCCCTGATTCTCCTACTTTTCTCACCATGTTCTAGGGATAAATAGCAGCCCTCCCCCCCCCCCCCACAAAGACAAAGTACACTGGGTATTGTAAGCCTTTAAGCATTCAGGTCACTTGCCAAAATTGAAACATGTTCTATATGAAAAGAATGTCATGAAAGAAAGTTACTAGGGTTTGGCATTAGGTACTTTCTTACTTGATCTTAACTAATATGTTCTTAGTGAATTGCTAAGAAAAATTGCTTCTTTGGTGTTACCCTGCTGTATCATCCAAGAAACCATGTTTATTTTCTCATTTCTCTCTTGCTTTTTCTTTTTCTTCATTTTTTTTCTTCTTACATCCCCAGGGTTTACTGGGACTCCCCCCGCCCCCATTATCTGTTTTTTTGTCGCTTTGTAAGCAAAAGTTCAGATGAAAGAAAGGGGTGCTTCTCAATTGACTAATTATCTCTTAGAACATATGAGACCAAAAACAAAAGCAAGGGTTAAATGCCAAGTGTATCTGTTCCGCTAGTACACGTTTGTGGTTTAAAAAGCACACTTCATTGAATAAGTTAAAATATGCTTGTACCATCTGTTCTCTTGGGGATTAACATTGTTCATGATAGCAAAATAATCACATGTTAAATAACTTCTAGATACTGCCTTCTGTCATTTATAGTAGCAATGACATTGGTAATTCAGATGACCTAGCCTCTTCTTTCTCCACGTAATTAAGTTGACGTAGCTTTTTCTTTTTCCACATAATTACACTATTAATTTTTCCCTATTGGAAAGAAGAACAACTGAGAACATGCTTTTTCCTAAATGGAACGTGCAGTTCAGGAATTTTATCATTTCTTTTATGGAAATAAAAAATAAAGTGCAAAACATATGCCATCTTTGAAGATAACATTGTGTGAGTGTTTGGGAGTAATATTTGCTGTCTTTATCTACTTTTTTGTGTAAATTCATAAGAGAAATGATAAGATTGTCTTATGCATATTTTAGAAACTATGCAATCAGTTTTATCCAGGGATTCTGCTGTCTGTCTGGAATGATATAGGGCAAGTCTCTATTGTAAACTGAATGAGTTACCTCAGGGTGGAAATTGATTTTTTTTTCCCACTAAACTCCTACAACACTTTGTGTTTGAGCCTCAGCATGGACTGTCTTATACTGACTATGGATGTGTGTATCTATGTGCTTAAGTCTTTTTTCCTCAAAAACATTGTAAGCTTTGTGAGAGTAGGGAGGCCCTTTGATTTTCCTCTTGTGTCTCTCAAAGTTTCCCACTCTGCTGGGCTTTTCTGAGGCTAAAATAAATAATGAGTAAATGATTTTTAATGCTATAAAATAGGGGGAAAGTTTTTTTTTTTTTTTTTTTAAAGTTTGTTGCTTCTGGCAGCACGTTTTCCAGATAGTTTGGGTCAATGATTTTTCTTACCACCCCTAATCCAGGTGTAAAAACTGCCTATTCTTAGTTTGGGCTCTTCCTATGTGACCCTTTATGACAGCAGAATATGGATGGAAGGGCCCTTGAGAACATTTCTACAGTCTTCCGAACAAACACCCAGTGTTTAATTGCCAGCTACTGTCAAGTATTCTATTCCCCCTGCTTCTCTTTAAAAACCACACCTTATCTCCTAAGAGAAGATGGAATGCAGTAGGCATCATTATTCTTTGCAAAAGGTCTCTGAGTCATGTCATTAAATGACCCTTGTCTTCTCAAAATGGTACCAATTTATTTAAAATTCTTTCTCAGTCCCAGTATATTCTCCTATGAAAGTTCAGGTGTCGCTCTTCAGACTGAGCGAGGTCTCTCATTTGATGGAGGAGTCTATAAAAGGCAGATTGAATTCAAAGACCCTCATGTTGGAATCATTTTTGTCATCCCAATCTTGTTTTTGTCCTGAGCCACGAACTTGGTGATTTGTCATTCAATTGTCTGTTATGTTTACTTGGTATTGGCAAACTGTATTTTCATTCCCCATTTGTGTTCAGTATTTGGTGTTCCCCACAAGTTATGCTGCTTTAGTCTCAATTAAATTACTTTTTCGTATTACTCAGTCAATTTAATACCTGAGTGATCTTCCAAGATACTGCCTATTATTTCTTTTACTGCTCTCTCACACAGATTTTGCTGATAAAAATATCTAGTCCCGAAAGCCATTGTTATCATTTACATTTGCCAGTTCACACAGAATTTGTCACGATCTCACTATCACTTGCCTGGTAAACTAGGGAAATGCTGTAAAAATAGTCTATTTTTGTTTTGTAAGGCATATTAAAAGGTCCTTTGTGATATACTTGTAGATATAATGCATATATGGTCTGGATTAAAATGCAGTTAAATACCTTTATTACTAGTTGAACAACATAGATGAATAATACTGAATAAAGAATAGAAGATTATTCATCTAATCAAATATACAGAAAAATGGGCTTGAAAGTGACAGAGAACACACTGAATCAGGATCAGCAGTTACTTATGTTTGCCAGTAAAAATGACTGCAGTTGCAAGTTCACAGTTAATCTGAATTGGATTTTGGAATCCTAAGGAAGGTAGTAAATGGCTTAAGCATTGTCTTAAGCATATGAGGAGAATTCTTTCTTAAGCTCATTCATGAATTTTATTATTATTATTATTGTTTTGCTTTTTAGGGTTGTACCCACAGCATATGGAGGTTCCCAGGCTAGGGGTCCAATCGGAGCTATAGCTGCTGGCCTACACCACAGCAACGTGTGAAATCTGAGCCGTTTGACCTACACCACAGCTCACGGCAACACTGGATCCTTACCCACCGAGTGAGGCCAGAGATGGAACCCCCAACCTCATGGTTCTTAGTTGGATTTGTTTCTGCTGCACCATGGTGGGAACTCCACTCATTCATAAATTTATTTTTTCATTTAATTTTTATTGAAATATAGTTGATTTGCAGTGTTTCAGGTGTATAGCAAAGTGATTCAGTGATATATATGTATATATATGTATATATTTGTGTATATATATTTTTCATATTATTTTCCATTATAGATTATTATAGGATATCAAATATAGTCCCTGTGCTATACAGTAGGTCCTTGTAGGTTATCTATTTTATATGTAGTAGTGTGTATATGTTAATCTCAAATTCCTGATTTATACCTCCCCCCACTTCCCCTTTTGTAACCATAAATTTGTTTTCTATGTCTGTGAGTCTGTTTCTGTTTTGTGAATAAGTTCATTTGTATCATTTTTTTTTTAGATTTCATATATAAGTGATATCATATACTATTTGCCTTTCTCTGGCTTACTTTATGTAGTATGATAATCTCTAAGTCCATCCATGTTGCTGCAAATGACATTATTTCATTCTTTTTTATTTAATTTTTATTTTTATTCAAGTATGTTTGATTTACAATGTTGTGTTAATTTCTGCTGTAAAGAAAATGATTCAGTTATACATATGTATATATTTTTTTCAATATTCTTTTCCATTATGGTTTGCCTCAGGATACTGAATATAATTCCCTGTGCTATACAGTAGGACTTTTTTTTTTTTTTTTCCTGCTTTTTATGGCCATGCCCACGGCATATGGAAATTTCCAGGCTGGGGGTCTAATCAGAGCTCCAGTTGCCAGCCTATACCACAGCCACAGCAACGTGGGATCCAAGCCATGTTTGCGACCTACACCACAGCTCGGGACAACATCGGATCTTTAACCCACTGAGCCAGGCCAGGGATTGAACCTGCACTCTCATGGTTCCTAGTCGGATTCGTTTCTGCTAAGGCACGATGGGAACTCCAAGCCTTGTTGTTTTTCATTCTTTTTTCAGCTGAGTAATATTCTATTGTGTATTTATACAACATCTTCTTTATCTGTTCCTCTGTCAAAGAACATTTAGGTTGCTTCCACATCTTGGCTATTGTACATAGTGCTGCAGTGCACATTGGGGTACGTGTACCTTTTCAAATTAGAGTTTTTATAATGAACAGGTAAATACAGATAATTGTCTTTCTCTGCCGTACAACAGTTATATTATACTTGGAATGTTGGTTTAATTTCAGATGCGGCATTTTAAGAGGAATCAGCAAGCAGAAGTGAGTCCAGAAGTATGTTTTCAGGATGGTGAAGCATCTGGAAGTGATTACATATTGGGAACAATCAAAAGAACTGAGATTGTGTAGCCTAGAAAAAGGAGAGTGTGAAAGCTCTCTTTGGACCACCACAGGGCTGTAATAATAAAAAAAGAATTCAGATTATAAATGACTCCAGATCTAGAATCAAGAGGATCAAGATAAATCTCCAATTATGAGAACTTATTACATAAAAGTTCTTAGCTAGTGCCTCTTATAGATTCCTTGAGCAATACTCAGGAGATGTTAGCTGTAATTGTTATTTGTGGTGACTTATCCATGACTTTGTAACTGATTATTTGTTACAGGGGAATAAGTAAAGGGAAGGTGACTATTTAAAATTTTAGCACCAGCTTCTGTTGCTAAATAATTAAGGTAGTTAACAAGGCCTAGGCTACTTGTAGCTGATTTACTCTTTATTTATTATAATTTTATGTTTTCTGTAATTGCCTTTACATCTTATGTTACCTAGATTTGGGATTAATTCATCACATTTAACAGGAAATTTTAAGCAGTTGCTAAAGCACAGTTGCTCATATTAAACTGTTTAGTGACTAACAAGAGCAATAGCCCATCCACAAAGGAGTAAGTAATGACAGAAAAACATGGATCTCTTCCATTAATTAAAAGGATGTTTCAGTCTAGGGACTTATAGAATCTTAATACCAGTAATATTCTATGTCATGTTAGCTTCACTGGATTTTTTTTCTCAGGTGATGGATTGATCTCTTAGGATTGCAGCTAATCTTTATTGAAAGCATTTATTCATTCACTTACTTATTCATTCAACAAATATTGTCCGAGACACTTCCTGGGTCTGCTCCAGACTTCTCACCTCTGTATAGTTTCCTTTTCCCTTTATCTCCACAGGAATTGGTCACTTCAGGAAGACTAGCCCCTCCACTTATCATATCCCCCAGATTCTACCACCAAGTCCTCCATGGCATTGAGGCAGTCCCACTTCCCATCCCATCCCTGAACTTCTTCTATCTCTTCTTTGATGCATTTTTCTATCACCTATCACCTCTCTTATATGTTTTGCTTATGTATATGTCCTTCTGCCTATCCCTACTGTAATGTCATTCCATGAAAGCAGACACATATGTCTGTTCTGTTTGCTCCTGGATTCCCAACACTTAGAATAGTAACTTGACAAATATTTGTTGAATAAATGATTAAAGCTTAAGTGTCATGGAAACTGATACTAGAAAGGTGTCATTAATCCTCCAGGGTTACCTAACCCATTTTTGGCAGCACAGGGTCATGAACCAAAGTCATTTGCTCTGAAACCAGCATCCTCATTCTTGATCTCTTCTTCATTTACAAATAACTCCTGAATTTTGTTGAATGAACCCAGGGATCTAGAGGTATTTGACAGTAACAAAGATATTTTACTGCTATATGGATATGAATACAGGGGGATAACTTCTGCATCATCTAAATTTAGGAGAACATTCTGATCAATACTTAACCTGCCTAATCCCTTGCTATGCAGATCGCTTCTTTACATTTTGTTTCCTCTCTGGAGTTATTCAATTTCATTAAATCTATCATGAGTTTTGCTATTACTTGTTACTGTTTCTTGAGTCATCCATGCAGACCCTAGAAGAACTGGGCTATAGTGATAAATTTGGAGAAGTAAATAAGAGTAAGAGTCAATCTTTGCTTTAAGCTGTTTTCAGTCTAGTGGTGGAGCCAGCCTTGTAAATTTGCATTTCCAGAGTCAGATTTTAGCCAGATAATTTATAATCCAAATAATAATACTTTTGAGAATAAAAAGAGGCACCATTTAATAATCATACTGGGACAATACATAGTTTAAAAGTTAATCATTATGAAATATGAGTTCAAGTCCTTTTTTAAACAAGTATTTACTGAGTGCCTACAACACATAGACCAATGTGCTAGGCATTGTGGATACATCAAAGATGAACATGCATGTGTATCTGGTGGCTACATGCATCTGCTCATCTGATGGTTTGTAATCCACTTGAGTGAAAATATTAACAACTCAATATAGGAAAGTCAGTGATAGCATAGGCTGAATATAAACTTGATGTGTTGGCCAACCACGAGGTTTCAAATCAGATCACTGATGTTGTGCCAGTTTTTTATTTCTATAGTCATTTGAAGTGATTCCGGCCATAGTTCATCAATTGGGCATCAGATGGATTTATGACTTCTTTTCCTAGATAAGCGTTATACCATTCACTTCTTTTGTGTATGTGTAGTAGATGTTCAGCTCATGCTGGCTAGGTGGCTTACTAGCTGAGGTAGAAATAAGTGGACATATTTTTTTTTTTTTGAGCATCTGGCAACTAAATATAAAGTAGTCTTTGCCAAAGACACCTCCTCTTTGCTTGACCAGCCAGTTGACAGTGTAAGAACTTGTAGCAAGATTCTTTTTCATTTTCATATTTTGTGATATGAGACGTTTGGCTATTTGGAAATAAGCTTTAAACTGTTTTAATTATTTCTACTGCTTCCTCCTGTTGGAAATTCTTTTGAAGCTGAATGCTGGCAACAGTTTATATCTTGGCAAGTAAACAGTGCTGTTTAAGGACGAAAGTGTGGGAAGTAGTCTAGGACATCTGTTGAAGAAGTCGTGTTGTCAAAGCCCATTATGTATATTAAACTCATTTGTTTCCATTTTCATACATTCTAAAGCAAAATGTCACTCCATTTAACATTCGAACAGTTTATAAAGGCTTGGAGATAGAAATTGTGTGGGCCTACCTGGAACTTCAATGAATGAACATCATTTTATTTAGTTGATTTTATTGCTACTTTCATGCAGCCTAAACATTAGCTATTATATATAATAGGTTCGTTGAGATAAGATTACCTGCTTTCACATGCCTTTGTTGGGCTTGAAAACTGAAGCTAATAGAATTTTCCTGCCCCGGTTCTGGAATCAGGCTACTTTCCTATCCCAGTGTTAAAGAAAAACTTGTTAAAGAACAAGCAAAAATAATGTGCTGCTTGCTTCCCTGACTTCTTACAAGGTACTCTTAAGACTGTCCAAATGGTCTTCTCCCTTAATGAAGTACGTTTAATTTACTTTATGTGATTGACATGTTTCTGCTGGGCTTTTGAGGAATTGACAATTAACAGATAAAATAAAATTTTAAGAGAAATTGGTCCTGATGGGATGCCATTAGGTGACCAAGACTTTTCTAAAAAGATGAGCAGCTCTGGTTCATTTATTCCAAACTTGCCTTCTTGTAAAATGAAACCGTAGATTAATTTAAAGAAAAGTTATCCTTGCTATAAAGTTGAGTTAGGCCTGATAACTTAGCTGACTGATTTATGGAACTTTTTTTTAAGTTCTGAAAATCACAGCATTGGGTCTCATCAGTTTTCATAATCAGCACAATTGAGTAATACTAATAATATTCCTAAGAGACTAATAGATATCAGGATGTTAACACTTCAGTTTTTAACTGAAGATATGACTGATTCAAGAACACCCATTCCACATGATACCCATTTTCTAGGGGACTCTTATCAAGAAGTCAGATTCTAGATCAAAAAGTTAGGAATATCAATCAGATAAGGAGAATTATAGCTTCTTAAGGAGATTGCTGACTCTTTCACTTTCCACTGTATTTTACCTTATAAATTATTCTTTAAGGATTTTTCATGTGAGTAACTGAAACAAGTTATCTAGACTTAGAATTCTCAATGCTTTTATTATAAATGAATGCATGTCTTCCAATCTCAGCACAACCACTGCCCCCCTCTATTTCCATTTATAATAATCCTGCCATTCCCCCTTCATTTTTGCATATTTTCAAAGAACTAGCATTGCCAGATTCATTTTTAGTGAAGTACATTCACTAATAAGAAACACCTTGATTGCATAAGTATTTGAAAACAGTTCTGCAGTCTACGAATGTCATCTTATTAGCTTTAGTCCCAACGGTCAGCCAGATTTTAAGGCCTCCCTTATCTATAGGAACTATCTCTTTTATTTCACTATTCAAGTCAGAGAAAGTCTTTACTAATGGGTATAGAGCTAAGTCAAAGATGCCACAGACACCAAGTGCAAAAAAAAAAAATTATCAATATTTCTATTATCTTATGCTATATAATTTGCTAGTTGATCACAATCAATAATTTCTCTTTTTAGTTGATGGAATCTAGATTTTGAAATTTTAATAAAATTTTACTTTTCTTATGAAGTTAGTAATAGAAGAGACAATCTAGAATATTTAGGTACTATAGATAGAAGAAAATTAAAATCATCTGTTTCTTCCCATCTGTGTATTTTTTTGATTATGATGTGCATCATTTTTATTCTCATATTTTCAATATATGACTTTTTCCTTTGTTAAAAACAATATCAGACTGTTATAGTGTTTTATAACCTAATTTTTTGCTAAAACAATATCAGACTCTTATAGTGTTTTATAACCTAATTTTTTGCTAAGTTAGAGTTTTATGAATTCTTCTCTATGTCATTCTTATTATAAAAACATAACTCCCTCAGTGTTTCATAGGTTCCCATGGAAGATGCCACATAATTCTATCCATTTTTTATTCACAATTCAGAGCAAACATTAGCATAATAAAAACTCTGAGAATTCCTTCTCCTCTGAAAAAGCCTATCTAACAGAGAGTTTCCCAAATGCACATGGCTATGGGATTCATGTGTTTGTCTGCATTTATGTATTTTAAGATACCTATTAGTAATTCTCAGTGTAGATGGAGAGAAAGTATTTCAACAAAATCATTTTAATGAGTTCATGATATTCATATTGATTGGATATTCCAACTTTTATCCAAGCACTTGGATATTATGGATATTGACATCTTTTTACTAATTTGGAAAACACTGTGATGACCTTCATGGTAGTTAAATCTTCGCATGGACTCGTGTGTTTCCTTCTGACTGAAACCATTTTCTACAAGACTATGTGCTCTGTGGAGTGTTTCAGAAGTAGATGATAAGAAAAGCTAATGCTCAATAGAAGATCGATCAATTGATTGCTTTGAAATTTGCCAGTTGTGTTCTCAAAACATAGAGCAAGATTAAATAAGGGAGTGGTCCCATGATTTAGGTAGCTGAACAACTGCTTTGATCATTTTTATTTATTGAATTGATATGATCAGCCCAGGCAGACACACCTCCATCGCTCCCCAGCTAAAACCCACATACATTCCTTACTCCCTGAGAAAAGATTTTGTCATATTACAGTCAGTTCTCTTTGTAAAATATTTCCATTCGATAGAATATAGTGAATAGCTCTACTACTTCCAATGTATTTCAGTAGTTAATAACTTTATTATTATTATGGAGGAATAGCTATAGCTGAGAATGAGGGAGTTCAAGAGAGATTTAACCAAGTTTTTGGAACATCCAGCCCATTACAGTTGCAGCCACCTTACTTAACAAGCAAGTGTAGTTCTAGGGGCTGGAGTTGCAAGTCAAATAGGCAGAAGAGTTATAAATGCATGAACAGCTATGAAACAATGTGCTAGAGTCATATGTGTGTGGGAAAAATAGATGAGATGCATCTAAATAAAACTGAGGGATGGAGAATGTGTTTTGGAAGCGATGACACTTGAAAGGAATCAGCCAGCCAGAGAAGGGAAAGAAATGTGTTCTGGTCCGAGGGCTTCTCATCTTTGAAGGCCCAGTGTTTAAAGAGTCGGCTCTTCACAGGACATACCAGGATTACTTGTGGCAGATACGGGAGAGGAAGTCAGAACCAGATCATGGGGGATCTCTGTGCTAAGCTTGGGTCTTAGGTTTTGAACTTTATCAGTGAAGAAAGGGGAAGTGATTGAATGACTTAACCTGCAGGAGGATCATAGGACCAGATTTCCATTTTAAAATGATCCAGATGGCATTCAAATTAAGGGTGGAATTAAGGAGAAAAAAGACCGGAGATATTAACTCTAGAGGAAAAATGAAATAAATAGATAAGTAGATAGATAGTAGATAGATGGATAGATAGTAGATAAAGGAAAATACAATCTGTAGAGAGGAATAACATTAATCTTTGGAGTCAGGTTAATTTGTTCCTTACTCTGACTCCATCACTTAACACTGTTTGGCCTGAGCCCTATATCTTAATTCCTCTAGGCCTTGTTTTTCTCATCTGCAAAAAGAGCGTAATGACAGTACCCAACTCATTTAATTTTATGAAGATTAAAATAGCTAATTCCTCTCAGTAATAGTGTCAGCACCGAGAAATCATCTGATCAAGGTTAGCTATCATTCACTGTTACTATTAATATTATTGTTAATGTAATATTGTTTAAATATAATAATATTGTTACCATAATATATTACTTAGTGTAGTATATCATTTAACATCATTTATGTCTTTATGAATCATGGCCTGATTAGAAGTGATTGTCAGATGGTTGACTAAATGGTGAGGGAACATAGGAAGAAATGTATTTGGGAGGGTAGGGAGAGAGAATTGATGTGAATTATATTATAAAGGCTGGGATCAGGTAGCAGTGGGACATCCTAATGGAATTTTCTTGTGAGCACTTGATCCTAACAGCAGAGAGGTATGGATTCTGGATGAAGGTAGGGATTCTCACGTCTTTTAGCACATCAAGGTTTTGGAGGCCTCTGGATTGGATGCATTCACCCATCTGGAGATGTGTAGGTCAGAAAGTGAAAAAAGCCTGGAGAGCTGAAGGCGGATTGGGACCCCAGCAGCATTGCTCACCATTCTGGGTATGACAGAGAACACAGGGTCTGGGAGGGAGAGAGTCCTTCTAAGCCACGAGGAAGGGAAATGATTCAGCTGATTCTTGTGCTCTGATAGGGTCATGAACAGATGATCTCCTGGTGTCCTGAAAGAATTCCTTCAGTTTTGCAAATTGCCAAAGCCAAACCAGAGTAGAGCTAACAGCTGAAAGAATCTTCTTTAATCAATATTGGAATCATTAGAGAAAAGTCTTGTGGCCTCAAAGTTTTACTTGTGGCCTCAAAGTGTTACTTGCTAGGAATTGCTTTTAAGGACATTATCAGCATTGAACCTCTAATATACAGAAAAAACGAACAAACAGGTGTTCTAGATACCCTAAAGTGATTTCTACCCTTAATCTTCTTTTATTTTTTTAGACTTAAAAAATATATTGTCCATTCTGATTAATTTAGGGAAAAAAACCACTGGTTTCTGTTGAATCTCTTTCTCTAATAGATTATTTGTGTGCAAAATTCAGAAGTACATAGTAATTGTTCAGCATGATGAGTATTTGGGAGAGGGATGGTCAGTGTGTCTTCTATTTTGCTAAGTTGTTTAGTTGTTCTTTTAAATAAAAAACTTTTATTAAAGTATAGTTGATTTGCCATGTTGTGTCAGTTTCTGCTGTACAGCATAGTAACCCAGTTGTGTGTGTGTGTGTGTGTGTTTGTGTGTGTGTGTACATACATACACATTCTTTCTCGCATACTACCTTCCATCATGTTCTATCCCGAGCGGTTGGATATAGTTCTCTACGCTGTACAGTAAGACCTCATTGATTATCCGTTCTAAATGTAATAATTTGCATCTACCAATGCAAATTATTACATCCCACTCCCCTCGTCCATCACACTCCCTCCCTCCTCCCCATTGGCAATTGCAGATCTGTTCTCTAGGTCTGTGAGTCTGTTTCTCTTTTGCAGGTAGTTTCATTTGTGCTGTATTTTAGGTTCCACATATAAGTTATATCATATGGTGTTTGTCCTCTTTCTGACTTGCTTCACTTAGTATGAGACTAGTTGCATCCATGTTGCTGCAAATGCCATTATTTCCTTCTTTTTATGGCTGAGTAGTATTTCATTGTATATATGTACCACATCTTCTTAATTCATTCATCTGTTGATAGACATTTAGGTTGCTTCCATATCTTGGCTATTGTGAATAGTGCTTCAATGAGCATAGGGGTGCATGTATCTTTTTGAATTATAGTTTTGTCTGGATATATGTCCAGGAGTGGGATTGCTAGATTGTATTGTAGTTCTATGTTTAGTTTTCTGAGGGACCTTCACATTGTTTTGCATAGTTATTTTACCAATTTACATTCCCACCAACAGTGTAGGAGGGTTCCCTTTTCTCCACACCCTCTCCAGCATTTGTTATCTGTAGACATGTTAATGATAACCATTCTGACTGGTGTGAAGTGGCACCTTATTGTAGTTCTTATTTGAATGTCTCTAATAATTAGTGATGGTGAGTATCTTTTCATGTGCCTATTGGTTATCCATATATCTTCTTTGTAGGAATGTCTATTTAGGTCTTCTGCCTATTTTTTGATTGGTTTGTTTAGTTTTTTGTTGTTGAGTTGTATGAGTTATTTGTTTATTTTGAAGACTAAACTCTTCACTTCAGACTATACTACAAAACTACAGTCATAAAAATGGTATGGTACTGGCACAAAACAGAAATATAGATCAGCAGAACAGGATAGAAAACCCAGAAATAAATCCAAGCACCTATGGTCAACTAATCTATGACAAAGGAGGCAAGAACATACAGTGGAGGAAAGATAGTCTCTTCAATAAGACTGGGAAAACTGGATAGCTACATGTAAAAGAATGAAATTCTTTTTTTTTTGTCTTTTTGCCTTTTCTAGGGCCGCTCCTGTGGCATATGGAGGGTCCCAGGCTAAGAGTTGAATCGGAGCTGTGGCCACCAGCCTACGCCAGAGCCACAGCAATGCGGGATCCGAACTGCGTCTGCTGCCTACACCACAGCTCACAGCTATGGTGAATCCTTAACCCGCTGAGCAAGGCCAGGGATTGGACCTGCAACCTCATGGTTCCTAGTCAGATTCGTTAACCACTGCACCATGACAGGAACTCCCAAGAATGAAATTCTTTAACATTCTCTAATACCATACACAAAAATAAACTCGAAATTGGTTAAAGACCTAAATTCAAGGTCAGATAGTATAAAACTCCTAGAGGAAAACAGGAAGAATACACTTTCACATAAATTGAAGCAAATATCACGTTTGATGCATTTGCTAAAATAATGACAATAAAAACAAAAATAAACCAATGGGACCTAATTAAACCCAAAGCAAAGGCTTTTGCACAGTAAAGGTAACCATAAGAAAAAAAAGAAAAGACAACTCACAGAATGGGAGAAAATCTTCGCAAACAATGCAGTGTGCCCTTATTTTAATGTTCTCAAGAGCTTAGAATCATGGGGTCGATGAGTTAAATTTGTGCTAGATTCCATGCCTGTCTGCCCCAGAAATCCCTATATGCAAAACCAAACAAAACATAAATGGGTAAACCTGGTCATTCCTTAGTGAGATTTGAACCCTATTTTGCTGTAAAGCTTTTAATCTGGAGATAAAATTAAGTACCCCAATGAGTTGGTATTTTCCCTAATGTAGAGTCCCCAACCATCTCTGCCCAGCTGCAGAGAAAGGGATTTTGAGAAAGATAGAAAGGTTTGATTTTGCTTCTGAGGGCCACCCTTGCTAATTGACCATCTTTCTCACAGATTCTAAATTCTTGGCAGGTTGGATTTTAGAAGTAAGCCCTTCTTATCCCAATTTAAGTACAAGTAATCTCAGGAAACCCTGCCAAGCTCATCTTAAATCATTGCCCAAGTAAAATCAAAAATGCCCCTGCTAGGAAAATCAAGGAATTTTACATATCGGTGGAAATATTTCCCTCCTATAGAGTTTTATGTCTTACCCTTCAGTTTTCTATTTCTACTCCTTTTGAGAAATTTTTAATGTGAAGCAGATCTTATTCTCTAGCATTGGACAAAGATCCCTAAATCAGCTTACAGATAAAAATATTGTGTGTTTGTTCTTAAAACTCTAAGATGGGGCAGTAAGTCCAAAAGGCCTCTTAAATGTGAAAACTAAAAATTATTTACAGTTGTACATCACAATTAGTTGGTAGTCATAAGGCATTACCTCCATATTGTAAACTTATGTGATTTTCCCCAAATATTAAATATTATCCCAGTTAAGGAAAATATAGTGGAGAGTAGATACATAGCAGGAACTCCATCCATATTTTATCTTCCCTTAATTATGCAAGTTAAGCAAAAAATTATTTGCTAATTCTCCTTTGCTTGCATGTGTTCTCTCATTATGATGAAATTCTAGACTTTTGCCAGGTACACCTCAATTTAAGTAGGCTGCCCTTTCCTTTGTAGGCACCTTAATAGCAGTTTCATTTTCGCAAGCAACCATATACAATCACAGTGCATTTTGGAGAGCTGGCTACCTTATTTTTCTGCTGTAAAGATACAGACTTGAATGTCAGTAGAGAGTGTTGTCAAGAGAGTGGGGAAACAGACCTCTTCCTATATGACTTTTAGGAGGGTGGATTGTCACAGGCTATTAAAGGCAAAACTACATAGGATTTGGGATCTATCACCCACTTACAGAAATAAAAGCTCTAACCTGTAAGAATATATTAACAATTGTGTTCATTGTTTATAGCAGCCCCAAATTATATGTCCATCAAAGGAGAATTTATTGAATAAATAATAGTACATTCATTCTATGGAAGCTTACGTAACTATTAAAAAGAATACTATAGATTTCTGTGCATTGCCTGAAACATTATCCATGATTTCTTTTAATTACAAAAATATTTATAGAAGATATGTACAATGTAATCCCATTTTATAAAAAATGGATTATAATATAATCCCATTGTATAAGGAAAGGCTTCTCTTCTTATATAGAGAAGCCTTGTATACAGTGTGTATATATGTTATGTGTGTGCATGTACGTATAGTCTGTATATATATTGATAGATTGGTAGAATTAGCATAAAGAAAACTGAATGGGATTAATGGGTAGGAAAGATAATAACGGTTTTATTATTTATATTCCTCTATGTCATTTTGTGATAAAAAAAAGTAGAAAAAGGAGAATCATTAGATGGGAAATGCTTATTGCCAAATGGAAAATTATCCTCCCTTTTGAGCATAAACAAATTCTGAATTTAAATGATGTTTGTTATTTAAAGGCAAACAGTATCTGAATTTAGCCACAACAGAATAAAATATAGATTTCTCTCAGCACACTTTGTGTTTGCCCAGGTCCTAGGACTCTTAAATAAATAGGTTGTGTTTATTCAAATCCTGGATAAGAATCATTTGTCAAATATAAAAATTACCCCGCATGGTACTCTGAACTCCTATCTTGAGACTACACACAAGGGCCTCAGTGGTTTTGTTGCTGTAACACTAGGAAAAGAGGTGAAGACTGGTTTAAAAAAAAAAAAAGTGTGAACTAGTGCAAGCCGTAACTTTTCTCTGAGACATTGCAGCCGTAGGTAGAATTATGGAGTTATTTCCAATTCTCCCAATTTGTCTTTCTCTGTTATGAAAAATTGACTTGTAATTAGTAAAGAATATCCTATCAAGTTTTCAATAGGTCTTCAACCAATGAACAGCTCAAGGTTGCGTTTCTGAGAGAATATTTCTAAGAAGAAAAAAATTATCAGTTTCAAAGTCCAAGTTAGTATACATAGGACGTTGCTGACAATTTTTATGTTCCTGAGAGGCTGAGTTCACTTCTATTGTGAACAGTAATTTATGAACAAGAACCCACAATTTTTTGACCAGCAAATTGGAAAACCACTGTAATCATTTCCATGTGCCCATCTCCTTTTCCAAGGATCTATAAATCAGTTTAATAAACACTTTTCCCCTTGGGAAATCATACCTACTAACTGATTGTTTCCTCCCGTTCAGATGCATATTTGGTGTATAGGTAAATAACTCTGATTTCCCAGCCACTGTTACCTTAGGTTGATGTTCCTTTAGACATCAGACAAAAATGGATTAAATCGTGCTGCCTACTTAGAGATTTGGTCTGAGAGGAAATAGGTTTTTGTGGTGCTCTAGAATTTCTACCCCATCTACTCAGCCAATAATTGGTCAGAGCACTGACTCTGGTTAGAAATAAGCAACAAGCTTCCTGTATCCCTGAACAGAAAATAAGAGAGCGCGTGGAGGCTCAGAGCAACACGCGTTTACTTTTGAAGCAAAGCAGCACCCGCCGACCAGGGAGCGGCATATGCCTGAAATCCATTCTCTGACACGTTCTTTCCAGCTTTCCCAGGAATGCTGGTCTGACTACTAAGATTTGTTTTGACTTCCTGCCTTTTGGATAAAATGAGTTTGCCAACCAGCTGTGAGTACCTAACACTGGGGAAGGTGGCTAGATTCCGAAGCGCTGTTTATGTTCATGGATCGCCTTATGCAACCAACAAGCCAATTGACATTAAGCCACAGAGGAGACGGTAACTGCTTTCCTTTCTTCTAGTTGTTTGTCAGTGGAAACGTGTTTTGTTCCCCTTTGGGAGCTGCTTTGGAGGTCTGCTGAGCTGGGAGGGTCGGGGTGAGAGCTTAGTTTTCAAATTCAGCATAGTGAATAGTTAGAAAATAATTAGCCAAAGAGGAAAGCTGGAAAATATTCTTAGCTGGGCTAGTTAGCAAAAGCTGATTCAGTTTCAGGGTCTGTAGATTTTAAGAATTTGACAGATTGCTAGTGCTTGTACTACCTTCACAGTCATCCATGATGAATATTTGAAAGAGGATTTAGCCAAATGATGGATATATTTATTAAGATCCTTGTTACCAGATTCCCAGTGTTTATAATCTACATATAACATCCTTTAATGTCTGCGTGCAATAAATATGTTGAAATTCTATGAAAAGCATTCATTTTCATGTGGTCACCATGGAGGCCAGAATAGGGTTAGATATTTTTCTTTTGAAGATGTCATTTCTAGATCAGTATTCTAGAATTCTGCTTTAATTCAGTTTCCACACGCCTGCCGCTCCCCCCACCCTTCCAGCACACACACATCCCAGGCAAACTCATGTTGTATAATTAGGAATCTCAAAGTTGAGCTCAGTGTACTCCTTACAAGAAAAGAGGGTGCACAGTAGCAAACCCTTTCTGTCTTCCAGGCGTTTTGTCATAGTGTCAGAAGAGGGATGATATACTTGACTAATGGGTCCCCCCCAAAAAAATCATCCTTCAATTTGAGTTTTATACAGTCATTTAATTCAGTTTTTCAGAATGAACTGCAAAAACAATCTACAACAGATGTTTTATTCTCTGTGAAAATGCCAACTTCTCCATAATTTTATGAATTCTTGAAATCAAAATCCAAAATTCTAAAAGCAACATAAGTTCCTGGAAGACTGTCATTATCCTTCTATGCTTCTACTTCACCTTTTCTAGTTACATATACACAAACTCACACACTAAGCACATATTTGGCCAGATATGACCTTATTTGCAAACATGAAGGGACATTCAGACATTTAAGAGATTTTTTCCTAAAAGTTTCCAGACCCTCAGAAATGCCTTGGGATTAGTTTTTCAACTGTCAAAAATAATTTTTTTGAGGTGACAGGAATAAATTTTAAAAATTTTTGTGAGGGGGAAATAATTCAATTCTCTTTCCCAAGTACCAAGGCTTTTCCTATGGAACTCTAGCACCATTTCAATTTATAACAGGCTGGCCTCAATTAGCAACTATGTCAATGTTCACTCAGAAAATGTGTTCTGAGACCCCCTACGTGGCTCGGTGGTCCGTGGTCACCCAAGCCCCTTTTGTAATTAGTGATGCAACACCACAAAGGCACACAAGTTGACAAATTGTTAACATATGGTCATAAAAATGTAAACTTCCATGATAGGTGGTGTTGCATCTTGAAAGCCTTGTTGAAATGGATATGCCATGCAGGTATATAGAATTTTTGCCTGTAATTTAACTTTGACAAAGTTACATAATTTTTGCTAATATCTCATTCACTGAGAAAGACATAATGGTTATGGCATTGGCTTGAAACCAGCTGAATTGGGTTTAATGCCTTTCCTATTCTAAATTTATATAAGTAGGCTCTTCAGATATGTCAGTGCTATGTCCCTATTATATTACCTTATTTTTTTCCACTTAAAAATAACCAACTTTCTGCATAAGTCTGCAAAATCATGTGTTTATAAAAGCTGATGTGTATATGGATATAGTGTGGACTCTTAACATGCTGTAATATATTAGGAATTTCAGATTTACTCCGCATCAGGTTTTACAATGAGCATCGCAATGTATTTTGCAGGCAAATATTCTTACAAGGCATTTGGCAGTAGCCAGTATTTTGTGGTATAGACCTCAAATTTGTAAAAGTGTCAGTTCCAGCTTGTCTTTTAGTATAATACATCGCTTACGTAGAGCAAGTAAATCAGATACATGGCCTTTTGTTTAAAAGTCGTGTTTTGGTTAAATCATTGTTAGGAAAGAGTGGATGAATGGATGAAGGAAGGTCAACTCATAGACAATGTCTTTTCATTTTGTGACTCGCTTTTGAAAGCTGTACCTAATTTTTAAGCCTGTATTTGAAATTCTTTTTATCTGCTGAGAAAATAGTACATCTGGCATGGTGATAGGTCTTCATCCTGATGCACTAAAATCTACCCCAATTTCAAGGATGAAGTTTTCAGGACACTTGCTGAGACTCATCTAAGATTTTTCTAAAACAGCATGTTTAAGTTTATTTTCATGTGGTTACAGTTGTATTATTTGGCAGAAAGGACATTGTTTTGATAATTACTAAAAGGGGAGGAACAGGAGGAAGGAAAAAGCAAGAAAAACATTTAAGGAAGAGAAGTTGTGTGTTGTTTTAAGTTAGCCAATGAAGGGTAGGAAAAAGAAATTGGGCTTTTCACAAAAGGGGAGAATAAAGTAAGAAATCTCATCATATACACAAACTATAGCTCAGTTTGAATCCAAGTTTACCCTTATAAAATAATAACTTCTTGAAAGAACAGCATGTTGCCTTGGAGCACAAGGAAACCATTTCCAAATAGAAAATTAGCAGTATTAGAAGTGTGACCACATGGTCATTTAATAGTTCTGAATTCTTATTTTAAGAGCAGCAATGAAGAGATTAGCAAAGCCGCTAACACTCCTAAATCTTAATTAAGCTCAGTGTTGACGAGAATGACAGTCTTACCATCTGTGATCCTAGTGATTTCCTATATTCATAATTTAAAAAAAAATTTTCCCTATTAATACTTTGTAGCCTCAGCAAACACTAGGGCCATGTTTTTATTCTTGCAAGAAAAATCACTTCCTTTTAATTTTATGATACTTTGATATTCTGATTTTTAATACATAGTAATGAGATGTAATCTGTCTCATCCCCCCCCAACGAGGCTGCAGGGTTTTTGAGTGTGCAAATCGTTTCCTGTTCATTGTTACATCCTCAGTGCCCAGCGTAGAGCCAGGCACAGATCAGACGATAGATGTTTAATAAATAAATGCTGAGAAAGCATGTGTGACCCATTTTGGCATGGGTGTACGTATCGCCTCATGGGGTGCTGCCATATGAGTCCTCTGTGAGACTTTTGCCTCTGCTATTTTCAGGGATTAGCTCAGTCCCCTTCCTCATTTCCCTGTGAATCTGTAGAGCCTTGACTGACTCTAGACCTCTGGCTTAAATGTTTTGCTCTGACTGGGTCAGCAAACCTTTTTTTTTGGTTCAATCAAATATAACCACATAGTCAAAAAGGAGAAGAAAAAGTCCCTGTGAGATGGCGCAGAGGAAAGTGCCTAGTGGGAAAAGATATTGCAACTGTCAGAAATGGAATAGAAGCCCAAAAGTTCATAAAATCAGTTAAAAACACTGTGATGCAAGCCATAGTTCTGTCTGTCTTGCAATAATATAAAACTCACACCAAAAAAAGTTGTTTTTTTTTTTAGCAAAACAGAATGCAGAAATTGGGAGCAGTGAAAGAGGCGGGACAGGACTCATCGGCATCCTGAGGTAGAGAATGCATCTGTGCTCTGGGCACTACTTATCACAGCCCAGCTCAGGGCTGCATCTCTTTCCAGCACCTGAGGGGGCTCACACACCTCAGAGGTTCTGTCCTGTGTCTCTGGCTGGTGGGCCTTTGTCCTGTTCCCTGCGCTGGGGTCTGCTTCTCTCATAATGCTAGCCTCTGTTTTCCTAAATCCTGTGAGTAGACTCATTATTGCTCTAACCTCCGGATCAGAAAACAGAACAATACCAAAAGCCAGAAGACAGGAAGGAATACCAGAAGTCTGAGTATATGTTAATCAGCCTCTTCTCTGCTTGGGAAAAAAACTACAAAGCTGCCCATTCAGATTTCTAACCAATTTCTAATGAACTTTTAGTTCACTAATATTTTTATTGATGTTCTTAGTAATTTTTGTATTAGTATTAGTTTGCTAGGGCTTCCATAACAAAATGCTACAGACTGGGTGGCTCAAACACTAGAGATTTATTTCACCACAGTTCTGGAGGCTAGAAGTCCAAGTTCAAGGTGCAGGCAGGTCATGTTTCTCCTGAGGTCTCACTCCTTGGTCTGCGGATGGCTGTCTTCTCTTGTGCCTTCACATGGTCTTTCCTCTGCACCTGACTCCTCATGTCTCTGTGGGTTCAAATTTCCACTTCTGGTAAAAACAACAGTCAGATTGGATAAGGGGTCCACTCTATCAGCCTCATGAATCATTTCTGTAAATACTATCTCCAGAGACAGACACATTCTGAAGTACAGGGGATTAGGCTTTCATGGTGACACAATTTAGTGCATAGCAAATTGTGTTCATAGAGGTACTTTGCTAGCAATGATTTGGAAGGAGGTAGGAATTGGATGATAATCCCTCAATAATCAGTGACCTCTTCATAGAAATACGTTTAGTCAATGAATCTGAACTTGCACAAGTGGGACATTGCAGAGTATAGATGAATACTTCCCATTAACACAGTGTGAAAAATCAACTTTCATCACATATAACCTCTTTTTAAGTTGAAATCTACACATTGTGAACAATAAATCTTCATCAAATGCAACTTTTTTTTTTTTTTTTTTTTTTTGCTTTTTAGGGCTGCAACCGAAGCATATGGAGGTTCCCAGGCTACGGGTTGAATTGTAGCTGTAGCTGCTGGCCTGTGTCACAGCCACAGCAACTTGGGATCTGAGCTGCATCTATGACCTACACTACAGCTCATGGCAACGCTGGATCCTTAACCCACTGATCGAGATCAGGGATCGAACTTGCGTCCTCATGGATGCTAGTCAGATTCATTTCCACTGAGCCATGATGGGAACTCCGAAATACAACTTTTTTATTTGGAATCTGTGATCATTCAAACAGGGCCCAGACTGACATTTACTTCTCTATAGCTCTTTTTTTTTTTTTTTTAAGTGGGTATTAAATTTGTTATCATTGTAACCAGTAGTTCTCAACTGAGGCAGTGGTTACCTGCAGGGAAGATTTGGCCATGTGCAGGAACATTTTTGATCGTCACAAGTTGGGGTGAGGCTGGTAGTATCAAGTAGGTATGGAACAGGGTACAGTTAAACATCCTCTAATACACAGGGCAGCCCCTATAACAGAGAATTATTTGACCCAAAATCTCAATAGAGCTGAGATTGGAAACTCTTGTATAAACAAATTGGATTGGGGTATACTTTGAAGCTCTTTGAAGGCCTTTATTTTTATCCAGATAATTGATATTTTTTAGGTATTTATGAAAACACTGTCATCTTTTTTGTAGTGACCACTAGATAATGCTCTCTTAGCCTGGTTAAAAATAGACAACTGCCATACTTTTTAAATGGTCTAAAATATTCAGTGATTCAAACAGCTTTATTACTCTGTCAGGGCCTGTTATTATTTCAGGAGAGCTGCTACTAAGATTTCATTACAGGAAGCTGAATAAATGATCTAATACATTCTTGTAGCTCCAGGCTAGGTGCTAAACGTTGATCTGCTTTTCCAAGGTGAAGTGAAAAATACGAGGTAAAATTACATAGAAGATAATGCATATTGCGTGGCTATCCCGTTGTCCTGGTATAATGAAGTTCTGCTGGCCTCTCATCACTTTTCCCCATGCCAGTGTGCCTCGGCACATTGTTTGTGAGTGTGTAAGCCATATATAGGTTTTCATCATAACCAGCTCATCTAGAGACCAAAGAGAAAAGTTTGTAAGGGGGGAAACTCTAGGGGGAAAGGGGGTACTTTGATAAGAGGCCCTCCTTTCTACTAAATAAGACTTCTCATTATCACCAGGATTTTTTCTAACCCTCCCCATGTCTGGATTAAAATTATTGGCAGGAGCAGTTTGAGTTAGGATATCTATTTCCAGCTTCTCATTCTATCCTCAAATCCGGAGTGGCATATACAAACGGTCTACTCTCTAAGGGCCCTCCAGAGAACTCAGTGTCAATATATTTGAAATTAAAACTAGTCAGGGATCCTCATCATTTTCCATTTCCTCCATGATCCATAGCACTTACCAAAAAGTCACTATGCTGTATAGCAAAAATTGGCACAAGACTGTAAATCAACTGTACTTTTCATACATATATACATAAAATGAAAAAAAGTCAATCAGAATGCTTCCTTTCCCTCAGCCAAACCACTCCATCACTGTCTGGTATCAGGTGCACTCTTTCTTCTTCCTTTTGTGACCCTTCCCAGTATACCATCCTAGCTCCAGCCCTCATCCTCTTTGGCCTAAAAAATTCCCGGCTTTGTAATAGATCTCTTTATTCTACCATCATCCTCTTTCTGAGTGTCATCCACGAATTACGTCTCTAAAATGTCATTACGAAGCTTCTATGCTTATGCCAGTCGCTTTCCATTGCCTATAAAAAAGTCTCAATTCCAGATGCTCATGACCTACTTCCTCCATGTTCTCTATTCTGGTAAATTTCCCTCCTCACCCACATAAACTCTATAGTTAATGCTCTACCACTGAGCCGTACCCCAGCTACTTTGCATTTTGGATATAAAGAGCTACTAACTATACCTATTTTTAGCCTCTTCCCCGTTTCTGTGATGAACCCCAGCTCGTCCTGCACGTCTTTTTCATAAATCCTTTCCTAATTCTCTGTTTCTATATGGAAGTTTCTCCATTAGCTAGCTATTGTTTCTCTTCTTACATGTCTATGACAGCATTATCTTATAAACCACAATTATTTATATGTATAGTCTATCTTTCCTGCCATTTAAGTGTGGCACGAGGGAAACAGCTGTTTTAGGCAGAATAATTTGGCAGTAGCTTACAGCATAAATTGAAATGGAATAGACTGGGGCCTATCCTGATCGAAGCAAGCAGAGTAAAATCCTGGCAGGAGCAATTTTGTTACAATTACAAAATACATAAATATGTGATTACAATTGTGAGAACAGCTAAAAAGGAGACAAGGGCCCAATAAGAGTATATAAATAGGTACCTAACATAGTCTGAGCATTTGGAAAATGCTTCCCTGGGGATGATGAGGCCTGAAGATGAGTAACATGTTCTACAGAGAACTGTGAGTGAAGCCCTGATATGAATGTTAAACTAAAAGGAGAAGGTGTCTGAAATATAATCAGGGAGGGTGGAGAGTAGCAAAAATAAAGTGAGGGAGGTGGCTCTTCAAATTAACACGATAATTCTTAATTTTGTTTTGGAAAGAAATGTTAAATGGTTATTTAATGTAATTCTTTCATTGGAAATACATTTTAAAAACATGCCCTTTATGTCTTATTTATCATTGAGGATTTTAAAAGATTGAGATAAAAGTAGGTAATATCATCCAATTGAAGGTTTTTTTTTTTTTAAAGGTCTAATTTTCCAATGCATTGCCAACTGGATGAATAAGACCAGTCATAAATATTAGCCTCTTTCTCTCTGTGTCAGTACAGCACCTGCCCGTCACCTCTCCATCCAGCCTCTCTTTTGCCAAAAGAAGTGAAATGAGACTCTTTAGAATATTTAGAATGTTTTCCGCCAGTGACGTATAGGCGATTCTACACAATCACAGTGACCTTCACTGTGTGACCTTCACAGATGCTTTAATCACATTAGTATATCCAGTTATAAACATTATATTACTTACCCATTGAAACTCTTTGAATCTTTTTCATTTTTTCCCCCTTCTTTGTTGTTTGATTTGTTTTTCTTTCTGTTGGATTTTCTCTTGCAACAAACAAGATTATTACAAGGATAAAGTCATGCTGCAAAGAGAAAGCTTTTATTACCATCTTTATTTTACTTTGTTAACTATTGTAAATGAAAGAGTGAATTCTGACAAGCACTCTAGGTTTAAGATAGCATCAAATAGATGATATATTGATGTAGAAGTTCTGGAAGAAACAAAGCACCCCCCCCCCCAAAAAAAAAGAAAGTAGGCAGTCAGTCCACAGACAGACTTTGAACTAAGAATGATGACTGGACTTGATCCCTACTGCCCTGTTTTCTACAGCCCCAAGGGGAGGGCTTATCTAACAAAGAAGATATTTTTTCCAGTGGTGATAAAGGGAAGTACCCTGAAGTTTGTTGAGAGGGAAGTAGCAAGTGTCTAAGAGAAAGCTGATCAGCTTCGCAGACCAGAGAGAATGTGTTTTAAGTTTCAACAGATGGTTAGACCTTCATTCATTTGGTTTTTGGTAACTCATGGCGTTACTCACCCTTCAGGTCTCATCAGCCCCAGGGAAACATCCTCTAAATACTCAGACCATGTTGAGCACCTATTTATAGACTCCTGGAGTTCTCTTGTGGCATAGCTGGTTAAGGATCTGGTGTTGTCACTGCAGCAGCTTGGGTTCAGTCCCTGGCCTGGGAACTTCCACATGCCACGGGTACAGCCAAAGAAAAAGTACATTTTATAGACTCTTACTGCCCCTTCGTCTTCTTTCTAGCAGTTTTCACAATGGCCATTCCATATTTATGTATTTTGTTAGCCTCAGAGCCTCCTTCCATATTCAATTTAGGAACCATGGGAACAGGGTCTAAGCCTGTGTTTTAAACCAGAGTGTCCAGTGCTTTACATAGGACCTGGAACATAGTAGGCATTTGATCAATTCTTATGAAATGTATTATTCTAACTGGGAATAAGAAAGTAATCAACGATGATGAATAAACATGTGCCTTTTGGAGAAATATATTAAAATCATTCTAGCAACTCCCAAACTTGTATCTCAAGCCCTGACCACTCTTCCCATTTACCCTTGTAACCTTCTCGCTGCTTTCAGTTATTATCAGCGTGCTCATGACCAAAATTGAACTCGCTGTCCTACTCTTAAAATTGCTTCCTCCTCTTCTATTCCTTGGAAGCTCTAATTGATTACTCTCCAGTTATCTAGACTAGAAACATGGGAATCACTATAGTCACCTCCCTTTATTTCAACCTGCTCCCTCATCACCAAATTCTCTTTTACCAACATTAAATTCTTATATCAGACACTTCCATGCTGTCTTTGCTAATACTGCTCATTAATATGATCTACTATTAGAACCTCTTAAATGAGGAGTACCCGTTTTGGTTAACAAACCCGACTAGGAACCATGAGGTTGCGGGTTCAATCCCTGGCCTCAGCCAGTGGGTTAAGGATCCGGCCTTGCCATGAGCTGTGGTGTAGGTCACAGACACGGCTTGGATCTGGCGTGGCTGTGGCTGTGGCTGTGGCTGTGGCTGGCGGCTACAGCTCCAATTAGACCCCTAGCCTGGGAACCTCTATATGCCATGGGAGCGGCCCTAGAAAAGGCAAAAAGACAAAAAAAAAAAAAAAAAAAAGAACCTCTTCAATGATCTGTGCATTGTTGCTGTCTGGACAATCCACTCAGAACGGCTTTGTGTGGATGTCTCGTGGGTTGTTTTCAATGCTATAGTGGTATTTACATTTTTTTTTTTTTGCAAGACTAGTAAATTACACCAAAGCCTTTGGGTGGTAGGTACTCAGTTCCAAAGATTTATGATGAGCCCAACTATAAAAATATAAAATCCTGCCTTTGTGTTGTTTCTTCCTGAGCAATGGCTGACTCAGAAAACAGTGAATTTACCTAAATTTCATGACAAAAGCATTTAAAATTCTCCTAATATTTCTTGAAATCTGAATTTAGGATTGTATAGCAAACCAGCTCACAAAACATGTAGCCTTCAATTTACCATAACACATGAGGGATTAGTGCCCTTTAGTTTTTGATTTTTAATTCAGGCATACATTAGAAAAAAAAGTATATATGTAGCTACAGAAATCACAAAGTCTGTGGACTAGTCAAAATTATTCAACTCACCCTTACGACGGACATACAATTTTTCTAAATTTGCAGTTGCCCTTCTGGCCCATGCCACCTTGACTGAGACTATGTGATCTTGTTTGTGCAGTTATTTCTGAACAGTGTATACTGGTGTCTGATGTAAGATGAGTCATGTGGAACTGGTGTTACCATGGTAATCCCTCATATAATAACAGGAACATCAAGAATACCAGCAGCTTTCTCTTCTCTTTGAGTTTCTATTTTCTTTTCTCTCCCTCTCTCTCTCCTACTTTAGGAAGCCAGAAGCTATGACATTAAGAATAACACAATCAAATTTTCCCTTTCTCTTGTTTGTTGGTAGGATTCATACTCTGCCAGCAAAGGAAATTAGACATTTTGCCCTGTAAAAGATTTTGCTTCTCTCTGATATTTCTTTTTGCCAGTCAAGTTTTCTTCCTTTTGGAGGGAAAATAATTTAAATCCTAAGTCTGATACCATGCCAGAAAACCAGTGTGATAAGATCTGTGAAAGCAGACCATTCCAGCCCTGCGATTGCCCTTGTCTCTGACGTCGGTATATGCTCAAAATCACCCTGAGAGAGAGTCGGAAAATGAAAGTTAACCTTCACATCCCTAGCAGTTTTTACTACACCACACTGTGGGCTCTCCATGTCAGGCTTGGTTTAAGTTACCACAGGGATGACTGGAGATAAGTCACTCAGGGGCTAATAACGCTTATAAAGATCTCTTCATCTCTTTACAGGCTATTGAAAACTTTTACTTGTGCTGTGACTCAGGAGATACTGTAAAAGAGCAGTTCAGTAGGATTGCACTAAATAAGGCAAATTCAAATGTACAGACCAAGCAAAACAGGAGAGAGAAAAGATAGAAAAAACAATTTCAAAAGGCACTTCCACTCTCTCCACCCGCCTCCACATTGAATGGATCTATGTCCACTACTAAGTCTGAGGTCGAGGATGTGAGTCTTCTGGCCTCTTCCCATGTCAGTTCCCCTGGCTCTGCCACAGTGTGAATGTCTTGCCTCACATTTGGGTGGTTTAAGGGAGTCTCCATGGTAGTATTGACTAGACTAATTTTCGCCACAAAGGCCGATGGTAGAATGTAACCTAAATAAGATCTGACCCCACTGAAGTTTGTATTACTATACCATCAAAAGATGCACCTATGTTTATACACACTCTTATATGCAATTAGAGAAGGAACTCCAATGTTGATATTAAGTATAATTAGCCTCATTTCCATAGTTAAATAGAGCATGCACACCAGGGGAAACATAACTGTCATATAGGAAATTTCTATATACATGATCATTTCAGTTCATGATCCAGCTGAACTACATTTTTCTATTCAACTTTCTGTAAGTGTTTATTCCATATCACACACATGGAACCAGAGGGATACAAATATGGATTACACGAAGAGCTCATGGAGTGTTCATGCATACTAAACATAAGTAACTGATTGACAATACCCAGACAGCAATAAATTCATTTATTTATTCATTCTTCTGTATTTACTCACTCAATAAACATTTACTGAATACGAATTGAATTCAGAGCTCTCTGCTAAAGTTTGTAAAACAGAGTAGGACAAATTTTTAGCCTTCGAGAAGATCATTCTACTTGCTCAAGCAAAGTTCAAATAAAATAATCGAATTATAATCACATTAAGACTTTAATGGTTCTCTAGGGCCATATAGGGCCAAACGTCACCACCTGTTCAGGGAAGGTCTTACAAATTAAATCATGAAAGAGGATGAGGAATTGCCCTGAAAGGCCGTGTCTGAAAGGGGACCACTGGCAGAGAATGAACTCCCATTACATAGCACTTTGTAGTTTTCCAATAGATTTCCATATAGTGTCACCTTTGGTTTTCACATCGACTGATGAGTAACCCTGAGGGTTCAAGCGTCTTGCTCATGGCCACGCAGTTACCTAACTACCAGATTTGGTACCTGAACCCCATTCACCTCTCTCTATGTTACGTACTCTGTATCCATAGGGAAAGCAGAAGCAAAACCATCTGGCAGTTTTGAGAAGGGAGACTTTACTTCTGCCTGGTGATGCCGTAGAAGGTTCCACAGGCCAAATGGCATTTGGTCTTGAAATTTGCAGTTAGTTTTGTAGTGTTGATAATCTGACAAAGGTATAGATATGGGAAAGTAAGTGAACATTTATAGGGGGAAAAAAAAAAGAGAGTGGGTAAAACTTAATGACCTTGAGAAGCAATCATAGGAAATAAAATTGGAGAGAGTGAGACTTTATTTTTAGGGTCATTAAAATCAAGCTAAGGGGAGTTCCCGTCGTGGCACAGTGGATAATGAATCCGACTAGGAACGATGAGGTTGTGGGTTCAATCCCTGGCCTTGCTCAGTGGGTTAAGGATCCAGCGTTGCTGTGAGCTATGGAGTAGGTTGCAGATGCGGCTCGGATCCCTCGTTGCTGTGGCTCTGGTGTAGGCTGGTGGCTACAGCTCCGATTAGACCCCTAGCCTGGGAACCTCCATATGCTGCGGGAGTGGCTCTAGCAAAAAAAAAAAAAAAAAATCAAGCTAAGGAATTTTTTCTAAGTCAAGGTAAATGTTGAAGATTTTTGAGTAGGGGAATTCTGTGATCATAGCTTAGCTTAAGAAGGAATAAAATGGCATCAGTGATGACATAGTTTGGAGCAGCAGAAGATAGAGTAAAGGAACCAGTGCGAGGAGTTAAAGCAGTAATCTCCTGCAGAGGTAATAACAATCCTCCATGCAAGATGATGGATCCAAGTATTAACTTTTTGTTTTTCTTTTTTGTATATTTTATATTTTCTATAATGGCTGGATAAAAATGTTTAAGGAAAATTTTAAAAAAAATTTAAGAGAATAGATATTTAGAGCCTAACACAAAGAGGTCCATGTATTAATAAAATGGGTAGGAGGAAGAACTGGCAAAACTCGAAAATCTATGTAAGAAGAAAAACAGGGGGTTCCCATTTGTGGCTCAGCAGGTTAAGCACCTGACATACTGTCTGTGAGGATACAGGTTCCATCCGTGGCCTTGCTCAGCAGTTTAAGAATCCAGCGTTGCCACAAGCTGCAGGGGAGGTCACGGATGTAGCTTGGATCCAGTGTTGCTATGGTTGTGGTGTATGCTGGCAGCTGCAGCTCTGATTTGACCCTTACCCTGGGAACTTCTGTATGCCACAGGTACGGCCCTACAGCCCTAAAGAGAAAGAAAAAAAAAGATGTTTCTGTGATGATGCCTGGAAACCACTGTTATTCCTGTATTTCTGATAAGAAGAGTTGTAAAGCTAACAGAAAAAGGAACTAGGGAGAGGAGCAGCAGGTTTGAGAGTAAGAATAATGACTTTTTGATGAATAAATTGATTTTGAGAATTTTTCAGGACAAATAGAGAAGAGCAAGCAAATATCAAAGAGTATAAAAAAGTCAGGGTTAAAGATATGAGCACTGAAGAAGGCCAAGAAAAGATTCCTGGGATGGATGCTAGTCAGTGGAAACGAATCTGACTAGCATCCATGCAAATGCCGGTTCGATCCCTGGCCTCGCTTCAATGGGTTAAGGATCTGGCATTGCTCTGGCTGTGGTGTCAGGCAGCAGCTGTAGCTCCGATTCAACCCCTAGCCAGGGAACCTCGGTATGCCACGGGTGTGGCCCTAAAAAAAAGCCAAAAAAAAAAAATCCCTGGGAAACATCTACATTATGAGCTAGACTTGAATTTAGCAAAGCTTAATTTTTTTTCAATTACCTTTTTTGTTTGTTTCCACTTCAGAGACTGACAATTCACCCTGCAGTATATTGTGCAGACCTCTAAATGCAGCTTGAGTAGAAGATAAATAATTTACAGAAACACCCAAAATACATCAGATTTTGTTCCTAAATATTTTATTGCTAAGATCACTCAGATGTTGGCTAAACTGTAAGATACGTAAATTGCAAGGCTTTGTAAAATGGCATTCATTTTTAAACTGACCGTGAATTTCAAATCAAATTGTCATATTGAATCTTGAGCCTTTTAGTAACCAACAAATGCTTTCAAAAAGTAAATATTAACAACAATATGATCCAGTACTGCTCTGTTCTGCTATTATTATTTTCTCAGAATTAAATATTAAAAGAGAACATTGAAGTTGCACAATTGCCAGAAAGCGACCAAAATTGGCCTAACGGTTAGGGGTGTGTTGACTATGGATAGAACTGCATAATTCTGGAATTAAAGAGAAAAGTAGAGGGGGCACCAGAAAAAAATAACCTGCCATTATTCAGTCATTGGAGAGAAGTATGTTTGTAGCCACACAATGAGCATTAGCTATGAGATTGTGTTCTATCATTTTCTATTGTGTTGCCTGTTTTTTTTTAAAAAAAAAAAAAAAGAAAGAAAGAAAAGAAAAAAATGTTAAAATAGCCTCGTGCTTTTAACCAAACTTCTCTTACTGGAAATTCAATAGGCGCACTTTTGTCTTGTTTGGCCAGATGCGGACATGTGTGTTACTCCCTTTTAGTAGTTCTGAAAGCAGGTTTATCACTTGTTAGATATATTCTTTTCCCAGGAGCTTTGGTATTTTATTGAGGCTGTTTCAAATATACTTCATATCCTCTGTAATGGATTTGTTTATCTTTTCCCCAAAGCCCTCTTTTCTCTTGGCCAGAGAAGTCACTTTTATATGCTTTATAACACGAGGACCTCATTGCTGTAACCTATAAATAGATGATGACACTTTGGTATTTCAGACACTTAATATGATATATGTCATACGTAACTTACAATAAAAACCAGTAAAGAATGTATTGCTTAAGATGTCTTTATAGAGAATTGTTAGAAAGGCTACACAATCTTTAATGTAAAATAATAATTAAAAGTTAAGAAGGAATAAAGTTTATCTGTTGCACTGAGACTTTATATATAATAGTCTTAAAAATTGGAATATATCTTAGAGGTTGAAATATTTTATACAGATAACATGTAAGTGTGGAAATATATATTTTATCACAGTTTATTATAATGGCCTTTGACTATAAATCTCCTAACCTATATCAAGGCAACTGGCAGAGGAAAAAATACTGCCTCCCTTAGCTTGCAAGTATATGTGAATTTTATGCTTCTGACTCTAGCCATTCTGTGATGAATCAGGTGTTTACTCTGACAAATTTAAATCACCTGGATAATTCCAATTTGGGGGCATATTGTTTTAGGCACACTGAATCCTGAAACTTGGTAGAATTTTACATTTCTTCTCTTGATAAATGGCATTGTCTTAATTTTTGGGATACCCAAAGATTCACAAATGCTTAGCTTTTGCCCTTTTTTCCTTTTAGTTAAAATTGTCTACCATCTATCTATCACACATATAACTCTTAGAAGAACAAATGTCTGAATTATTGTCAGTGGTTCTCAACCCCACCAAGGTTTCAGTATAATATACAACACCAATAAAAAATCCAGGCATACAAGGCTATACTTTGATATTGAATAACTCCTATTTTTCTAGTTATTATTTTCTCAGAACAGCTCCAAACAGTTCTTGTTGGGCTCTCCTCTGGGGATATTTGATAAATCAGTTCTAGATTGAGATTGACATAAAGATAGAACTTGAGTTGAAGGACAGAAAACAGATGTGAGCAAAATAATTCTCCTTTGAAAGAAAAGCAAATGCAAGGCACACCATGAAAAGGTAATTGGAGTTGTTATTTTCCTTGAAAATTGTGAAAGAGTTGACCTAGACAAGAGTAGGGAGATTAACCATGTAGTCACTTCAGAGCTCATTGTCCCGTTGAATTAAGATGATCTCTATATTCTCCGTAGATGTTGTCTAAAAACAGTCATCTTGGATGGAAATAGAAATAATCTGTGTTCCCTTTACTATGTCATTTGTTTCCTCATGCAGTCAACCTGTAATTCTTTATTTCTCAGTATGTAGACCTGAACTTGCCCATAGAAATACTGTAAAAGCCAAATTTGTAATTTTAAATGTTCTGGTTCTGTATTTAAAAAATGAAAAGAAACAAATAAAATTAATTTCAATATATTATAATCAATATATAATCAACAATTATTATTGTAATCAATATATACCATATATTATTAATGAAATATTTAAAATTATTTCCTCACTCTAGGTCTTTGAAATCCTATGTGTGTTTTCTGTACAGATCAATATAGATGCTAACTTTTCATCAGTCATGCTTGACCTGTATTTAGATTTCATAAAATTTACAACTGGAAATATAGTTTCACTTTTTAAGTTTCAAATATGCTTAAAAGTTTTCCAATAACTGAATCAAATATTAGTTTTAAAATTTAAATATTTTTGAATTTTTTTAAGTTTTATTGAAGTATAGTTAATTTATAAGGCTGCGATAATTTCTTTTGTACAACACAGTGACCCAGTCATACATATACACATGTCCTTTCTCTCTCAGATTCTTTTCCCACATAGGTTAGCACAGAATACTAGGTACAGTTATAGTTCTTCAGTCACACTAGCCCCGGTTAAACCTCCATAGCCTTGTGTGGCTAGTGGCTACCATATTGGACAGTCCATATTTAGGCTGTATGGGTTTGAATTCGGGCTCTGCTATTCACTGATTGAGTTCTCTTGGGAAAGGTGATTTCTCTTGTGCCTTAGTTTCCTCATCTGTTAAATGGGGATAATGATGGTACCTAGATCAGACAGCTATTATGACGATTAATTTAAATTATACCAATTATATATATAAAACACTAACACAGTACCTGGGATGTAGTGACACTCAACAAACAAAAGCCTTTATTGTTACTTTTTGTTGTTGTTGTTGTTGTTTGTCTTTTTAGGTCTACACCCATGGCATATGGAGGTTCCCAGGCTAGGGGTCTAATCGGAGCTATAGTTGCCGGCCTACGCCAGGGCCATAGCAATGCCAGATCCGAGCTGTGTCTGCGGCCTACACCACAGCTCACAGCAATGCTGGATCCTTGGCCCACTGAGAAAGGCCAGGGATGGAACCCGCAACCCCATGGTTCCTAGTTGGATTCATTTCTGCTGCACCATGACAGGAACTCCTTTATTTTATTTATTTTTTTTTTTACTTTTTGTTATTATTACTGTGTTGTTATTATGATACGTCTTTATGATTTGTAACATTATCAACTCTAAGTGTTTGACAGAAGTAAATGTCTCATCTTTTGAATTTGTAAAGTAGGTAGATACCGGACCAGATAAAGAAATATAAACTGATTTTGCTCCAAATCTGTTTCCCTAACCAGCTGGATATCCTACTGTCCAAGAGTCAAGAGTCAGCCTGGCTAACCTGAACTCACCTTTCCCCTGCAGGGCAATGCTCTTTTACCATTTATGTAAACTCAGTACCTTAGAGTCATCTGTGAATCCTCCTCTCTCTCATCACCCAGGTCAGTCAATCATTGTCAAGTCCCTAAAAATTTTTGGTAAAAACTCATGCTTTCCTACCTTTTCCTTTTCACTGCCACGACCCCCTCCTCTTGCTGGAGAGCTGCAGTGATCTCTTGTTTAACAAGTGGGAGTCTCCATTTCTAGGCTCTAACCATCATATTGTGCCTGTTGGATGCTTTGGAATTAATCTTCTGAAAGTGTATTTTTTTATGTAATTCCACTAATCAAATCCATTCTTCATTGTCCATAACTTCCAGAATAAATTCATCTCTGCTACGAAGCCTTTCCCAACCATTCCTGTGCCCATGGTAGGTGACCCTAATGATGACCCCTTCCTGTGTCACTGTGTCCTCCTCTCAGACTTCTGCCACAGCTCCAGAGCATTATTCCATGTATTGGGGTGAGTGGACTCTGAGCCCCACAGAAACAGAGACCATTGCTCGGTTTGTGTTTTGTTTTTGTGTTTCTTTGTTTGTTTTATGTCTTGATATGTCCACAGTGCAGCACAGTGGTTCCTCAGTAAATTTTCATTTGCTATATGAGCTGTCAAATGACACTCCTATTTCTGGCCTTTAAGGCCTCTAAAATTAGCCCTAATCTACTATTTTGGTTCTGTCTTTGGTTTTTCATCCACACAGTTTATCTCTAAACAAATTGGTTAATAGCATCTCCCGGATAGGCCTTCTATGTTTCCATGTCCACACCTCAGCTCACCATTCCCTCTTCTGAAGTGTCCCCTCTCCTCTTGACCTGTACAAATTCTTCCCTTGTTTTCAAGACCCAGATCATCCCTCTACCATGATAATATCCTCAGAGCATCAAGCCCTCCACCATGTTGCAGAGTCAGGACTGCATGGCCTCAAGGAAGTGGACCTGGCCTGGGGGCCAAGTGGATCTGTTTGTTTTCGTGACCAAGTTGCCTGCCTTCTCTGAGCCTCACATTTTCCCTTCATGTAATCAGAGTAACAAAGCCTAGGTTTCTGGGTTGTCTTGAATATTAAGACTATCTACTAGCATGCAGTGAGATTTTAGACAGAATATGGGAGTTCTGTTATTTTCAGTATGATTATAGGGCATCTAATCATGTAGCTTTCGCAATCTTTTCTCTGTGTGTGTGTGTGTGTGTGTGTGTGTGTGTGTGTGTGAGGGATTTCAGTCATTTGAATTACTCTACTGCATATACATGCTGTATTCCAAACTAAACTGTAAGTTTCTGGGCTACTACGAGCACTTAGTTGGATTTATTTGGACACAAATAAACAGATATATATGTGGATATTTATAGGTCTTAAAGTAGAGAAGGATGCTTTCCTGTGTGTTGACACAATTAGTCTTCTGAAGAAAGCACCATTCTATGAGGAAGTTGATAATAATCCCTCTTTTATCTAGGAAGAACTGAGAATTGGAAAGTTTGAGTCCCTAGCAGATCAATCCAGATCTTGGTAGAAGCAGGAGATTCAAACAGTGTTTACGTGTCTTTCCCAAATCTATTTTATTTTACTCATTTCCACATTTCACATCTGCAAGATTCTCTGCCTAGATCTATCTATATAAACACACACACACAACCACCTGTCTATTTTGATCTACGTGCAGCTGCATCCAGGTTCAGGGATTATGGAGGGAGGCAGCTGCAGGAAGGACACTGCATATTGTGGGAGGCACATGAAGGACTCCTCCAACAGGATAGCCATGGAGTTTTTTGTTAGGCCACCCAGCAGCACTGTCAGAAATGACAAGTGATGCTTGAATTCCTTTTCTTACAGCAAAAGAATAAGAATAGTTTATTGATAAAATCATTTGATACATATATACATAACATATAACAACTGTTGCTGCAGAAAATGGCATTCTGCCTGGAAAGTCCTAAAATTTAGGTTTTTTAAAATTTATTTTAAGTGCTCTCTAATATCAGCAAAGTTTAAGATTGGCTGAATATCACATCTGAAGCATGATACAATACCAGTGATGCCAAAATATAGAAAATTACCTTTGAAAGTCACAGAATATAAAAGATAAAGAAGACCTTGTATAAATTATCATATTAAGATTAATCTTAATATTTAAAAAATATTATTAAATTTATTTAAAAATATTATTTTATTTAAAAAAATCCCATATAGGAGTTCCCTGGTGGCACAGTGGGTTAAGGATCTGGCATTGTCACTGCTTCAGCTTGGGTCACTGCTGTGGCACACGTTCAATCCCTGGCCTGGGAATTTCCGTATGTCCCAGGCACAGCCGGAAAAAAAAAAAAAAAATCCCCTATAACCAGTAGAGAGGGGTCAGGGAGACATATGCACAGAACATTCTAGAGATATCATGTGACAATTTCTCATTAAGGAATCCAAGGTTAAACCAAAATTGGTCCTCATATTTTGGTAAGGAACAAGGATAGCTTATTAATATGTGAAATGATCAATTACTTACTGCTTTATAGTCATGCTGCATGCATTT